>NW_011494876.1:806863-830723 GCF_000754665.1 Bison bison bison | reverse complement strand
TAACCAGTCCATTCTGAAGGAGATCAGCCCTGGGATTTCTTTGGAAGGAATGATGCTAAAGCTGAAACTCCAGTACTTTGGCCACCTCATGCGAAGATTGACTCATTGGAAAAGACCCTGATGCTGGGAGGGATTGGGGGCAGGAAGAGAAGGGGACGACAGAGGATGAGATGGCTGGATGGCATCACCGACTCGATGGACATGAGTTTGAGTAGACTCCGGGAGTTGGTGATGGACAGGGAGGCCTGGCGTGCTGCGATTCATGGGGTCGCAAAGATTGGGACAGGACTGAGGGACTGAACTGAACTGAACAGACAACATTATATCAAGAGGTAACCCTAATGGAAACTATGAACTTTGGGTGATAACAATGTGTCAGTGTAGGTTCATCAATTATAACAAACGTTATCACTCTGGTGAGGCATGTTGATAACACACAAGGTTGTGCGCATGTCGGGACAGAGGGTATAGAGCAAATTTCTGTACTTTACTCTCAGTTTTGCTATGAACTTAAAACTGCTCTAAAAAACAAAATCTATTTTTTTTAAGCTACACAGAAAAATGTCAGAATGAGACTGAGTTAATTTTATAAAGAGAATAGCTACATACTGAGGTAGGGTCAGAATCCTAACAAATAAATTGTTATCTTTAAGCATTTTTATTAAATGCTCAGGACAACTGTAGTTTAAACAGGGACTTAATTATATCAGGTTAATTTTCTGCATTCTTTTTTTATCTTCCAGATTCAACTTACTGTATAGGAATATTCCTATTTCTTCACTACAGATCTTCTGCACTTACAATTAAAAAGTACTTAAAATTAAGATGCTTCTCCCCCTCAAATAGTTTATATATCATTTGACTGTTGGCAGCAACTGGGCTTCCAATGTATTTTGTAATTACTCTGAGTTTAATCACAGTGTGATATTTAATATAAAATTCTATTTTTTATTGAATGAAAGAATTTATATTCTACAGTTCTTTACAATTTTCAAAAGTTTGATACACGTGATTTCATATAATAACCTCTTTTTCCCCCTATGCATTCTTTACTTAGCTTATCTTGATTAAAAATCTAGAGTAGGAAATTTTTACCTGTACAATGTATTCTTTTGAGAATCTATAGAAATATCTAGCTCCACAACATTCTTCAACTGATCTATTTACAATAAATAAATTGTTTTCATCCTACTGCTTAGGGGCTAGGCAGGTGAATTGAAAATCAAGGTATTTATGCCTGAAATATTTCAAATATTTTTCTTTACTTCAGATTACTCCCCATCCCCATAAACAAATGTCTCATATGGAAAATGCTTATAAAAAGTGCTGAACAGTTAAACCCAGAGACCTGATTTTCTGAAGGAAAGATGATAATCCTCATTTTCCAAAAAATAAAAATAAATAGAACAACCACTACAAAATGAACACCAGCCAAAAGGGCATAAAATCTGAGTCCTATATTATTCTGGCAGACAACAATAGCATGTCTACTGGGGATTCAGAGTACGTGGAACCAGGAAATAAGCTAAGCATTGATTTGAGAAGATCAGTTTTCATGACCCTACTCAAGAGAATTTCATCACCATTTATTTTGGAGAAGAGTGAATTAATATAACTGGTTTTGGAGTTCTTTTTTTCCCACCCAGAAGATAAAAAGCTGACTTCTCATTCTGAAACTATATATGTAAAAACAACACAGCTTTCCATTTGTTTTCTCTTTGAGTTAAAATTGATATATAACATTATACTAGTTTCAGGTAAACAACATAAGAATTCAATGTTTTTATACAGATTTGCTATTTCTTAATCCCCAAAATGCTTACACAAGAGAAGGCATCCAAGAGGGAATTTGGATATATCCTCATTCATATTTATTCTCCTCCCTCCATCCTCTACACCTCTCACATTGTGCCAAGTGAGAAAAAGGCAATTTTCCACCATTTGAGGCCTTGCTGACAATGAACACTAAATACTGTTGGAAAAATTTTGCTCATACATACTCTTAGCCATTAGAGTATTAATGATACTCTAATGTATCATTAATAGCCAGATACTCATTTGTGTATCAAAAGTCTACTTCTCAACTAAATATTCTAGACCTTCAAGGACCTTCCTGGTGTTGCAGTGTTGCCTGCAACAGGCACTGTCGCCTGCCAATGAGGGAGACACAAGAGGCGCAGGTTCAATCCCTGGGTCGGGAAGATCTCCTGGAGAAAGACATGGCAACCCACTCCAGTATTCTTGCCTGGGAAATTCCATGGACAGAGGAGCCTGGAGGGCTACAATCCACGGGGTCACCAAGAATGAGACATGACTTACCGACTAAACAAGAACAAATCTTTAGCTAGGCATGGCCTCTCCAAAGGGAGGACATTTAAGCTGAGTAAGGGAACAGATTTAGGATAATCAAGAGCAGTTAAACAGAAAGGAACACACACACATTCTAGACCTTCAATCATGTTGCCTCCTTTAAATTTTTCAATTGTATCCAGTGGTCCTCAGTTTAAAATTTCTGGAAATGCAAGAATGACAGGAATCTAAGTGGTCACCTGGCCCAACTTCTCATCTAATGTCTGAGTCCATTCACAGCTTCTGCTTAGAATGACTCAGGGTGGGTTTGGAGAGCTCAGATGCCAATGAACGAGCCACCTTTCAAGGCGGCCACATCTTATTTTAGGGCACTTCACACGTCACCAGTTACGGCCATGGTCCTGTTCACATCACAGAAAACAAACAGAAGTTCATTTACAAATATCAGTTGTTCACTTATTCAAAGTGTTGGTCTCCACCTCCTTTCTGTTGTATTATTTCCTCGAGTTCTGCCCTCATTTTCTCTAAGGCCTCTGTTAATAGTCATTAAAGACGGTAATATTCAAGAACAAGTTGTTCTAAAATTACTTTCCTTCCAGTTTTAAGCTGTGTGGAACAAAACATATTGGATCTTCAATCAAATTCTGACAGTCACATGCAAACACCACATGAATTTCTAATCCTGAACCATCTCATTTTAAGCCATAATACATGAGTCAGAAGAAAACCTAACTTCTCTTAGATTCAATCATCTCAAGGCACTCCATATTTATAAACTTCATTCTCTCCTGGAACTTACATATTTTTTAAACAATACAGTATAATTAAGTTTAGCCCATTCTGCCACTTCTCAAAAAGAAACTTAACAACATTTATTCAATTTCACATTTCAGACGAAAATTAATGTTAAATTATCCCTTGTGATTATTTATACATGGATTTTAATTTATATTATATTTACATTCACTAAGCACAAAATAGAATTAGGTTGCAATTTTATACTTATAATCTACTCCACTGCCAAAATAAGTTCAGTAAAAAGTGATAATTGCACTAAAAGTGCAAACGTACGATTTTGACTTTTTATTACCATTTCAACCCACTGCAGAAATTATTTAACATGGTTTCACCAAGTTGAAAGAACCTTATCACATATCTGCTCAAGCCAATGTGCAATCATAAAAAAACTGACTTGAAAAGACAATTTTTTTTAAGTATGTATTTTAGCCTCAACTTAACAACTTTCTTAAAAACTCTACCTCCAGATCAGAATAATCTCCAATCAACACAGACATCATTACCTCTCTTGTAATACACTCTGCACTCTCCATTTCCCTGATCCCCAAGGAATGATCATTTTGTCTTGAAATCATAGAAGAATGAGTTAAAAAGAATAATTGTATGCAACGTACTAACAAAAGTCAGAGAAACAAAGAAGAAAATCAGAACTGATTTGGAAAAAGTTAACAAAAAAAATTCTTTTTAGAAAGTAATTTTAGGTTCAGGTTAAATACGAAAGAAAAGAACAAGAAGAGAGTATTAAATGCTTTACCCTGTACTGGCTGTGTATTACACTGTCTGCATTATCACATTTAATGCTGAAAACTTCCTAAGACACAAGTACTATTACTGGTGCCCTTCTACTGAAATTGAGCATCTAATACACGACATGACATGCACAAAGTCAAATAAAGAACAGCAGACAGCCACTGCCATCGGGTTGAGGAAGAGGGAAAGGGAAGAGAGGTTCACCGCTGCCTCAAGCCCCAGGCTTGGCTAGTGGGCAGCCTTGATGTGGGCTCTGAAGCCCTGCAGGACAAAGGCCCCAGCCTGTTCCCTGGGGCCCCCAATTCACGTGCCAGCCCGAGGCCAGGTGAACCGAGGAGCCATGGGATAAGGCTGGGATCCACCTCTTACCTCGTTCTCCAACACTCCACTGACTGCTGGCTGAACAGGCCACCAACAGCCACTCTTGACAGGTGCTCACCTGGGGGAGGGGCCCAACTGCAGCACCAACCAATGTCTGAGCAGGATCACTAACAGTCGCTCTTTGACAATTGACAGTTGCTCACTTGGGGGAGGAGCCCACTATGTCACCAACCAATGGCTGAGCAGGGACCTCTAACCATCTCACATCAGTGGTCTCCCGTTAGTGGTTTCACGGTAACCGTTGCCTGGTAAGAAGTTGTGCTGTAATGGCATAGAGCAACAGTCGCATGCTAAGGGCTGTGTACTGCCCAACTCTATTACTACTACATACACCTAAGATGAGCTCTGTTAACATAGCACATAATGAGAAAACACACCATTTCTTCTTGATAGCAGGAACATCTGGTTATGTCAAATATAAGAGATTCACAACAGAAGATATGTGCAAAATATAGCCTCCCTAAGGGCTGAAAAGTACCTAGATAAAACTTGATTGTTCTATACCAGCAAGTTTGATTCTAAATCCCAGGTTCATACACCTCAGTCAAAAGATTTCTAATCCTTCCATGTTAGACCTATGCTTTCTCTATTCATTCCATAGACATCCATGGCCCCAGCCATGGATGCAATTGTCAAGCCTGCCTTCAATAAACATCATAAACAATAAACATCATAAAAAGCATACTGGGTACCTGGCATTTTGCTTGTTCTTAACAATACAGTGGTAAAAATGACAAATACAGACACAGTTTACAGAGAGTTTACCCTCTAGCAAAAATGAGAGACATTCAATCAGTCATTTTAAGTGAGATAAGAATTACCGAAGAAACATAAAAGATGTTACGGGCAATACATTATGAGATGGTCAGTTATGTGCAGCTGTACGGGCTGTGCACTGCACAAGGGCACATGGCCAAGGAACATGTGTAGCCCTATCCATATGTAGAGCCTGACCAGAAGAGCATTATTTCCTCATTACCACAAAAAGGCGATTCAAACTAGCATCAGCCCTGAAGCTGCAGAGGACAGGGGTTAGGTCTTGTAGGTAGCAATAATAAATTTGGATTGTATATTAAGAGTGATGGGAAATAATGGAAGAATTCTGTACATACTAGACTCAACTGTCTATGGGAGCAGAGGCAGTAATTTACTCAAGATGATTTCATCACTTGTGTAATATTGAAATAATTCAGGGAAATGTATAAATAATTGAAGTGAAGACCATTTGTCAAAATGCCATTTTGGCATTTTACCAGCTGATGTGCATTTAAAACTAGGATGAAAAATATAGCTTTTTTTCATTCTTTTAACTTCAGGAGGATATAAACCCTTTATTAATCAGATGTACTTTCATTTGACTCCAGTAAGATCACAAGCCCTATGCAAAGCTATCTTCCATTTCCACACAGCAAGTTCTCACCTTCAAGAGATGCTACTAAAATGCTCAAATGAAGAAAATCCCTTTTCAGTCTGCAGAAAAGGGATCTATTCTCTCCATCCAGGAGACTGTAAAGTTGGAAAATTAAATCTGTCACTTTAAGATGTATGAGTCCTGCACTTTCAGAACTTAAAGCATCAAAGCAAGCAAGAAAATCTTTGGGAAACAAATCTATATAACATGGGGATTTTAAGAGAAGCCATCATTTCCTCCACAGAAACCAGAAGGCCTAGAAACGTGAGGTCAGAAAAAGGTCATCCGACATCCAAAATTATCTACATGTGAATTAGTGTGTTTACAGCGTTAGATCAAGCTTCCCACGGCTCTCATTACATAAGGTGAGTCAAAAAACTTGTCTCTGGTCAGATAACATTTAAGAAATCCTACATCCTCCAATCTAGGATTCAGTTTCCTCACATATCAAATGAGAATAACAGTCGTGCTTATTACCTCCTAGAGCCACTCTGAAGATTTACAAGGTAATACACGTAAAGTGCTCAGAACCACATTTGGCACATAGTAAGTGCTAAATAAAAGTTAACTGTTATTGCTGTTTTCATTTTTAAAGCATCATGATGGGTTTCCATGCATAAAACCGTGTGAACAAACATAAGAGCAGATAAATCCATTGAGCTTTACGTGTCCCAGTCTTTCCCAAACTTGTCTGGCCAGCAGATCCTTTTTTCTACCTGTTAAACACTTTCTATCACTAGGGGAGCTCAAGTCCTACAGAGCTCACCATGGGACACGCAGCTGCTCATTCAGGAATCCAGAAGGAAATTTTATTTATAACAGAAGTCACGAGATGGCAGAAGAAAAAGCAGACCCATATTTAGGCCACCTTTAAATTTCCAGTTCCTCATCTATTGCATCGTCCTTGATATTTCCGTTGAAATTTAATTCCAAAGTAATAAAAGGCCTCAATCCAGGTGGTGTTTTTATGTGTTATTTATACATCAGAAATTGGCTGAGAGGTCACATGAAATGACAATAAAGGGCATCTTGCCCAGACTTAGTGTAAAAACGCCCACCTTGACTCAACAAGGACAATTATAAACAACCCAGGGCCAGTGAAAACATAATTTCCCAAAGTGGAGCTGGGAGGAAAACAATAAGAACTTTTGTTCATAATATTAACACAATGTGGCTCATTCTTTTTTCTGTTTACATAACCTAGAATCCTACATAACACTCCTTTAAGAACTAGAACGTATGGGTTAGACTGATAAACATGAAGAATTCCCATGAAGAACATCACTCTCTTAAAATAATTATAATAGTTCACACTTACATAGCCATAACTATCTTTAACGTATTTAACTCATTTAATCCTCACTACTACCCTTTGACATAAGGGCTTTTATCCCCATTTTTCAGATGAGCACACTGAGGATGCACCAAGCATTAAGAACCTTACCCAAGATCACACAACTAGTAAGAGAGGAATTCAAGTCAAGAGACTTATGGTTCACACTCCTGACTGCTATACACACCCATGATTATGAGGAAATGTTCTTAGATTCTAAAGTGTTGCTTATTTTATGATCTGACCTCTTAAAGAGCTTTGTATCCACTTCTGATCTTGCAGCATTGTTTAGACAAACATTCAGTTCAAACATTAACCAAACTTAAGAACTTGAAGATTTACCTTCATCATGTGTCAAACTTAAAAACCATCTGCTATTTATTTCAAATTTCTTTAAACACATTTTAACATGAATAGTTTCAATTTGCGGAGAAGGCAATGGCACCCCAGTCCAGTACTCTTGCCTGGAAAATCCCATGGATGGAGGAGCCTGGTAGGCTGCAGTCCATGGGGTAGCGAAGAGTTGGACACAACTGAGCGACTTCACTTTAACTTTTCACTTTCATGCACTGGAGAAGGAAATGGCAACCCACTCCAGTATTCTTGCCTGGAGAATTCCAGGGACGGGACAGCCTGGTGGGCTGCCATCTATGGGGTCGCACAGAGTCGGACACGACTGAAGCAACTTAGCAGCAGACGCAGCAGCAGCAGCAGCAGTTTCAATTTGAAAGAAAATCAATATCATCTACTATAAGACAACCCTAAAGATAAATAAATACAATATATTGTAACTAAAGGAATGTTCATTTCTAGCTAAACCAGTCATCTGAGGAGACTCTAAAGTTCCTACACACCCTCTTCTCCCTGTCTTCTTTCTCTTTTGAGAAAAGGTACATCAGCAACTGATTGTTGTTTTTGTTCAGTTGCTCAGTTGTGTCCAACTCTTTCCAACTGATACAAGATATTAAAGACTCACTGGCACCAAAATGAGACTGCATCCTCAACTGCATCACACTCACTGACAGTGAACTACAAGGGGAGCAACTCTCTTTAAGACTCAACATCATTCAGTGCCAATCCCCTCACTTTTCATGAGTGATTCCACACTTTGGAAAACATTGCCTCAAGGAGCATTAAGACCTAGAGATGTCACAAATGCAAATTCATCTGCCAATAAATTAAGCTGCCCCTGTAGTTATTTTGCATAATGAGAAACCACAGAAATCAAAAGTACTGCCTCTAGGTTCCATCAGTCAATGGTAAAACGATCTGATGAGGGAAAGCTAATATGGCTGGCAGGCATTCCTGTGGTTAGGGACCTGTGGCTTGCACTGACCGCAAGACAACAGCAGCCAAGAATGGGACTTGGGTCCATGGAGACAGAAGGGCCTCTCAGGCTGCATTCTTAACCTATTAGGGACCAGTTTGCACTATGACACCTGGGGCTCAGGACACACAACTTAACACAGAATGTCCTTTTGAGAAAAGGCAATGAGCAATCGTGAAAGGTCTGAAAATTAAGGCATATGAGGAATATTATCCCCATATTTAAAACAGCAACCCAAGTCTCTCCAATATACATAAATCCTCTTCGTTCTCTTCTATTTTGTTTCACAGCATTTTCACCTCCTAACATGCAAATTGCTCGCTTTTACATGAGTCTGTTGTCTATCTCCCTCCATAAAGGGGAGGATATTTACTGTTTTGTTAACAGATGCACCAGGAGTGCCCAGAACAATGACTAACACACACAGGTGCTCAGTAAACTCAATCAATGAAAGAGCTATTTTATTAGAATTGTGGGTGCATACAACCAGAAAGGAAATGCTTAGATGAAATGCAATCAGCTTTTAATTTTGTATTTTACAGTGATTCTCTGTGAAGATTCTGGTATCAGAAAGACATGGGTTTGAATCTGCCACTTACAAGCAATTACACTCTAAATATTTGGATAACCTCAAGTTTCACAGAGATAACTATAAAGAAGTTGAGAATCCAAGTATTTGGGAATAGAGACTATATTAAAATGAGGTGAGTAATAACACTTATTTCCCAGTTATCATGGTGCTCAAATAAGGTAATGTGTGTGTGTGTGTGTGTGTGTGTGTGTAAAAGAGCTTTTAAAACTCTTGTTCCCAATAAACTGTTATCCATTCTCATTTACAGTTATTATATTAACAGCCATGATAATTTACTGTGTATAGAGCTCAGTGGTGGCAGAAACCACTCATATTAACACCAAGGAGCCAATTGTGTGCAACTCTTCCCAATCCTGTGCTCAGTGTCTTTTCATTAGTGACTTAACATTGGCCAAAGTGTGAGTATTTACACAGTGGAAACTGGCAAACACTACAAATCAGCACTCCCTGCCCTGAGCAGGTTGATAACCATTAACCAGCATACCACTAATTACATTTGAGGACAGAATTCAGGGCAAGAGCAACTTAAGGACAAACTTTCAGTGACAGAGTTTTCCAAAGTGGCCCCAGGAGCATGTTTAAACAGAAAATGGACATCATTTGTCAGAAGTACATGAAATGCAATCAATGCATTGTTTTCCCACTGACTCAGCTCTGTGCGCACGGGAATCTCCACTGTCCCCATCTCCGCACCTCCAACACTGCCACAGGAGCAAGCATCTGCACAAGTTGGCTGTATGCTTCCTTCTCCCTCAGGATTCTAAAATTCTGTAATGCATGTCAAATTACATTAGATCTGATTTCCATGGTCCTGATGTCAACAGAAAAGCAGCCAATGCCTTCCTTTAAATATAAAAGGTGCAGTTTCACCTTTTAAAACCTACCTTCCAAATAAGAAAGTTACAATGAGCTGTTTCACAAGGAATAGCTTACAGTGTTACCATTCTAGCCTACAGGCAAAACAATGAAAAGGACATCTCCCACCACCACCACCCCCCCACACCCTGAAAATGATGCAATTAGCAGTTTTCAGAGATGCAATGATAATGAGTGCGCAGAGCATTCAATGAAAAAAGCCTGTGACAATGAACCTGTTTGTAGCGCCTCTGTCCTGAAAGCTATCTCTACTTCATTCATCCTTTCTCCTCATTCTGATTCAAAACTCATTTACACAAGTACCCTCTCCACCCTTGGTGGTAACAAAATGGTGACAAAAACTCCACCATTACAAAGAAATGGAATCAAAATATTTAAAGCAAGAATGTAATGCAATCTGTGTAAGATACTGGACAATTTCACCTGTTCTTTAACCGAGATCCTTTCATGCTGTCAAAGTTATAAAGTAAAAAATGAAAACAAATCCTTACAAATAAGGTACCATAAACCACAAACCAGGAGGCCTGGTCCAGAAACCAAGTCAGGGGAATTATTTAAGATGAGAAGCTGAGGGGATGTAGCATGGGAGGTGTACTCAGTCAGAAATCCAGGGTTCTAGTTCATTCTTTGATGTAATAATACCTTCATGGCTTTGGGCAAGCAATTAAATGAAGTTAGTTCCGTGGGGACCTCACACCTTTCCTACAGGGTAAATCCCTTAAAAGTGTGTCAGTGTAAACTCTTTAAAAGCAAATTCTGAATAACAAAAATGTATATTGTATCTAAAATAAGCATTAGGTTCTTCCGATTATGTCTCGGCCTTCAGCTTCTCCAAGTATTTATTGAAAAGATGACGTGCATTCTTGTGTTTGCTCAACTTCTTTTCAAGTTATATTACAGGATGTGTGTGTTAGTCACTTAGTCGTGTCCGACTCTTTGCAACCCCATGGGGTGTGTACCCCGCCAAGCTCCTCTGTCCATGTGATTTTCCAGGCAAGAACACTGGAGTGGGTTGCCATTTCCTTCTCCAATATTATAGGATAAGAAACAAGTTATGCATTATTCCCAAGGGCACAAAAAATACTACCATTAAAAAAGGATTTGAACCCAATTTTATGTATGGCACAGGGAAAATCCCCACCTATATTTTCTTGCAACTGACTTTTCATTGTACTGTTAGGGAACCACACAACTTGGCCAAGCAAGTGATAACTACTTGCCTGAGCTGTCCCACAACAGGAGGTCCCAATAAAGAACACTAGCCATGAGAATTTGGGAGAGGCCAAAAGAAGGAGATGACCAACCTTCCAGAGTCCTTTTCACTGATTCATCTTGGCTGAGAGACACATGTGCCACCAAGAAGACAGACATGAGCCAAGCAAGATGACCATCCAGAAAGTAACCCCATTACTACAAAACCTGAGACTTCAAGCCACATTGCAGACGAGTTCTCCTGGATTCCCTTGCCTTACTGTTCTCTGCACAGGCGCCCCTTCCCAACAGAAGTCTTGCTTTATCAGCACGTGCATTTCTGAGTGTTACACAGGATCTCTAGAGCCCTGGGAAGGGCTCCCGCTTACTGTAATAATATTATACCTAGCGTATGCGGATATGTACACTTAAAGAAAAGCCTTATGACACTAACTAAAACACGTGTTTTAAAATACCCCCTTCCCATTGGAATATTACAATAGTTCCTAAGTCATATCTGACTCTTTTGTGAACTGGACTGTAGCCCACCAGGCTCCTCTGTCCATGGAATTCTCCAGGCAAGAATACTGGAATGGGTAGCCATTCCCATCTCCAAGGGATCTTCCTGATCCAGGGATCAAACCTCGTCTCCTGCATTGCAGGCAGATTCTTTACCATCAGAGCCACCAGGAAAGCCCTACCATCACATACGTTATTCCAAATACTTCACTGAAACTGGGAAATGCCAAATATTCCACAGATAAATTAAGAGATTGATGAATGCAAGCATTTTTGAATAGAAAAAAAAATGCAGTAAAGTAAACTTGTGAAGACACAAATGCTTAGAAACATTTCAGAAGAGTTCAGTGAACTATTTTTTTCAGCGAGGAATGCGTCAGACTTGCTCTTTTTAATCTGACTAGTACGTCAGTTTCTTGTTCATTTTTCTCTTCCATTCTGTTTAAAACAACACAGAGAAAGCCCTGTTGGAAACTAGTGCCATATCCCAATTATTTCATTATATTGTTCAAGGAGGAAGTATTTCAGACATCCTGACTCTAAGATGTATGTGGCAAATTAAGAACATCAGAACTGCCACATGTATTTTGCCCAAATTCCCAGACAAAGCTTAAGTGTACATGGACTAGAAGAAGGGTATTTGTTTTCACTCCTCCCACTCTTTCAAATGTATATTTACAAGTGATGATTTGGAATGGCCAAGAACACTGACTTTCCTCATAGGTGTTATAAAAGTACATTATTGATACCAGTCTCTGATTTTGACCTTTAACATGGGTAATAAACTACATTCTCACTAAAGTTCTTGGTAGTAACATTTATAACCCAGGATCTAAGTGGGAATAAGGGAGAGAAGGGAAATGATATTTAGGGTTTTATCACCAACTGCCATTTTAAAGAACGACAGGCTGAGAATGTGCTGCCTCAAAGCAGCACAAAAGTTTAGATAATACATCATGTTTTCTAAAACTGGTTCTCTTATCTGAGCAAATACCTCTGAGATTTCTGTCTGTCCCACAGGCTCCTTTAGAACCTAACGCCCCCTACAGTATCCTTACTCTCCCCACCCAACTCCCACCCAACATACCTATACCATCAACAGGAAAACGCTACAAGCAGTCCCATAGTCCCGCCCCCCAACTCCAGCTCCTCCCCTAGGGCAATGGCTGATTGGCTCAGGAATGGGCATCTGGCTGAGACTCTACCAATCAAATTCTCTCTTTGGGGGAAACTTGAATGGAGTCTCTGTGTGACTAAAACTCTCACATAATAAAGGGAGCTGTAGTTCCAAATTCCACCTCGTAAATGGAAAATCAGAGAAAGTCCAGCTGGAGAAAAAGATATCTAGAGCAAGAAGAGATGAAGTTAAGAGTCCTTATAATTTTCTACTCCAGTTCTAGATCCTTTATGAGACCTGCCTCCATCCTTAACCTGGGGCTCCATGAAACATTTCTCTTTCTATATAATAAATCTCCTTTCTGCTCATGCTGTTACTTTAAACCAAAGCCAATTTGTAAGCTTAAATAAAGCACTCTGCTATACTACCCTGTACCAGACTTAACTTACTTAACATTTCTATCTTTTCAAAGTTTTAATCATATAAGGTATGAATGATATGAAAGATGACACAATTTTCTCATCTGTCTCTAGGTAGCATCTAACCCAATGTTCCACTGAAATCTGGGTATCCAGGAAAAGTTATAGTTATGTTTCTCCCAATAAATAGATATATTATGTAATATGTATCTTTTCCAGGGCAAAGCTCAGTCAATCTTGTCACAGACAAAGGCCACATTTATTTCTTAGAATCCAGAGAGAATGCAAAATGGCCAATATATACTTCTCTATTTCCATGTAACATACTACTCAACATGTAACAAGCCTAAAATAACAAGAGTCATGAATTATCTCTATATTTACTATTTCTGTTGGTCAGGATTTGGAAATAGCTACATGGCTCTGGCTCAGTCCCTCATGTTTGTGCAGTCAGGATTTTGACCAGTCATGTGGAGGCTAGAGGATCTGCTTCTAAGATGCTAACTCATATGGTTGTTGGCAAGAGACCTGGGTTCCTCACATCATAGTCCAATTGACCACATGGACAATTCTCAAAGGCTGCTTGCATATCCTAAAGTGGCATCTGGCTTACCTCACAGCAAATGATCAAAAAAAGCATACCAGAAGCCACAATGTCTTTTATTCCACCATACTGGACCGGCTCAAATGTCGGTATAATTTGGTATGGGAAGAGACTATGCTGCTGCTAAGTCGCTTCAGTCGTGTCCGACTCTGTGCGACCCCAGAGACGGCAGCCCACCAGGCTCCACCGTCCCTGGGATTCTCCAGGCAAGAACACTGGAGTGGGTTGCCATTTCCTTCTCCAATGCATGAAAGTGAAAAGTCAAAGTGAAGTCGCTCAGTCATGTCCGACTCTTAGTGACCTCATGGACTGCAGCCCACCAGGTTCCTCCGTCCATGGGATTTTCCAGGCAAGAGTACTGGAGTGGGGTGCCATTGCCTTCTCCGAGTATATGGCCTAGCATGAAACAAAAGCTCAATGAATGGCAGATGTCATTGTTTTATTGTTTTTAGAGCTTTGTTTGAAAAGTTCCACCTGGAAAAGAAATGTGCCTTCTCTGGAAGAGACTATACATGGACATAAATACAAGGAGGTAAGAACTGCTGAGGTCGGGGGGAGGGGGGAGGGTTGTCTTGGAGACTAGCTACCACAAATGACTAGATTAGAAAACATATTCGCTGAAACTCTTAACAGTAAATCTAATGCTTGGAGCAAAAGAAGAAAGAAGGAGGATGTTTTGGCTGAGCCAGAGTCTATTAATTATTTATGATAGTATGCCCTGCGAAGAAAATAAATGAGGTATGAAATACACTTCTATTCCTTCAAAAAGTTGATTCTAGGTGAGAGGTTGAGATTTGCACATGGCATAATTAGAGAGCAATTAGAGTGTACTGATTCTAAGTATAATACAGACTCAGAAAAGGAAGAACTAATAGGGTGGCTGAGCTACTGGAAAGCCATTCTCCACTCTTTACAAACAAAAGCTTAGCTTAACTTCACATTTTTAACCACCTATTTTAGGGATTACAGGTAGGACTTCTTCCAAACACTCATTTGAGGCTAGCAAGTGATTTAACAGCTCTAATGACTCATTAAATCCAAGAAAAAGGTTCCACCTTAATTACTCCACAACCAAGTACCTCTTCAACTGGGCTATCATCTTGATGCTAGATTGCTGGGCTGAGAAGGGGGAAAAAAAAAACTTTTAGAGTGGCTAGGAGGTAGTATTCCAAGGGGAACTTCAAAATCATCTTGTGAGCAAACAACAATAACGAATCTACACCAATTTGATCTTGGGATTCCATAAGTATTTATCTAATGGTAGCTATTATAAACCAGTCACTGTGCTGGGTACTAGACACAAAGTAAGAACAAGATAGACACCAATCCTGATCTCTGATAGTTTCCAGTTTACCAGGAAAGGTAAAAAAAAAAAAAAAATTTTTTTTTTTTTTAAACTCTAGTAAGGATAATGAAATTAAAAACTAAACTATGTGTATACATTAACGGGGGAGAGGGGCAGGGGGTGCGGAGAGAGTTAGGCAAGAAAGTATATTCCAGGTGGAGAGACATACATGTTTGAAGGGCAAAAGCTAGAAAACAAGATGAATTTAAGGAACTGAAAGAAGTAAGAGACTAAAAGGTGCAATGAAAGGGGGCAAGTGGAAAACGAGAAAGGAATGGTTTAGCAGAGTAAATTCTGTGCAACAAGTTCCAGCAAGAAGAGAAGTCTATTTCCTCACCCTTTAAATTCTGGCCAGCCTGGGATGTGCTTTGACCAATAAATGTGGTGAAGGTAACACTGTGTGATCTCTATTAGTTTGGGCCCCAAGAGACCTTGCCATATCCTCTTTCACTCCTTTGGAATGCTGTCCCAAAACCACCAGGTAAGGAAACCAGTCTAGGCCAATGGAGGCAAAGGGACCACCTGGAAGAGAAGCAAGGTGCCCCAGGAGACAACCAGAACCAAAGACCAAACACATGATGGAGATGAGCTTGGACCTTCTAGAGCTCAGTTACCCCTCCAACTGACTCATGAACCCAGGTGAAATTAGCCCAACTACCATCTGGTCAACTCAAAAAATCATAAGAAATAAAAAATTCTTATTTTTTTTTATTTTTTTTTAAGTTACTATGCTTTGGGGATTTTGTTAGCAAATAGAAAGAAGCCAAATTGTACAGGACCAGGTACAAGACTTTGAAATTCATCCTGAAATCAATGGCAAGACATGGATGGGTTTTTAGAATATAGTAACATAATCTATGAGTACCATAGACACAGTGCCCAGGCCAACAAGATTTCCAGGAGCTGAAAACTCTTGTAAAGTTAAAGGAGAGACAGAATGGATTATGAAATGCAAAAGAACATAAAACAAAAACAAAAAAAGGGCAGAATCAGAGCTCATTCATGTTTCATTAGATTGTCTACAATCTGCAGCAGGATGACTACAAATTAATTCTTAGATAGTTACATACATTATTTTTTATCTGGGAGATGGGTTCATTTTAACCTGTTAGACTAGCCACAGAAGAAGAGCTTTCCAAAAAGCCTTGTCTTTAAATGGCAAATATGGGAACAAAGAGAAGGTCTCAGAAGTGAAAGTAGTGATCAGAGACACCAAAAGGCTTACCACACCATGGTGCCAACTCATAAATACAGCAAAGAAATTTTATCTATCTTGCAGGCCAAAAATTTAGCAAAATTTGAGTCAAACTGCTTAAAAAAAACAATTCTCTCCCTAACTTTCTCTATAGATGGTATCTTTCATCCCAATGAAGAGCCAGTTTGTACAGATGACCAAAAGCAAATTGATACCCGTGTGCTTATACCAGGCAGAGAATCTCATCAGGGAAGTAAACTAGCAAAAGAGAAGAAGGCCTATTTTCTGGAATCTAAATTCCAACAGCAAGTTATGACCGCTGGAGATCACCAAGAGCTGTCAAAAGGATGGCAGCCAAATACCTTGAAAATGCTTTCAACCAATTTGTGGACCTCAGTCTGCCCCTCCCTGTCACATCTCCTTTGCCCTTTCCCTCCTATTTCCCAGGCTCCCCAGCTTTGTCTGTTTTGAATGGCAGGGCACAGTGTTCAGCTAAGGAAATCCCCTCCTTCCCCAGCTGGCTCACCAGGAAATTGTTTAGAAGTCAGCTTTTTCCTGAAGGTGGCCTGACTGCCTACAGGGAGAGAGGGAGACTGTCTCTGGAGCTGTCTCCCCGGGCTGGTCAACTTGCGGATGTTGGGCTAACCACCTGGCTTCAGGCAGCCTCTGCAGTGTGAATTACCTGTCTGCATGAGTGTCTGCTGTATGGACTACTTCAAATAAGCACCACCCAGGACTCACTATCCCTCACCTGCTAAATAGAACTTTTAAGTCATAAATTTTATTTTAGTTTTTTTTTTCCCCCCACTTCACTTCTGATAAATAGGAGTGCTATTGCAAAGGGTGACCTCTCACTCCAAGAAGGGTAAAGAGAGAGGTAATGAAATTACATCAAAATTAAATAAGAATTTTCCCTAAAGGACATTCTTCAGTTTGATGATTACTTTAGCCCGAAAGAGTTTTAAACAGGGGAAGTAAGCCTCCCAATCAATTCAATGAAAAAAGAATATGGCAGCTCTTTACTTTTTATTTAATTTTATTTATGTATTTAGTTTTTTTAACAGCAATTGCCAGAATCAAAGGAATATGGCCAAAATAACATTTTTCTAAGGATGAACTATTTAACTACACACCTGAGACCTTAAGGGGGCTTCCCAAGTGGTGCAGTGGTAAAGAATCCACCTGCTAATGTAGAAGATGCAAAAGACATGACTTTGATCCCTGGGTCGGGAAGATCTCCTGAAGTAGGAAATGGCAACCCAGTCCAGTATTCTTGCCTAGAAAATTCCATGGATAGAGGAGCCTGGAAGGCTACAATCCACGGGGCCACAAAAAGTCAGACACAACAGAGCACACACACACGTGACCTTAAGAGAATATTTTTTAAAGTCTTTATCAGATATTTTATTTACCTTAAGAGAATATATTTCACATTAAATATCAATATGATCATCCTTGCGCTCAACTTCAAATACATACAAGGAAGACAATCTACAAGCTACTGCCAATGTTTTTTCAATTATCCATGGTACAAATAAAAATAGAGCTACCATGAGAAATAAAGAACTTGATCCATGGAAAGATGCACTATCTTCCAATTTAGCTTAGTTAACTGAAGTGTTACTTGGGGAAAACTGTACAACACAAAGGCTCTGCTCTCACTTACCTGCTCCAGGTGATTCAAGCACTACATAGAGGCTGGGACAGGAGGGACAATCTCTGAATGTCTCCTTCATTCTTAAGATGTTGTTGAACAACATTCTTAAGGATGTTGTTGAACAACATTCTTAAGATGTTGTTCCTTTGACATTGTTCAAAAGGAAAACCTCACTACTAGCCATTATTCATGGAGACTTGTTATTTTTCCCCTTTCAGCATTTAGACAAAACAATTTAAAGCCCAGAATGGAATAAATTAAAACAAGTGTCAAACACACACCCCTTAAATGCAGAGTGCTTGTAATGTACGTAGGTAGGACATCCTAATTATCTCAGGCCTCAAGATGTCCTTGTTCTTTGGTGTAACAGTGACATAAGATTTATTTATAGTTTTCCTGAGACTCATTAAACATTTCCTGAAATGAGACCACATCACTGAAATCATTTTATTGTGGTAGGCTGCCAGAGCTCAGCCTTTGTAGCAGGGGGAGGGGCATTAAAAAAAAAAAAAAACGAACAGAGGATGCAGCCATTGGAGGTAAACAGCAAGAACACTCTCAGGCTATTACATCCTGTCCTGCTTAACTCATTAATTTAGGAGACCCTATGCTTATAGAGTGAACACTAGCATTAGTAATTCCTTTGTGATTGATTATACAGCTAAAGAGAAAAACATAAATCAATCTACTTATATTTTAAATTAATGTAGATTAATTTAAAATAAGTAGACTGTTTACGCAGAAACTAGAACACTCAGATCATCCATGAAATATTCTCTTTTGAACTTACGGTGGCCCCCTAGTTGGACATGAAGTCTTTTTATTTTCTCTGTTTTTTTAAATTTCCTTTTTCAAGTCCTGCAGGCTTCCACATTTTATGACTATCAGCACAAAGACCTATATACAGCAAACTGTGTAATCTTTACTATTAAAAATATATACAAAGTACATTTTACTATCTGTATTTCACAGTATTTCATATTTAAACACTGGGTTGGTGGCGGGACGGATCACCAATGCTAATTCTAAACAAATTACAAACAGCTAAATGTAGACAACTGATCTTGAATTACTCACAGACTAAGTAATGTGAAAGTATAGCAATGAAACACTGTCAAAGGGTCTTAAAGACGGTTCATTTTCTAGTTTCTGAGAAAATGTTTCAATGGTGGATGTTCAAAGATGAGCCCATTTAAATTATTAAGTAGGAGTAACAAGGGCCATATAAAACACCAACTCCTACTTCTCCATCACTCAGACTAGCCTCTCTGATCTTCCCTAGAATGTATCATCCACATCCCAGACCCTACAAGAAAGGAAAAGGTGATTGATTTGGGGAGTAAAAAGACTGAAGCAGTCACGATATCAAGTAGTTCAGGGCTAATGAGGATTTGGAAGCAAAACTGACATTCCTCATATTCTTTGAACATTAGTATGCACACTGTGGCCACTTGATAAATGGCCACTCAAAATATTACCTAGTTTCTGGATCAATTTATAGTTTCTCAGATAAAGGAAGAAAAAATGAGAAAGACAAATTTTTAGTGAAATTAAAAAAAAGAAGAATTTTGAAATATCAGTGCAGTACAAGCTGTAACTTGCCTGTTGTCAGTTCTACCCTTTTGCCCCTTAGTAAGAGAACTTTCACATTACTGGTAATCAAGTACCCGGAAGTAGGCTAGGAGATCATCAGGGAGGAAAGGTTTCACAGTACCAGAGTCACACTCACGACGTTCTCTACATCCAACTTCTCTTTATCCCAAACAAAGCAAAGCTCACAAGGAAAGCAACTCTTACGAATGCCCACTCAAAGACTTTCAGTTCAGTTCAGTCGCTCAGTCGTGTCCGGCTCCTTGCGACCCCGTGAACTGCAGCACGCCAGGCTTCCCTGTCCATCACCGATACCCAGAGCTTGCCCAAATTCATGTCCATCAAGTCCGTGATGCCAAAGACCTTGCATCATGCTTAAAGAAAGAATTAGGGGATCCAGTTATTTTACTACTGAGATTCTTTTTTCATCATTAAAGTGAGTAAGATTTTAAATTTTATTGACTATCATGAGTAAGCAAAATAATATATGCAAAGCAGTTGTCACACTACCTAACACAGGGACAACCTGAAATTTTTAATCATGATTTAGTTTGTTTGTAGCGTGTATTTCAGCAGAAGATCTCTACCAACATACAAATTCCAAACCCCAAACAACCTCCTGTTATTCCAAAGTTCAACAATTAGAGAAACTCTATAAATACTATGATTTTCCAGGCAACTGCCATTGTTTTTCACCTCTCCTCACCACTGCAGAA
Source organism: Bison bison bison (assembly GCF_000754665.1). NCBI lineage: Eukaryota > Metazoa > Chordata > Mammalia > Artiodactyla > Bovidae > Bison > Bison bison. The sequence goes on along the minus strand of NW_011494876.1, from coordinate 810,592 downwards.
TTCTATTCCCTGCCAACTAAAATCTGCAACTGCATATGAAACTGTAGCGAAGGGGGAAAAAAAATTAATATAATCAAGGTGCAAAGGAGTTGAATTCTACTGTCCTTAGTTAAACCCAAGATGGTTCACTAATACTAAACTGCATCTAATTTCTCCAAAGCAGGCTTTCTCAACTGTAGCAATGTTTGCTCTCACAGCTAGTAAATTCTTTCCTCTGAGGAACTACACTGTGCATTGCAGCACGTTTAAGCAGCATCCCTGGCCTCTACCCTCTAGGTGCCAACAGCAGCCTCCCAGGTGTGACAATCAAAACTGTGTCCAGATATTGCCAAATGCCTCCTGGGAGACACCATGAACCCTGTGGAGAACCACTGCTAGGTTAACATCACTGAAATGAGAACCACAACTCTAGTATAAAGTCACAAGGCTCATGAGTTTAGCTTCTCTCCTAAGTGAATCAAATAACTGCTTTAGAAATAAAAAAGTAGTTCTCAACAGCTCTGGGGCAGTCGAGGAAAAAATATTAACTTTCTTAGAGAATGCCAGTTTCCTTTGTTGAGGAGGGGGGAAAACGTCTTTTTTTCTTTGTCCTGCTCAATTCTCAGCCAGGACTCTATATCAACAGACAGATTAACAAGAGAGAAGCACAGATTTATTTAATATAAGTTTTACAAGACACAGAAAGAAGCCTTCATAAGGAAATGAAGACCAAAGTAGTATCTGAGCATTTTTTTATACTGTTTGATGAAGAGCACAAAGTCATGAAAAAGCTGACAGGGCAGAAGGACGTGAGGCAAGGGTAGTGAACTGGGGGAAGCCTGGCAAAACCTCTTAGTTCAGATTTCTCCTGGTGTCTTAACAGCTCAGTGGGTAAATACCCGTCTACAATGCAGGAGGTACAGGAGACGCAGGTTTGATTCCTAGGCTGGGAAGATCCCTGAGAGGAGGAAAAAGGCAACCCACTCCAGTATTCTTGCCTGAAAAATCTCATGGAAAGAGGAGCCTGGCAGGCTACACAGTCCAAAGGCTGACAGAGAGCCAGAGATGACTGAGCAAATGAGCACACATGTGGTGTCTTAGGAGAAGCAAGGATGCTTCTTTCCTCCAGGGCACACAAAGGTCATGAGCCTGCTTCAGGGGGCGGTCAGAGAGCCCTTCATGCCAATGCCACTTCTCAAACTCCTTCAGTTCAAAACAGTCAAATGCCAACAACAAATGTCCTACTATATAGCACACGGAACAACACTCAATATCCTGTGATCAACCAGAATGGAAAACAATATGAAAAAGAATATATATGCATGAAAACCTGAGTCACTTTGCTGTATAGTAGAAATTAACACAACACTGTAAATCAGCTGTTGTTGTTGAGTCTGTAGCCCACCAGGATCCTCTGTCTGTGGGATTTCTCAGGCAAGCATACTGGAGTGGGTTGCCATTTACTTCTCCAGGGGATCTTTCCGACCCAGGGATCAAAACTCGCATCTCCTGCACTAGCAGGCGATTTCTTTACCACAGAGCCAACTGAGAAGCCGCGTAAATCAACTATAGTAGTAGTAGTAGTGGTAGTCGCTCAGTCATGTCGGACTTTTTGCGATCCTAGGGACTGTGGCCAGCCAGGATCCTCTGTCCATGGAATTCTCTAGGCAAGGATACTGGAGTGGGTAGCCCTTCCCTCCTCCAGGAGATCTTTCCAACCCCTATACTTCAATAAAAAGAATATCCAACATGCCAAGGGTCATACTTCGGGGTAGTATGTCCTGAACACTGTTTTCTTCCTCACCTGTGGCCAACTCAGCATGCCACTATGTACACAGTGGAGTTTGTGAGAACCGTTACTTTCATCAAAGCTTTATCCTGCTTTCAGAGAAGACAGATACAAAACCAACAAGAGGAGTAATCCTGACATTAGTGAAACACTTTATTATCAAACAAAAATATTTCTTACTAAGGATGGCTGGCAAACAGTATCTGAAGAAGTTTCATCAATGTTTTGGACAGCTGTCATATTTTAAGAGCTATCAAGCAGACAGTTGATCATTCCAGCAGCTGAGCATAACTTGCTATGTCCCTCAACTTCATTACTATGGGGCTAGAAAGAATACTTGGCATGATACCCACTCCAATATTATATGGTTGACTTCTCTTTTTGGCTTTTAATGACCACTATTAAACAAGAGGTCAAAGTAATACATACTGGAGAAATTATTACTGCCACTTTCTGACTTTACAGTTCATTGTATCACAGAGAATGCTAGCAAGCACCTCACTTTTCTCATCCATAAAACGGAATAATGATAGCACGGGGTTGTTATGAGGATCAAATTAATTAATATTTATAAAAGGTTCACAATAGTGTTGCAACATAGGAATCAACATAAGTGATTGCTAAATAAAGTTAATGTGGCCTGGTTATTTGAACATGATATTTTAATGTTTATATGCTGGCATTCTTCATGTTAAATTGGCTGTTATTTTTGTGTTCTTTTGTTTTTCTTCTGGTAGGAGCACTGTTTTGAAGTGTCCCTTTCTATCTCTGACTTTTAGGACACACTCACACCTTGGGGGAAAAGTCATATTATTTTTCCTAGAAAACAACACCCCACTATATGTGATGTACTAATCCTATGTACATACATATTCCTACATGTAAATTGATTGCAACCTACTACATAAATTTCCCTACCATCATTTATGAACCTTGTCCTACCATTTGAAAACACCACTTCAGGACTATATGTGCCAGAGGTGCCCTGTAGAGAGGTAAGACCAGCAGGCATTAAAGAAGGGGTTCTGTAGTCAAATAAGTTTGGGAAACAGTTTATGTCATATACCTCAAACACAATGCAAGCCAAGAAATTCTAAATTAAGAAATGGATTCATTCTGTAGAACTCAAAAGACCTCAAATTTATTTATGGACTGGGAATATTTTTTCTTCCATGGTAAAAAATGTAGTACTACAAAGCTTGAGGAATCATAGCTAATTCTCATATTTCTTAAATGGAAGGAAAACAAAGCCTCAGAGAGGCATTCTTCGTGACGCAGCCTACAAATGCCTTGAACCTGTGACTAACTGAAGGGAGGTGCTTAGGAATTCTCACTCAATTCTGTTAAGCATTTTGCAGTCTCTAAAGATGAGTTAATGACAAGTGATCCTGAATGCCAAAGAAAGGCAATGCCACAGAATGCTCAAACTACTGCACAATTGCACTCATCTCACACGCTAGTAAAGTAATGCTTAAAATTCTCCAAGCCAGGCTGCAGCAATACATGAACCGTGAACTTCCAGATGTTCAAGTTGGTTTTAGAAAAGGCAGAGGAACCAGAGATCAAATTGCTAACATCCGCTGGATCATGGAAAAAGCAAGAGAATTCCAGAAAAACATCTATTTCTGCTTTATTGACTATCCCAAAGCCTTTGACTGTGTAGATCACAACAAATTGTGGAAAATTCTGAAAGATATGAAAGAGGCTGACCTGCCTCTTGAGAAACCTGTATGCAGGTCAGGAAGCAACAGTTAGAACTGGACATGGAACAACAGACTGGTTCCAAATAGGAAAAGGAGTACGTCAAGGCTGTATATTGTCATCCTGCTTATTTAACTTATATGCAGAGTACATCATGAGAAACGCTGGGCTGGAGGAAACACAAGCTGGAATCAAGATTGCCAGGAGAAATAGCAATAACCTCAGATATGCAGATGACACGACCCTTATGGCAGAAAGTG
>NW_011494876.1:806052-806763 GCF_000754665.1 Bison bison bison | reverse complement strand
AGCTGGCTTAAAGCTCAACATTCAGAAAACTAAGATCATGGCATCCAGTCCCATCACTTCATGGCAAATATGTGGGGAAACAGTGGAAACAGTGTCAGACTTAATTTTTCTGGGCTCCAAAATCACTACAGATGGTGACTGCAGCCATGAAATTAAAAGACGCTTACTCCTTGGAAGGAAAGTTATGACCAACCTAGATAGCAATTCAAAAGCAGAGACATTACTTTGCCAACAAAGGTTCTTCTAGTCAAGGCTATGGTTTTTCCTGTGGTCATGTATGGATGTGAGAGTTGGACTGTGAAGAAGGCTGAGCCCCGAAGAATTGATGCTTTTGAACTGTCGTGTTGGAGAAGACTCTCGAGAGTCCCTTGGACTGCAAGGAGATCCAACCAGTCCATCCTAAAGGAGATCAGTCCTGGGTGTTCACTGGAAGGATAGATGTTGAAGCTGAAACTCCAATACTTTGGCCACCTGAGGCAAAGAGCTGACTCATTAGAAAAGACTCTGATGCTGGGAAAGATTGAGGTCAGGAGGAGAAGGGGATGACTGAGGATGAGATGGTTGGATGGCATCACTGACTCAATGGACATGGGTCTGGGTGGACTTCGGGAGTTGGTGATGGGCAGAGAGGCCTGGCGTGCTGCAGTTCATGGGGTCGCAAAGAGTCGGACACAACTGAGCAACTGAACTGAACTGAACTGATCCTGAATT
>NW_011494876.1:712338-805716 GCF_000754665.1 Bison bison bison | reverse complement strand
ACTCCTGGAAATTTCTCAAACTCATGTCTATCAAGTCAGTGATAGACATCAGGTGGCCATCCAACAATCTCATCCTCTATTATCCCCTTCTCCTCCCTTCTTCAATTTTTCCCAGCATCAGGGTCTTTTCCAATTAGTCGGTTCTTCCCATCAGGTGGCCAAAGTATTGGAGTTTCAGCTTTAGGATCAGTCTCTCCAATGAATATTCAGGACTGATTTCCTTTAGGGTGGACTGGTTGGATCTCCTTGCAGTCCAAGGGACTCTCAAGAGTCTTCTCCAACACCACAGTTCAAAACCATTAATTCTTCAGCGCTCAGCTTTCTTTATAATCCAACTCTCACATCCATACATGACCACTGGAAAAACCATAGATTTGACTAGACAGACCTTTGTTGGTAAAGTAATATCTCTGCTTTTTAATATGCAGTCTAGGTTGGTCATAGGTTTTCTTCCAAGGAGCAAGCATTTTTTAATTTTATGACTGCATTCACCATCTGCAGGGATTTTGGAGTCCAAGAAACAGTCTCTCACTGTTTCCACTGATTCCCCATCTATTTGCCATGAAGTGAAGGGACCAGATGACATGATCTTAGTTTTCTGAATGTTGAGTTTCAAGTCACCTTTTTCACTCTGCTCTTTCACTTTCATCAAGAGGCTCTTTAGTTCCTCTTCACTTTCTGCCATAAGGGTGGTGTCATCTGCATATCTGAGGTTATTGATCTTTCTCCCTGCAATCTTGATTCCAGTTGTGCTTCTTCCAGCCCAGCGTTTCTCATGATGTACTCTGCATAGAAGTTAAAATAAGCAGGGTGACAATATACAGCCTTGATGTACTCCTTTCCCAATTTGGAACCAGTCTGTTGTTCCATGTCCAGTACTAACTGTTGCTTCTTGACCTGCATACAGATTTCTCAGGAGGCAGGTGAGGTAGTCTGGTATTTCCATCTCTTTAAGAATTTTCCACAGCTTGTTGTGATCCACACAGTCCAAGGCTTTGCCATAGTCAATAAAGCAAAAGTAGATGTTTTTTTGGAACTCTCTTGCTTTTTCCATGATCCAGCCAATGTTACCAATTTGATCTCTGGTTCCTCTCCCTTTTCTAAATCCAGTTTGACCATCTGGAAGTTCATGGTTCACGTACTGTTGAAGCCTGGATTGGAGAATTTTGAGCATTATTTTGCTAGCATGTAAGATGAGTGCAATTGTGCGGTAGTTTGAGCATTCTTTGGCATTGCCTTTCCTTGGGATTGGAATGAAAACTGACCTTTCTCAGTCCTGTGGCCACTGTTGAGTTTTCCAGATTTGCTGGTACATTGAGTGCAGCACTTTCACAGCATCATCTTTTAGGATTTGAAATAGCTCAACTGGAATTCCATCACCTCTACTAGCTTTGTTCATAGTGATGCTTTCTAAGGCCCACTTGACTTCACATTCCAGGATGTCTGGCTCTAGATAAGTGATCACACCATCGTGGTTATCTAGGTCATGAAGATCTTTTTTGTATAAGTAAGATTAAATGAGATTAAAACTGCTATATAGATGCTAAAAGCTTTCAAAAGTCTTTTTTTGGGGGAAGGTGCTCATTCATCCATCTATGCAGTATTCTACCCAGCAAATGTTTATGTACAAGCACTACACTGGGTGCCTATATGTATGTGTGTATGTGTGTGCATATAATTATATTAATTGTATATTATTAATATAATAATTATATAATATATAGGCATAAATGTTTTAGCGTGAAGGAGTTGGCATTTCTTTTCCTAGTTTAAATGAGATATAATTGACATATAATGTTGTATTACAATATACAACAATAATAATTTGATATATATATATATATATATTCTGAATGATTACCATAGTAAGTTTAGTTAACACCTATTACTTTACAGAGTTAGCAATTTTTTAATACAGTCTTTTAAATAAATAAAACATTTTAAGACCATGAAGAAAATCCTTTGGATAGTCTATCTCCTCTCTACAAGATACTTCTAGAAAGAACCACTAGCTCACCAGAGTTGAACTGTGAAGAAGGCTAAGTGCCGAAGAATTGATGCTTTTGAACTGTGGTGTTGGAGAAGACTCTTGAGAGTCCCTTGGACTGCAAGGAGATCCAACCAGTCCATTCTAAAGGAGATCAGCCCTGGGATTTCTTTGGAAGGAATGATGCTAAAGCTGAAACTCCAGTACTTTGGCCACCTCATGCAAAGAGTTGACTCATTGGAAAAAGATTCTGATGCTGGGAGGGATTGGGGGCAGCAGGAGAAGGGGACGACAGAGGATGAGATGTCTGGATGGCATCACTGACTCAATGGACGTGAGTCTGAGTGAACTCCGGGAGTTGGTGATGGACAGGGAGGCCTGGCGTGCTGTGATTCATGGGGTCGCAAAGAGTCGGACATCACTGAGCAACTGAACTGAACTGAACTGAACTGATGCCTAAATTATTCTTTGTAGCATTAAAGAATAACAGAGGGCTTCCCAGGAAGCGCCAGTGGTAAAGAACACCCCGGCCAATGCAGGAGATGCCAGAGACTGAATTCAATTCCTGTGTCTGGAAGATCCACTGGAGGAGGAAATAACAACCCGCTCCAGTATTCTTGCCTGGAAAATTCCACAGAAGAGTCTGGCTGGCTAGAGTCCATGGGGTCACAGAGAGTCAGACACTACTGAGCAACAGGGTATGCGTGCACGCACACACACATGTATGTGTGCCATTCACATACCCATTCATTCATTCATTGATTCACTCATCGAATGTTTATTAAATTCTAGTCTGCCAGAGTATTAAAATGGAAAAGTGCAAAAGCAAGGCAAAAAACAAAACAAGAAACAATGAAAAATGCGGGGGTGGGGGGGGTAAGGTAAAAACAGGGAATTGTTTAGGCAATATAGAGACTTGTCGGTTCGCTGGATAACACCAAAATGTGTAACTGGGTAAATATGAATTATATAATATCAGCACTCATCTGTTACACAGGGGATATTCCTTATATGATATTGCTGTGGAGAGGCAGGCAGTCTGGACTGGAGAACAGGAACTAACATCCTCACGTTACAACAGGAAAAACTGAAGATAGCTGGTGTATTAGGGCATCAGTTCTCAACAAGAGTCTGCTGGAGAAATCAATCTTAAGATGCAGATATTCTGGCCACTCTCCAGACATTCTGATTCTTGAGGCCTGTGCTGTGCCTGAGAATCTGCATTTCTAACAACCACGCAGCAGCTTCTGAGGCAGTGGTCTGTAGACCACACATTCTTTCAATGAAACCTCAGTGGGTACCTAATACATGGCGATTCCAGTTTGAGGTGCTAAAATCCAATCAGTGAGAAAAGCACACATGAGAAACAAGCATTCAGGTGGTAATAACTTTTTAAAAAGTATTTTAAAGTAATATAGTATTCCTCAAATAAATTCGAAAAAATAATTCAGGAACCAAAATTTCCCTGCTGTAATTTATTTATTACATTAGAGGAAAAAGCCATTAGGCAGCCGTCTGGGGCTGACCCAAAGGTCGGTCTCAGATGTAGACACTGGGAGGGAGTGGAGTAGGCTGACCACAAGGGCTAGCAGCCACCTGGAGAGGGTCTGCAAAGGAGGCTCCAGCCTTTCCTGCCAGTCCTGTGTATGCCCTCTCCCTGGGACCATGGGAGAATCACTGGAGAACAGAAAGGGTGCTGATAGAGAGGAAGCAAAAAAATATGTCCGCTCTCTTGCCAACAAGCCCCAGTTAAAGGACTTTCAAAGCTCCAAGTCCTCCTCCTCCTCCTTCTGGTTACTGATGCTGACCTCTGAACTCAGTGTAGTTAGAATTTGCTCCCTCCCTTTTCTGCATTTTATCATTTACTTCCTGATTTAAAATATTAAAGCTTCAATACGTTCTATTTCTGGTCCTCCACCCATCCCCTTTGGTTCCAAATTTCAGCAAAAGCATCTCCAGGTTAGAGAAAGACAGACTCAATGGGGGTATGAAATTCACCCTGGGCAGGATCAGCCACCAAAGAGGACAACTCAGTCCTATTTGTCTTGGCAAGGGATTCAGTAAGCTGCTGGTTATGTCATTCACCCACAAGTAGGCAGGCCTGACTGTTTTGCAGTCATCCATTTCCCAAAAATGGTATCCTGACCACACACACACACACACACACACACACACACACAGACACACACACACACACACACACACATATCCAGGGTATACCACCTTTCCAGTGCCTTTCAAAAGAAGCAGGGCCAGACAAAAGGGAATGAAAACAAAAAAGATAAAATCCACATGCAACAAAACACATAAAATTTTTCAATACACAAAGATTTTTTTCAGCTACAGAGAAAGTACAGAATAAAATGCGGATAGCTGGAGAATTTTATCCAACTAATAAGTTGATACAGCATACTTCTGAAGTTAAATGACAAAACCAGGAAAGCCAAGCAGTACCCAAAATTCCACTACTAAAGTGTTTCATCTCAGGTATTTTATATGAATTAATTGCAATTTACAGCTAAATGTCAAGGAAAACTGGTTTGCTTTCTACAGGGCATTATGTTTGGTGCCCTAAGGCCTTCAGGCCCTGAGTAGCTTATAAATAAATAACATTTTCTCCTGACTGTTATGTAAAATAATTTCCCAGCTTGCACTTCCTGCAGTCCCTAAAGGAAACAGAATTCCAGTGTTACAAGAGAATTAGATCTATAAGCCACAGTAAACAGTTTCTGAAAGCAGACCAGCAAAATGCTAAGAGAGTCAGCCTCTGTCCTTTTATATTTATACCTGTATCCATACTAAGGCTGGGATTGAAATTTGTAAAACTCCCAAACATAACTGCAAGATGGAACTATACCCCACAAAGGCTTAAGTACCTAGAAAAATGTATGCTCAACCTAAAATGGCACAAGGGGGAGAATAAACAACATTTCTCTAAATTCAGGCTTAAGATAATATGCAAGCATTTTAAAATCCTGTGAAAGTGAAAAATGAATGTCGCTCAGTCGTGTCCAACTCTGTGCGACCCCATGGACTATACAGTCCATGGGATTCTCTAGGCCAGAATACTGGAATGGGTATCCACTCCCTTCTCCAGGGGATCTTCCCAACCCAGAGATCAAACCAAGGTCTCCTGCATTGCAGGTGGATTCTTTACCAGCTGATCCACGAGAGAAGCCCATATAAAAAAATTCTGTATTTATATCTTAAAATCGCCAAAAGACTACACTGAGACAAGCTATCATGAAATTATTGTGATCAAATAACACTAATTATAAACTGCACATCTTTGATTAACTATTGAAGCTTTTACCAGTGGTACCTTTTTAAAACTACTTTGCCCAGTATGGCTAAGACAGTGTGGAACTTTAAGCCCAAGAAAAGAAGACCAGTTCAATAATTCCCTCTTTAAGGGCAAAAGGACAAGACCTGGAATATTCTGAGATGAGACCCACCTCCCTTGGCCCTCTCTCAGGGATTCTCTTGTTCTATAAAATGTCGAGTTTTCTCTCTCTACTTTGAGACTTTCCTCATTAATGAAAGTTTTCCCTACTGCAGCAGCCTGAATAAAATGCTCAGTAATTTTCCCTTTCATTGTAATAAAATTCAAAGTGTTCAAGCAGAGCTATGGTAAACTTTGAAACAGGATTAGAAGTCACCTGGGCAAGCCTCATTAAACTTCAGTTTGTGTTAAACCCAAGAGGTTGAAAATTCTTGGAAAGTTCAGTCGGACTAACTCAAAACCTCAAAACCCATGTTTGAACTTTGGACATCTTTTCTTTAAACGATAAGAATATAATTCATACTGGCTCAGCTTATTCAATAGATTTGTAAAACAAATCCCTTAATATCACAAGCAAAGACATTCCTCTTCAACTCAAGCATTTCAAACTTCATTCATACCAATGTATAATGTCTAAGCAACTATTTAAATTATCTAAAATTTAAACTGCTTCAAATTGTTTGAACAATTTAAAACCTATTTTCATTTTAGCATCATAAAATCTCACAAGAGATTTATTAAGAAACAAATGCTGCAATGCATGAAGAAGCTACTGCAGAGATACACTGTGAACCATGCAGCTGAATTTTTATGTCCCAAAGCAAAAGGACTGAACTGACTCACCCAGCCTCCTTCAACTGCCCAGTAACCAACCTAAAAAGATGACAAGAGCAGAGTGAAGAAGTGAAGAGAAAAGAAGGCAAATGTCACTCCTTCAAAGGCACTCAGCAGACTAACTGCTCCATATTCTTCCAAGCATTTGTCACTTCCTGAGCACACTTCCATAGCAGTGGAACATTCAGCTATAAATTTTTAGTCACCCAACTCGTTAAAGTACAAGTGTGCCTGTGTCACATCTGATACGTCCCCAACATCTGCACAATAAACCCAAGAGAACTCTGCATCCATTGTGTGGGTAGCTATATTTTAGAACAGTGCTTGACACACAGGAAGCACCCACTAAACACTTGTTGAATGAACCAGTAAATGCCCACTGTTGTTTCTGATGTTATTACTGCTGCTTAGCTGGAAATTCCTAAGTTTCTGTTAGGTGTGCGATTAAATAAACAAAACAGAATCCACTGACAATTGTACCTTCTGTCTCAATCATCATTCAGGCTTATCCAAATTCACAGCTTAGTTTTACCAAGACTAACGACTCCAAGTCCCCAAGAGCAGGAAATGTGCCTTTGGTTCTCTTTCAGAAGCCCTAGAAACACCATGACAATCAACATGCAGGCCCAGAGTTCAGCTGAAGGGTGGGACATGCTTCTAGGTTTCTAAGGTCCCAAAGAGTTCAACATTCTGTCAAAGAGCCAAATACACCCAGGAGTATAGAATTCATTTACCAACAGCATCTGACTGCCTTCCATATCCATCTAAACCTCAAATGTTTAAACTTTTATGTCTAGGAAACAATAAACCGGATTGGGACTAGCTACTCTATTGGTTCATAATGTTTTCACAGCTTGTCAATTTTAAGCAGAAGAAATGAAAAGGCCACATTCAGGATCAAAAATTAGATACACACGTTAGGATATAAAAATAGAGCTAGACCGCCCAAGTGGAGAGCTTAGTCTTGTGGAGAGCTTAGTCTTGGCTGAAATTACCTAGCTTAATTCAGAGATCCATTCCTGGAAGGGAAAGACATGAACAACTGCAGTCAATTGTGGAAAATGTGGAGCCTCACTTAACCTTCCTGGTAAAGGAACTCCACATGGATTTACATCTCCTCTCAGCCCTGCTAAGACTGAAAAACACTAGGCTCGGATACCACTCAGTCATAAAAAAGCATGAAATTTTGCCTTTTGCAACAGCATGGATGGACCTGGAGGGTTTCATGCTTAGTGAAATAAGTAGGTCAGGATACATACTCTGTGTTATTAGTTATATGTGAATCTAAAAACTAAAATGAGTGAATACAACAAAAAAAGAAACAGACTTAAAGATATAGAGAACTAGTGGTTACCAGTGAGAAGAGAGAGGGGAGAAGGGGCAGGATAAAGATAGAGGATTAAGAGATACAAAGTACTATGTATAAAATAAGCTAAAAGTATATACTGTACAGCATAGGGAATATATCCATTATTTTGCAATAACTAAATGGAGTACAATCTTTAAAAACTGTGAATCACTATGTTGGACACCTGAAACATATAATATTATATACCAACTATATCTCAGTACACACACACACACACACACACACTCACACACACACACACGGGCACAAAACCAAAACACTAGGCTTGCACCTGCCCAACCTCGTGAATGATAGTCAAAAAAGATAGGCTTTGAATCCAAAAAGTAAGGACTAAAGTAAAAGACTAAATGATGAAACTGAGTCCTGCAAAACACAGATATAACTACTATAAATTCATATGTAAATTAATTCCCTTATTATGCCAAAGGATTGCTCAAGGAAAATAATTAGAATCTCTCCTCTCCAAGAATTTGTAAATCCCTCTTCTACCAGTTGGAATGGAAATTACAAAATGCCAGCTCGCACTGATCTTCAAAAGCCAACACTTGAATGGAAATGTCTACCCTGTAATACACAAAGCTCCAGCCAGAGTTCTGCATTCTGTATGGGTCTAGTGGGGAACAGGAAGGATGAGCGTCTATTGGAAGACAGAGTGCTGGGGAGACTTCAAGGAGAGGACAAAACAAGCACTTGGTTCACTAAACAAAGTAGCAAAAGAGCGCATGTTATCTTAAGGAAGTCTCCCTGGAGTCCTATTCCTGCTTCTCCTTGCCCAGGCCTTCATATCTAGTCTGGCTCCCAAGATGGGCTAACAGAATGAATACAGGCCACGCACAGGACTGCTTACATACCTATAAGGCGAGCGAGTGTGGCAGAGAAACTTTATTTTTAATTTCATCTTCACTGATTTAAAAAGATAGTGCAGTTAATGGAAAACTTTTCATTTTATTTTAAACCACCTGAATCTACTTTTCCAACTAAATTCTTTTAAACGTATATACTCAAGTATGGAGACACACACACACAGCAAGTATTTCCAATGAAATCATAGCATCTAAACCGAGATGTACTCTAAACGTAAAAGATACACTTGATTTCAAAGACCGGTATGAAAACAAAGGTAAAAATCTCATTAGTAACTTAATATTGACTACTTGTTGAAATGATAATATTCTGAATAGACTCAGTCAAAATGAGTATCATTAAAATTAACTTATTATAATTAATTTACCAATTGAAATTAACTTTATTTATACAATAATAAAACTGTATTATTAACAGTAATTATATATACTCATTTTATTCTTTTAAAGTAGCTATTAAAAATTTTTAACTACTTGTGGTTCACATTATATTTAATTGCACAGCACCACTCTTCAGATTTAAATCAGCCTAAACTTTCAGCTTTAAAACTCCCTCTTAACCTTTTCTGTGTCTGGACTTTGGCAGTCAGATAAAACCTATGGACCCTTCTAAGAATGATGCTTATAAATAAATAAAATGAGTGGTTTATTTTATTAAATGAATACAATAAAATAAATTGGTTTCACAAATGAAACCAATTATACTAAAATACTGTTGCCCAAACACTTCAAAAATAATTTTATAATTGTGCTTTTCTTTTTTTAATTGTACTTTTCATAATTAAAGAACTGAAAAACCATAAATAAATAGTGATGAGTCTAATGACTAGTAAAATTTCTTACTAGAGATAAGCATAAATGAATCTGTCATGCCATATTAAATTTTCCAAGATTTCTATTGATGGCAAAGTTATGGGTATTGTTTATGCTGCTGAGGTTTGTTGCCTACATTTATAATTGAAGGAAATGCTCAAGTGCAGTTCAGGGTGAGGGGGGGAAATGTGGATGTACTTACTTTTTACTCCACCCAAATGTATAAACCCCTTAATATTTACTCATAGATCCCCGTGGGGATCCATGGACTCTAGGTTAAAAGGACTGTTTTAATACCTGGTGAATTCCTGAATCTGTTTGTCAAAAATGACCCCTATCCCTAGGATGTCATTTTACCTTGGCTCATTCCTGTTCATTTGGAGGTCATGACTCACAATTCCTGTTTTTGACCACAACCAAACCAATATTATAAGGAAACGCTTGCACTTGTGTTTTTCCGATACTTTTGCTCTCCAAAGGGAACAGGAAGAGCAGTTCAGAATGTATATATTTTAATTTTATTGAAGTATAGTTGACTTACAATGTGTTATTTTCTGCTGTACAGCTAAATGACTCAGTTATACACATATATTTTTCATATTCTTTTCTATTATAATATATCACAGGATACTGCATATAATTTCCTATCCTATACAGGAGAACCTTGTTGAAGAATGTATATTTAAAAGGAAAGAAAAAAATTTTTAAGTGCATAGTATCAAAAAATAGTCTTTTGACCTAATGATTAATTTCTGTGTGTCAGAATATTCAGCAACCACAAAAACCACAGAAATTTCAGTGGCACTTAATATAACTGACTACCTGGTGATGTCCATGTGTAGAGTCATCTCTTGTGTTGTTGGAGGAGGGTGTTTCCTATGACCAGTGCATTCTCTTGGCAAAACTCTGTTAGCCCATGCCCTGCTTCATTTTGTACTCCAAGGTCAAATTTAGCTGTTACTCCTGGTATCTCTTGACTTCCTACTTTTGCATTCCAGTCCCCTGTGATGAAAAGGACATCTTTTTTTGGTGTTGGTTCTAGGAGGTCTTATAGGTCATCATAGAACTGTTCAACTTTAGCTTCTTCGGCATTAGAAGTTGGAGCATAGGCTTGGATTACTGTGATATTGAATGGTTTGATACTGAATGGAAATAAACAGAGATCATTCTGTCATTTTTGAGATTACACCCAATTACTGCATTTCGGACCAAATATCAATAACCTCAGATATGAGATGACACCACCCTTATGGCAGAAAGCAAGAGGAACTAAAGAGCCTCTTGATGAAAGTAAAAGAGGAGAGTGAAAAAGTTGGCTTAAAACTCAACATTCAAAAAAACGAAGATCATGGCATCCAGTCCCATCACTTCATAGCAAATAGATACGGAAACAATAGAAACTGTGAGAGACTTTTTTTTGGCTCCAGAATCATTGCAGATGGTGACTGCAGCCATGAAATTAAGATGTGTGTTCCTTGGAAGAAAAGCTTTGACCAACCTAGACAGCATATTAAAAAACAGAAACATTACTTTACTGACAAAGGTTCATCTAGTCAAAGCTATGGTTTTTCCAGGGGCCATATATGGACTTAAGAATTGGACTATAAAGAAAGTTGAGCACCAAAGAATGGATGCTTTTGATCTGCGGTGTTAGAGAAGACTCTTGAGAGTACCTTGGACTGCAAGGAGATCCAACCAGTCACCCCAAAGGAAATCAGTCCTGAATATTCATTGGAAGGACTGATGCTGAAGCTGAAGCTCCAGTATTTTGGCCACCTGATGCAGAGAACTGACTCAATGGAAAAGACCCTGAAGCTGGGAAAGACTGAAGGCAGGAGAAGGGGACGACAGGATGAGATGGTTGGATGGCATCACCAATGCGATGGACATGAGTTTGAGCAAGCTCCAGGAGCTGGTGATGGACAGAGAAGTCTGGCATGCTGCAGTCCATGGGGGTCACAAAGAGTCAGACACAACTAAGCAACTAAATATAATTGCACAAAGTATCTCCCAGTTTATTTTAATTTACAAACACTTCTACTATACCTATTGTCTGTGAGGTACTGTTCTAAGGACTCCAAGTAATAACTCCTAAATCCTTAACACAATCCTATGACTTAAGTATTATCAATATTATCCCCTAATAAAAATGAGAAAACTGAGGCTCAGAGAGATGTTAAATAACTTTCCCAAGGTCACACAGCTGGGCTTCCAAGAGAAACCAGCTGCCTATTGTATTCTTCAAGGTGAGGTCAACACCAAACAATGGAACCTCAAGACTGCTCATTACAAGTGAGCTAAGGGTTTTGTTTTGTTTTGTTTTACCATCTTCATTCTTGCTTCTTAATCACTCGTTGAAAAAGTAAAGCTAGATGAGGTAAGAAAGGCCACCTGTATATAATAAAGGCCACCTTTATACCTTGCAGCCTATTCACAATCAGGTTTCAAAATTAAACCAAATGCCTTTCTTTGTCTGTGATGAAAAATAAGCTCCTCTGTATCTCAGCACAGAGAATGCTAGGCCTGCCATTTCTTCCAACTCTTATCTGAAATACATTCCAGGAGAACTGAGGCCTGTGATAAGCCAAGTTTCGACTTCACCACACCAGCTCAAGAGAGATTACACATATGCTCATGGGACTGAACTAGCAGGAGAATGACCCAGAAACCTTAGTTCCTAGGTGTCCAGTCACTATTGACACTGTTGCCAGGACCACGCGAACTCCGCCTGTGTCAGGCGCTCAGCCATAAGCTTCCACCAGAGAAACCAGCCCTACAGGTGTATCCAGGGAGGCAGGTGTACAAGGGCCACATTCTTGCCTTCTGTGAACAAACGCAGAATTGTCTCCAGGCTGTGCTAGGCTCCCAGAGCCAGATAACAGCCCCACAAAAATACACACAGTAATCTCAACACAGAAACATTTTAGCACGCTGCCACTCTGTAACACTAAAGTAAAAAGCTTTGAATGCCAACCACTAAAAGAAAGAGTCTGATAATGTTACAATAACATTCATCTAGATAGACAAGGCTTCTTAGGTAAAATTTAACTACATCAAGAATCTTTAGGGCAGATACAATCGATCAATATTTGTGGCTCTGAAAACCCACTGCTCTCTTTTAAAAGATTTCTTGGACTAATATAAAAGCTTCTTCTTGGCTATGTTAACTGCCATCCCCTTGCTGAAATGATGGAGGCCCAGTGGTAACTATAATATTAAATAAAATGACTTCATTTCCTCCAGAGAAATATTTTTACCTCGACCCCCGCACTCCGGCACTCAAATACACAGGATTTCAATATCAGGGGGCAAAAAGTCAGGCCTATAAGGCCTGGCCCGTTCTCAGATTAACAACCTTAGGGGAATAATCCTATAAGAAAATATTTTCAAGATTTGGGGTAATAACATTTTGGGGCCAGATGAAATTTGTTAGAGTTTGCACTTTTGTTTCTCAAAACCTCTGAAGTCATTTGTTTCCCACAGTTTTTCTCAGAAGCTACTTTGTGGGAAAGAAAGCCAGTTCCTAGGCAACAAGCCAGCTAGAACTGGGTTTCTCTGAAAGCCAGCCAGCCCCCGCCAAGGCTGGGCTAAAATGGCCAGCTCTCGCCAAGGCGGTTAAATTTTGACCCAGGTAGAGCTATAGGTACTGACCTGGAAAAATGTTTATGACAGTGTGTCAGGGGACAAGCAACACGGACCCGGTTTCTTGGATCTGCTTTCTTGCTTCAAATTACATAGGAGGAGTTATGCCAACCTGTGAAATGCCTATCTCTAGATAAGAGTGAAGGATGGGGATACCCTGGTTGGAGGGATGGTGGAAAACTGGCAATATTGTAACAAAGACATAAACTCTGGAACCAAACTGTCTCCTGTGCAAATCCCAGCTCGGCTACTTCTTACCTGAGTGATGCTTGGTCAAGTTACTTAGACACTCTCTGCCTCAGTTTCCTCCTCTGTAGATTAGAGCCCACAACCCACACGGTTGTGGTAAGAATTAATGAACGTATATATACCAAGTACTTAAGGTAACTGCAATTCTCACATGTTATTTGGTAACATTTGTCCCATTTGCCACAACCTTTCTAACAAAAGGTAGGACTACTTTCTCCATGCAGAGATGAAAGCACAGAGGCTTAGAGAAATTACAGCATTTGCTCTACATCATGGAGTTAATAAGAGATCATGTGGAGGGATGCACACCAGTGGTGTCAACTCACAACCCAGCAGGTCTCTTTGGTCTCTTGTCTGGCTTTTCTTTACTGACTTATTTCTCTCTTAAAAAAAAGAAAATGATAGGGGAAGTTTAAAAAAAATAGGGCATATTATACTTTTTTAATTAATAAAAATAATCTTAATGACATGAAATTCCACCAAGTCAAACTCTTGGAGGCTGAGAGATAAGGGGCTACTCTTCTCCTGCCCTCTTGGCCTGGCTTGCACCCCAATTGTAGTTGATCTTCCCCAGTCAGGCAAATAGAGCAGAGGAAGACCATGCTCACAGGGAAGAGACTCAATTAACCACAGCTCAACTTTCTTGGAAAAATCTCTCCTAAGGCTCAAGAGAGGCAGCATGATAAATCCAGGCGCTTAGGGAAGGGAATGCAAACAACCCACATAACTATCCTCTGCTTTTTCCTCCTTGAGAAGTCTCCCAGTTTCCCTCGAAAGAAATATTTACCTTAAGGTTCCTATTTTTCTTTATTATCACTTTTTCATCTCTGGAATTGCTACAGTTGGTTGTCCTTCAAATATCAGCATGACAATGACTGATCTTTCAAAATGCCACCCTCGCTCACCCGTGATGGCAAGGAAAGGAAAAAAACAACCACACAGGGCTGCTCGTCACAATATTTACCAGGGCTGGAATGTTTTGTTAGTTTTCGGTGGAGGATGCTGAGACTTGACAAAGGAAAAACAAAAACTCCTCTGTGTCAAAACACAAGCTGAAGATGATTTCCTTCTCTGCTGCCCTGGTGTCAACTGCAAACAAATTCAGAGCTGCCCTGGGCTCAAGGAGTGTTTATAGTCCCGCGGAGCTATAAACACGCCATCCTTCAAAACAACACACAGAGCCACCCAACATCAAACAAGCGAGGATGTTCCAGAAAGGATATATTGGGTTTTGACGTCCAACGCGCCGAGTGAAATAACTTTGTTTCCCCTAAAAATAGGTAAACTAAAACAAATACAGGAGTGTTCCAAAGCATTGTAGTCAGCAGCCACTTCTTCCTGTGACTCACAACGATCTCATAGCTTCTTTTTTGTAATGACCATGGGCCAGGAATGACATGCTCTTTGGTGGACTTACCCACAGACTCTTCATACCAGTGCTGTGATGAATTTGAAATTATTCCCATTTTGTAGGCGAGAAGACTGAGGCTCATGGAGGTCAAGCCACGGTGTAGGTTCACAAAGTTTGCCATTGGCTTTTGGACCCTGGTCTGTGAGATTCTGGAGGTCAAACTTTAAGAAAATTGGCTCAGACAGTACCTCAGTGTCCCTCAACAAGGGTTTAAGCGAAATTCATTCAAGGTTTCTGGGCTCCAAATCTCATTCTTTTCACCAAAAACACCTAGATTCTACAATGACCAATTTTTAAAATTTAAAGTAGGCATACTTGTTCTATGTCTAAAATGAAAAGAATGGCAATACCAAGTGTAGGTGAGAATGTTAAACAACAGAAATTCATATACTGCTGGTGGGAATGTGGACTGGCACCACCACCTTGGAACACTATTTAAACTTATCTAGTAGAATTAGATAAATGCATATCCTATGCCCCAATCCTGCAATTGCATCCCAGGGTTCACCCCTGAGACATGCAAGCACTTTGCATGTGCACCAAGACATGGATGGTCATCGATGGTCACAGCGACAGTAATATTATTCAAAGGAGTCCCAAATTGCAAGCAACATAAATGTCACCAAAAGTAAAGCATGCCTGTAAACGTTGCTGTCTCCACATTGTAATACCATACCAAAATGAAAATGAATGAACCATAGCTATACACAGACAAACCTCAGGATGATGGTGAGGAAATGAAAGCAAAAGAACACAACACTGAATGAATCCATTTATACAGAGTTCCAAAACAAGCACAACTCATCAGTGGGGAGCAAAGTCAGGACAGCGGTTACTTTCGGGGAGAAGGAAGCAAGTCCTAAGAAGGAGCTTCTTGGTTATTGCCAAGTTCTAATTTCAGATCCAGCCTTCGGGGTAAACTTATCCACTGTCCGCTTAAGACTTACGTGACTCTCTTTCAGATGACCTTCCTCTCCCTTCCCTCCAAAACAAACAAACAAACAAAGTAAGGAAATTCATAAAACCTTGAAAAATAAACCAGGTTTTTAAGATCTGTACTGGGAGGGCAGGGGTAGGTACTGTATAAGACATTCTAAATCAAGTTCAATGATCTTAACACACAGGAAAAACTCTACAGAGAAATCTTCTCAGCAGTATTGTAAACCATGTTTGTATTCAATAAAGACCTGCTTATTGCGGCATCAAAGAGACACAATAGTGATCCATCTCAGGAAGGGGCACACACGCATGCGCACGCACACACACACAGTGCCAGGGGTTCGAAAGTATAACTCTCCTATTGCAATGATGAAGTCATTTGGTATTTTGGTACAAAATCCTCTATGCCAGGGGAAAAACTGAGCATTCTCAACATCAGCTACTAAGAGAAAACAAAGGACCAGCCTGGTCTTAAATGTCATCTTTACCATGGCAGACTTACTTCAGCAATCCTATAAGACAACAGGGCTAAGTATGATATGGCCCATATATCTGAGATTTAAAAAAAAATCTTGATGCTCCTAGTGAGGAAAAATACTCACTATGCCCCTTGGCCAGTATAGAAAGAATTGCACTGCTTCTCAACCTGCCAAAGGACAAATAAGATTTCAAACTTGAACTTCCCTGGTGGTCCAGCAGTTAAGAATCCGTCTACCAACGCAGAAGACACAGGTTCGATCCCTGGTCCGGGGAGATTCCACACACTGTGGAACAAGTAAGCCCATGGGCCATAACCACTGACCCTGTACACTAGCGACCATGCGTAGCAACTACTAAAACTCATGCCCTAGAGCCTTGCTTGGCAACAGCAGAAGCCACCGCAAGGAGAAACCATCCAGCAAAACTAGAGAGGAGCACCCTCTGCCCCCCGGCCACTTGCTGCAACTAGAAAAAGTCTGCGTACAGCAACAAAGACTTAGTGCAGTCATTAAATAACTAAATAAAAATAAAACCACATTTCTTTAAAAAAATTTTCAAACTCTCCAAGAGCCCCTGAAGGTATGGTACCTCCAAGAGATACAGATCCTGGGACTCTGAAGTGGTTTGTTTGTCTGGTCCCTTCATTTGGTTAACTCTCAGATATTTTTCAGACCTGCCTCAAGCTTGCTGCTTCCAAGCTTCCTCTGACCTCCCCTTCCCCTGTGGGTCCTTTCATCTTCTAGACCCTTAGAATGTTATTCTTTTCCAATCAGCCCTTTACTCAAACTGTCATATATCCTTATCTACTTAATTTCATTTGCTGCAAAGAACATCACTTTTCTGTCCATCTTTGATTGCTTACGGCAAAATATCTGTGCACAGTGGGTGCTTGATAAAGTCTTAATGGATAAATGAAAAATCTCTCTCGTAATAACAACAAAGGCAAATATCTTCCTGTTCTATTCAAAACAACAAACTGCAGCCTGGTAAGTTTCAGGAGAGATCTAAAAGTCAGAGGGGTTTTTAGACAGTCAAGTTCATTTTCCTTTCTGCCTAGATTCCCCATGTGGAAAAGCTCCCAGAAAGGCTTGCCGAGATAAGGAGAAGGCGATGTCTAGACGATTCCGCTTAGCCTTCTGCTGGGAAAACCTCCAGCTATTTCACTGAACCTCATATAACCAAGTCATAGTTCACATTTCACAGATTCCACAAGAGGGTTTTGACATCTCTGGAGAAGAGAGTTGGGGGATGGGTGGACAGACTGCAGTCTTTAGAGTGGTTTCCAACAAACCAGTAAGTACAAACAATTCTAAAAGGCTAGGATGTCACTGGTCCCTGCGGTTGCCGAACAAAAAAGAAGGCCTGTCCTATGGAATGGCTCCAAAACAGTGAAAATGTGCTTAATCATGAGCTAATTACGATCTTTTATGCTGAAACCACAGGGGAAAATCTCCCAGGTTTCAAGCTAGAATTGTGGATCTCAGTGCCCATACACATATGTTAATACACAAGACTGCCGGGGAGCAGAACTGTGCCGGGCAGTGGGTTTTTGGTACTCTTCACCCATATCCATTCTCTCACTTCTCCCCTAAAATGTCCCCACCTTAGTTTACATACAATTTCCTTATCTTTCCTCCTATATGGCCATGAGGAAAAAAATTGTAAGAAATGAGTTTCATGCTCTAGATACATGCATTCCTTCCTTGTTTGTTAATAACCCATAACCCTTGCTGACTTTCTGTACCTTGACTCTAAGCTCTAAGCTGTTGATAGACAGGGACTGATCCATCTTTTCCATACTCTCAGCACAGAGTACACCCTATATGTCGGCATAGCAGGCATGCAAAGGCTGATAGGCTAGATGGATAAGTTAGGTTCCTTTTCTGCTTTGAAATACACGAAATTCCAGAATAACCTTTTGAACTTCCCTGACACCAGACTTCTGTGAATGAAGAAGGGTAAGATTACTGCTGTTTGCAACCTGCATAAGGCTATCCCCATGTGTTAAGATACATCAGAAGGAAAACGATAGAAAACTACTCTTGATCAAATCAGAAACTTATTCAACACAGATCTGTAGAAACAAAAGTCACCTTGATCTTAGTGCTACTTGCCCAGCATTCATTTCCCCTTACCTCTTTGAATTCACTGAGTGACTCAGCCCATCCCTTCCTAAGAGAGAGTTGCTTAAGCTCCTGAACGTGTGCAAATGAACTGTATACTGTCAGCACTGAATAAATTACTAGGGTCTTGAAGATTCCTTATGTAAATTGAGAAAAAATATAAAACTAAAAAAGTACATTGAAAAATAACGTGCGAACTGTATGGTCGTCTTTAGCAGCTGAAATACCTTTGTATAAGTGCTGTGCTGCTACCATGGGTGCTCGGTCACTCGGTTGTGTCCAACTCTTTAGGACCCAATGGACTGCAGCCCGCCAGGTTCCTCTGTCCATGGAATCTTCCAGGTAAGAATACTGAAATGAGTTGTCATTTCCTACTCCAGGGGATCTTCCTGACTCAGGGATCAAACCCACATCTCTTACATCTCCTGCCTTGGCAGACAGATTCTTTACCACTGCGCCACCTGGGAAGACCCTCCTAGTACCAATTCTAAAAACTCACATACGTATGCCCACCATATTACTAAAAAAAACATGAAATCCTTGTATTACCAATAGATGCTGGGAACCTCACACTGCATTCTCAAAGAGGCAAAATTCCATCTGCAAGAGGGCCATCTAGTCCTTCCACCATGGATGGAACAGTTGCCTTCCTCCCCTCGTGGTTCAGACCACAGGGCCCACATGATGGGCTACCTGAGCCATATACAGCACATGGTGGACCCTCAATATACAACTCAACTTACCACAAAGCAATAATATTAATGGAGCTCCTTTGGAGTTAACAATGAAGTAAGGAAGACCTAGCACCTAGACTGTGCCTCAAAAAACACTTTATGAAGAATAAGTATCCTCATTTTCAATACAGTCAGGAGCCGAAAAGATCATACAGAAGTACATCTGTTTATGTAATTCTACATGTTTCAAAAATCAAGCTTTCCAATAGCAACAGACTCATTCCTCTTTCCCATGACCTTCTTGTCAGGCTTCCCTTAATGAAGTTTCTCCCTGATAAACATCATGAATATTCCACTGTGCCAAGAAGAAAGAAGCTCACATCAAGTTGCTTGGTTTGAACTAAACACTTAGGAGCCACCTGAGCAAATCAGTTAAGGTCTTTGGAAGAGGTTATTTCCAATTGGGACACTTTTCAATGACCCACTTGGAATAATATTCAACAGCAGGTTCTTTTTCTTCTACTACCTTTCTCATAATCAGTAGGTTCAAGATAAGAAGGAAGCATATCCAGTTTTATTTTTTTTCCTCACAGACACTACTCAACTGTATTATTCAAATGTATTCAAGTTTTTCCAAGAGTTATACACATGCACAAACGTGTGCATACACACACCAAATAAATGCACTTTCCTACTGAGTTGTTTAAGAAGATACATTTTCACAATACTGTAAATCAACTATACTCCCATAAAAATTAATGTAAAAAAAAAGATGGACTTTGTTACATCAAAATAGTGATTAAAAAGTCAAGACACAGGGACAAAGAAATTTGGTTTATCTCATATAGGCAAAAAAAAAAAAAGAACATTAAAAGAAAACAAATTTTAAAAAAATACTGTGTGTAGAATAATGAAGTCATTTTTCAATAATTCTATTGTTAAATAATGACACCCCAGTGTAGAATGGGCAGCTCATCACTTCTCGATAACAGTTATTTTCTAATTTTAACAAGAGCCTTATACCCTTTTACAGGCACTAATTTATTTAAATTTCACAATAATCTTAAGTGAGAAGGGGAAAAAAAATTCCGTGAGGGCAGGAAGCTTTGCCTGCTTTTTCACTCATTTATCTTAAGAGCTGGCGTGGTCTCTGGTGCACAGTAGGTATATAATGAAATCTGTTGACTGAAGTCATATGTTAGACAATGAAGCTCAAAAATCTCAAGCACCTTGTCGGAGACCAGAAGAAGACTAGGAAGTGGCTGAGCCAGGCTCCCAATGAAAGGTGGTGGGATTCCTGAGTCCTGGCAGGACTGGTCCTTTTAATGCCATTAAAAAAAAATTTTTTTAATTGGAGTATAATTGCTTTACACTATTGTTAGTTTCTCTGTACAACATGAATCAGCTATATGTATACATATATCTCCTTCCTCTGAACCTCTCTCACACACACACACTCCATCCCACCCCTCTAGGTCATCACAGAGCACAAGGCTGAGCTCCCGCTGTTATACAGTAGCTTCCTACTAGCTATCTATTTTATTCTGTATATAGGACAATGCTACTATCTCAATTTGTCACACCTCCCCTTCCCTTCCCTTGTGTCCAAAAGTCCGGGAATAGAGATTCAGACAAAGAGAATCGACTTCTAACACTTTTAAGATCACATCATACCCCTGCAAGGCAGCTACAAGACACTATCCTGTAGAATGAGAAACAAACATATTTTTAATCCATTAACCCAGTAACTGCCCTGCCCATGAATTTCACTCTCCTTCCAGTCTTTCGGGAAACCTGACTCCCAAGAATTACTTTAGAGTTACAGTTCCATGGAGAAAGAAATGGCAACCCACTCCAGTATTCTTGCCTGGAGAAGAATCCTTGTGGGCTATAGTCCACAGAGTTGCAAGAGTCAGACACAACTTAGCAACTAAACCACCATCACCACAGTTCCACAGGATCTTCCCAGGTGGCCCCAGTGGTAAAAAAAAAAAAAAAAAAACCCACCTGACAATGCAGGAGACACAAGAGACTGGGATAGATCCCTGGGTCAAGAAGCTCCCTGGAGGAAGAAATGGCAACCCACTCCAGTATTCTTGCCTGGGAAATCCTGTGGACAGAGGAGCCTGGCGGGCTACAGTCCATGGGGTCACAAAGAGTCGTACACAACTGAAGCAACCTAGCACACATGCACAGCTACGTGGGGAAGTGAAGACCACCAGAACTCAGGAGAAGCCAAACCATGGACCTGTGGATACCACAGCCCCTGTGGCAGAAAGTCACTTCTGTACTAATGTCAAAATCAGTACCAAGAAGAAGGAGAAAGCAAAGGGTAGAGGGAGCTCATCTGAAATCACCCAGACAATCTGAATGGGCCCCCTATCCCTGTGTCAGCAAGTGAATCAAAGGGAAAGAAAACTCTTCACAGAACAATGGCATGAGTCATGGTTTCCCCTTTTACCAAGTGATGCAAAGAAAAGGAGTTCTCCTTTATATACCTAGAAATCTCTCGGTCTCTCCCAATCAATCAATCGGTTTCTCTCTTTTTCATTTGCACCTTTCTCAAGGGTCCATGAATTGGAACAAGTTCTTATCAGTGAGCATCTGCTTCTATTTCTGAGGTTAGATCCTGTCCTTACCTTCCCTCCTTTCCAAAGGATGATCCAATAATTTAGCACTAACCCAGCTCAGACAGATTCTGAGAGCAGGGGTACACATTTATCCTCCTGAACAGAATCACTGAGAACCATGCCAATCCTGAGGCTTATCCTGGACTCCCTTTCAGGCACTCTCTGAGAACGCCCTTTTTGATGTCCCTTGGCCTTATGAAGTCACCCCAAGAATAACAAGACATATAGTAACCATTTCCTGGGTGTCCAGACACATAAGAAATGCAAAGAAATTCAAGGAGAAGTTAAAAACATCAGCATCCAACTCAACCACTCTAGGTACCAATGATACCAAGGGCTGTCTTATAAAAACAAGTGTGCTTGCCCAGAGCTCCAAGGCATAATTTTAATTAGCCTTGCTCTGAAAACTTCCAGAAAGGCCAAAACCTACTGCACATGTCTTCTCAGCCAAGAGACAGATGTAGGGTGAGCATTTTCCACTGAGTATCTTCAAAACAGAAGCAACTTCCTGATAAATGTTCACTCTGCCCAAAGCATTTACTGTCAAGAGACAGGACAAAAAACCTTGAGGACTGGTCAGTATTTCTTTAAACACCATCATCTGTATACTCATTCTGACAAATCTGGTCACAATTGAGTACCATTTTATTATTCCATCTTCACTTTCCAAAAAAAACCCAGCTTATATTTATGTAAATAAACATATCTTATATGGAAACTTTATCACTTCTATAAGCAGACATATAGAATCAGTTGCCATAAAAGTAAGGTAACTCCAAAAGCAAATACAAGCAAGGCAAAATGATGTCATTAAAAACTAGGGCCTCTCAACCAGAAAGGGAGATTTGTGCACGTGTGCACGCTCAGTCGTGTCAGACTCTTGGCATGGACTGTAGCCCACCAGGCTCATCCGTCCAAGGGATTCTCCAGACAAGAATACTTAAGTGAGTTGCCATTTCCTACCCCAGGGGAATCTTCCAGACCCAGGGACTGAACGTATGTCTCCCAACACTGGCAGGCAGATTCTTTACCGTTGCTCTACCTAAGCAACAGAAAGGGAGATTAGCAAATGTTAAAGGGTATTAAAGACATATTAGCACCTAGAATTAAGAGGAACAGGGAAAAAGATTGAATCTGAATGGAGGCAGGAACTCCAGGGAGAAGACAAAAAATGCCTAGGGGCTTTATTTCAATCTGGTCTTTACTGCCTGAGGTGTGTGCATAACACCGCTTACTGCAGACTTCCTCTCCTCCAGGGGATCTTCCCAACAGAGGGATGGAACCTGCCTCTCTTTTGTCTCTTGCATTGGCAGGCAGATCCTGCCACTAGCACCAAGTGCTTTGATCCCTGGGGTAGGGAAGATCCCCTGAAGGAGGGCATAGCAACACACTCCAGTATTCTTGCCTGGAGAATCCCATGGACAAAGGAGCCTGATGGACCAGGATCTCCTGGATTAAAAAACCTACAGTCCATAGGGTTGCAAAGAGTTGGACACAACTGAAGCCACTTAGCAGGCAAGCTAGCATTTGAGATGTTAAACAGGTGACATACAATGGTACTCCAAAACACCCTCAAGGTAGTTCCTACCCACAAGGTCAATCAGCACACCAGGCAGCAGGAGGACCCAGAACTGGAAGTGTGAATGGGAAGGCAAAGAATTTTAACAAGACACAAAAAAACAGCAAGTTCTTTCTTCTGCAAGACTGACCTTCAGCAGCTCAAGGTCAAACCAAAGTGGTAAAACCTTGAGTGCTGGTGCCTGCTTCTGGCATTCAAAGAAAAGTTTTTTCCTTAGCCATAGAAATCTCTGCCACCTTATACAATCCAGCAATGTCTCCATCTTGTGATTAAAAAAGAAAGAACAAAGCATGGAGATAATGACCATTGAAGTAGGATATACTTGTGACTAAATCCCTGCCACTTTCTGGCCTCAGTTAGCTCATCCACAAATAGGATAACCTGTTGAAGGTTATTTTGAGGCTCAAATGAGGCAATGTACATACAATGTCTGGCCCAATATCAGGTACACAGTTGCTTCTCCTTAAAATCCAGGAAATTTATTGCTTCTTTTTTTAATCCAGGAAATCAAACTTAACTTAGCACTTACTTTATGGCATGTACTAAGTGACTGATATGTTGTGTCCTGTTCTACATGCTAGACATGTACTGATGCATTTAATCTCACAAACCCCCTGAAGTAGGCACTATTATTATTTCCATTTTGCAGATGAGAACACCGAGGCGACAGAGAGGTTTGGTAACTTACCTAAGGTCACAGGCTTTAAACAGAGGAGCCAGGATTCAAACCCACAGCTCACACTCCAAACCACACTCATGCCATGATGCCTCTGAAATGCCAGAGGTATCACTAATAAAGCCTCAAATGATGAATGGGGAGACAGCGATATAATAATACAAGTATAGTAAAATGTTTAGGACAAAATCTATTAGCAGACATATGAGTGTTCGCTATAAAATTTTTATAACTTTGCTAGATGTTTAGAATTTCTCATAATAAAATACTGGAAGGAGAGTGAGGATGAGCCCAGGATGTTGTTTTCTTGCTCAAAAATGGAAGAACACTGAAAAAAAGGATTTGCCAATGATGTCATGTTGAAAGGACTTTTTTAATCCCCTTTTCTTTAAGTGTCCCCATTAAATTCCAGAAGCCACAGAATCAAGTTACAGGTAACCCCAAATGGGATGGAGGGCTGGGAAACAGAGGAGCTGGGGGGATGAAAAGCTTGGTCTTCTGCCAGCTTCACTAGAGAAACCATATCCCCACTGAAAGCGTTAATGGAGATGCCAGGCCGAAGCAGTCATCTGGAAATCGTTTCTTGACACTGTACATAAAACAAGACACATCTTCGTCCGAAAGGGCAAAGAATGCAGTGGTCCAACCATGCCCATCTTTAAGTGCTGGCACGCACCCAGGACAAGTGAGCAGATTTGGACTTTCGGGGTGCTAGCGACGAATACCAGCTCTTAAAAGCTTCCCAAAGGAATGAAGAGAGAAGAGTGAGGAAAGGGATTCACACCGATGAGGCTGAGCCAGCAAACGAAGGGGAAGGGGGCCACTGGCCGGCGGCATTGCCTACCCCGCCGGGAAGGAAATCGGGGCAGGGCTCACACAGGGGACAGGTCTGTGTCTTTCATGAAAGCTCCTGCAGGTTGTGTTCTACAGACTTCAATAACATAAACCCTTTCACTGAAGGCTTCTCAACTTCTAGACTGGGTCTGGGGGCAGGAAGCAGAGTGGGAGAGGGAAACAGGGTGGTAAAGACTATAACGAAGTACAAGGACGAAATTTTAGGCACGTCCATAAGCAGGTTAAGGTAGAAAACGGTGCATTTTTTAAAAGGCAAACTGGCAATATGTCACAGAAACATAAAATGTACCTACCTTTTGAACCAGAATGTCCACTACTGGGATTTTATTTTACAAATATAATTATATACGCATAAAGACTAAGATACAAGAGTGTATTGTTCATTGCAGCATTTATAAAACCCAAAGGCTGGAGAGGACTGTAATGCACATTAGCAGGAGACTGGTTCAATAAATTATGTATGGAACACTGACAGGAGGGCGAACTCCAAGTCACTGAAAAGAATGAAGCCAGTTTCACTACTGATGGAAAAACAGCTCTGAGACAAAGTTGTAAATATTAAGTGAAAACAATAAGGAACAGAACATAAAAAATTACATACAGTCTATGCATGTATATGTATTTATGTAAATTTTCTTTTCTATATATTTTTCTATATATTCTTATTAAAGATTTATAATGTGTTAATTTCTGCTGTACAGTAAAGTGATAAATGGGAAAAAAGTATGCATGTGTCTAATTAACTGCTGTTGATTAAAATATCCAGGTCAAAAATGTGTCACTTCCATGGACATTCTGCCATGGATTTTTTTCAGGGATAAAATCAAAGTATATCAGGGGCTATCAATTTGGGGAAATCATGTTAATTCATACAGTTTCCAAGTGATTAAAATTCAAGTCTTCTTCAAAAATCACAGGTCCTGGGACATCCCTGGCGGTCCAGTGGTTAAGACTCTGCACTTTAAATGCAAGGAGCATGAGTTCAACCCCTAGTCAGGGAATTAAGATCCTACTTGCCTTGCAGCATGTCCATAAAAAATAGGTCCCCCTTAAAGTACATATGGGCTTCTCTGGTGGCTCAGATGGTAAAGAATACCCCTGCAATGAAGGAGACCCAGGTTCAATCCTGGGTCAGGAAGATCCCTTGGAGAAGAGAACACAGCAGTCTTCTTGCCTCAAAAATCCTAGGTCAGGAAGATCCCCTGGAGAAGAGAATAAAGCAGTCTTCTTGCCTCAAAAATCCCATTGCCAGAGGAGCTTAGTGGGCTGCAGTCCATGGGGTCTCAAAGAGTCAGACACGACTGAGCGTCTAACACTTTCACTAAGTACATACAGGTCTTTCGGTCCATACAGGTGATGTAAGACAGAAAATCCTCAGGTGCCACCACTGCCTGCTGAGTTGATAAAATCTTAAATAAGCATTTTACTGATGCCCTTTGATTTGACAAGTAGGGCTAAAGATTATCACCAACCCAAAGGCCACTAGTAAAGTATGATGAGGTCCCACGATTTGCTTATGTAAAATAATACTTCATTCATAGGGAATGAGATATTCCCTTTGGAATGTAGTTTAAACATCTCCATAAGATTACTGCAGTGAATCCCTACTCTGTGTAGACATAAGAGTAAGAGAGTATTAGTCGCTCGGTCATGTCCAACTCTTTCCGACGGCATGGACTATAGCCCACCAGGCTCCTTTGTCCATGGGATTCTCCAGGCAAGAATACTGGAGTGGGTTGTTGCTATGCCCTCCTCCAGGGTATCTTCCCAACCCAGGGATGGAACCCAGGTCTCCTACAACTGCAGATGCTTTACCCTCTGAACCAGTTTACACAGGGTGGAATTAAGATAAGGAACTACTAAATAACTTACCTTATTAGGAACATGCAGCAAAAGGCTAAAAACCCAACTCAAAAGAATTCAGGTGAAAGAAGAAAGTTTTATAACACTGAGGTCCTATACAGAACCCCAACAAAGGAAAGAGGCTGGTCTCAGAAACAAGGAAACTGGATCCTGGTCAGGGGTCTCCACCTCTTCTGCATACCAGAAACCATGTCTCTCAGATATGGGTTATCATCTGTAAACAGTTCACCAGGAGCAGGAACACATCTCTAGTTTGGAATCATTAGCATTTGGGGCCATATACTTTTGTGGTGCAGGGACCGCCCTGTGCATTGTAAGAGGTTTATCAGCATCCCTGGCCTCCACCCTCCAAATGAGATGCCAGTAGCACCTCCCTCTCCCTGCAGCTGTGACAACCAAAACTCTTGCCAAACATTGCCAAATGCCTCCTGCGGGTAAAATTACCACTGATCTAGAGAAACCTAAATTATTTGCTCAGTTTACTTTCCTAAATGCTGAGGAAGGGCTCTGATTGGCTAGCTGGTTGCTCAGATCTAGACAAATAAAATATGGCCATCTTGCACTCAAAAGGTGACTTTGACAGGTCTGTGGTTTAGAAGAAGAAAGTTTCCAGAAGGAGAGAGCTGTTTTATATCTGCATCATTCAATACAGTAGTCACTAACCACATGTGGCTATTAATCCTTTGAAAGGCAGCTACTGCAAGTGAAGAAACACATTTTAAAATTATGTTTCACTTTGATTTATATTTAAATAGCCACATGTAACTACTGGCTACCAAAAAGGAGAGCACAACTCTGTCTATTGAGAAATTTTAGGGTGCTTGAGGAAAACTGCTGGCACATACTGGCGCTCAAT
Source organism: Bison bison bison (assembly GCF_000754665.1). Taxonomy (NCBI): domain Eukaryota; kingdom Metazoa; phylum Chordata; class Mammalia; order Artiodactyla; family Bovidae; genus Bison; species Bison bison. The sequence goes on along the minus strand of NW_011494876.1, from coordinate 778,590 downwards.
ATTTGTTGAATTAATGAATAAATGAATGAACAAGAATGAACACAGGGTCTGGAGTGGAAAGGATTATTAGGCAAAGTCAGATGACTCCAGCCATAGGGAAAAATGGAAAATCAGTGAGAAAGAATCAGAAAAATGAAATTAATCCAAGTATCCACTGAAAGATGATTAGATAAACAAAATATGGTATATGTGTATTATTCAGCCCGAAAAAGAAAGGAAAATTTGACACATGCTACCACATGAATGAATCTTGAAGACATTATGCCAAGTAAAATAAGCCAGTCACAAAATAACAAATATTAGGTGATTTTACTTACATGAGGTTCCTAGAATTATCAAATTCATAGAGACATTATATAGAAGGGAAGTTGATAGGGGCTGGGGGAAAGAAGAAATGGGGTGTTGGTGTTTAATGGGCACAGACTTTCACTTGGGGAAGATGAAAAGTTCTGGGTGATAGTGATGGCTTCACAAAAACATGAATGTAGTTAATGCCACATAAAGAACTATGGATTTATGTATGTGTTGTGCTGTGCTTAGCCGCTCAGTCGTGTCCGACTCTTTGTGACCCCATGGACTGTAGTCCACCAGGCTCCTCTATCCATGCTGATTCTCCAGGTAAGAATACTGGAGTGGGTTGCCATGCCCTCCTCCAGGGGATTTCCTCAACCCAGGGATGGAACCCAGGTCTCCCGCATGGCAGGCAGATTCTTTACCAGCTGAGCCACCAGGGAAGCCCAAGAATACAGGAGTGGGTAGCCTATCCCTTCTCCAGGGAACTTTTCAACCCAGGAATAGAACTGGGGTCTCCTGCATTGCAGGCAGATTTCTTACAAGTTGAGCTACCCAGGAAGCCCAGATTTATGTATATTTTACCACAAAAGAAAAAGAAAGAAAGAAAGAGAAGGAGGGAGGGCAGATGGATGGATGAATGGATGGTTGGACCTATAAAACCTAACACAGTATGGTAGACTAAACCATGCCTCATGATTCTTCATGCTATCTCTGCATAAAAATTATACATCCATGCCCTTTTCCCCTGTAAATTTATAGTTTTCTTTTTTCTGATATGGATACAGTATATTTCCCTGTACCATTAATGTTGGATCTAACCACATGATCTGCTTTGGGCAGGATGACAAGACACAGAGGTTTCCATGTACTTTGCAGTCTGGTTTGCCTTTTCACACTCGATTGATGCACCATCAGAAGAAAATGCCAGAGAAGCTGCTAGTCAAAGAAAGAGGAAATAAACAGAACAGATCCAAACCCAACCCCATACTCTGAAGCCAAGATCTATTAACCCACAGCCTGCCTTAAAGCCATTTCACCAACCTGTGACTGAGAGAAAGACATGTTATTATTACAGGCTATGGGATATGTGAGCAGTTTGTTACATAGTATGTTTATACCAAAAGCTATCTAATACAAAGAGTTTTAGTGGTCATGGTTTTACCACCAAGAGAATCATCAATGAGTACCTGCCACAAGTATCTTAGGAGTTGCATTCTAGAATTATATGTGTATAGGTTATTTTAAATGTAATGCCCTGAACTATAAACTTTTATGAATTATTTAGGAGGCCCACTAGGCCTCAGAGTTTTGCAGAAGGTAAGTCCAATGTAGAAGTGTGCTTCATTTCTTAAGGGCCTGTGGCTTATAGTCTTAAATGGTGTTAAATCTGAAGAAAACAAATTCTGGCACCTCTCATAATGCATTATCATCCGAGAAGACCATCTGATTCAGAAAGGATCTAATTTGCACTGCTCCCTGAAGCACAAGCTTCATTTAGCACTCCCCTTTCAAAATTTCTCCTTTCAGCAGTCCCTGGTAGTCACTCCAAGCTGGCAGCCAACAGACTATACTATCCGAGACCCTTCACCCATGGAGGAAATAAAATTCACATCAAGTCAAGTGCATGTTTTGATCCAAGTCAAAGAAACCAAACCTTGAACCATCGGAAGGCTCACAGGAGCCCTGTCAACATCCACAAAGATCGGTGAAGCCAACTCCAATGCTCCATCATGTCCACAACACAGAGATGCCTTCCTGCATCTTGCTGGGAGGAAGTTTTTCTGTTTCTTGCCTGATGTGCTTCCCTGGGCTTTCAAGAGCTCCAGCCTCCCTTCACCTCTGCACTAAGTGCCTAAAGGAGGAAGAATGGTTTGGATTTTTCTCTCCAAGAGGCAAACTTCTAATGCTTCTATGCCCCAAGCTCACCCTTGGGGCATATTCAATAATCATACTGCACCAATACAAGAAGGAGCAGAAGAAGAATCCAAGGGCAAATGGAAAAAGATTCGATCCGGGGATAATAAGAGGAACAGCACCTAGGAGAAGACTGACCTGGGGCACAAGAGAGAATGCATGAAGACAAAGTTTTCTCACACCCACTCCCTCCATCCTCACAGCCTCTAGCAGGTTCCAAATTCGGTCAGGTCACATGGCAAAGCAGCATCCATTTCTTATTTGGAAAACCACCAGGGATACAAGACAGCAGGGAAGAGAAACACACACTCGCAGCAGAGAAAAGAGTGGAAAGGAGAAAACTATTACAAGAGGAATTTGTGACCCAAAGCATATTGTTTTAAATCCAAAACATTAGTGCTAAAAAAAAAAAGACAGAATAGAAATACTTTAGAAAGATGTTTACCAAAAGATGAAATTTCGCTGACAAATTTATTTTTCTATTTTTATTTTTAGAAGTTTTTTGGTTTTTAGTTGGGTGGGAGGGAGGTTTGCTGGCAATTTTGAATATTTCCTGATGCAGTAATGTTCCACTCTCCTATGTGTATGCCATATGCATACACATTTCTTCTTTTATTTAAATTGTAAATTAACTAAAAGTATTCCTCTTAACTCAGTTTTTATTATGTAACCTCCTGGGTAGTCAGCACCATATGACCTTCACTTGGCTGGAACCATTTTGTTCCTTAATTTTTATTTGAAGTTTCTAGCCAGCCTAAAATCTCAGGTATTCCTGGTAAAATCATTGCTAATGATGAGGATGATGATGATGAAGAGAGGAAGAAAGGGAAAAGAAGAGCGACCCTATATTAAACTATTAATAGTCAACGTTTATTAAACACACATATATATGCATTTACTCAATCCTCAGAACAACATAATAGTATGCTAATATTATTCTAATTCTATATATGGAAATATGCTAAAAAATGCTTAGGCCTCTGACTTAAGTCATACCCTTGGTAAATAGTGGTGCTGGGGTTAAAGCCAGGGCCAATTAATTCCAGTCCTGATCTCGGAACACCTTCCCAAGTGCACTGCCCTCCAGGTGGGTGACAAACACGGCTTTCTAAAGACCAAAGGTAAGGGGACTTGTTCTCCTCCAGGAGGCATAAGTCAACTCATCTCGGCCTCCTCTCTTAACAGTGATCAAAATTTAATGAGATAAAGTAAGTTTTCATGAGAACTGTAATCTATGTTTCTTTCTCTTTTCCCCCAATTTCAGCATCTTTACGAAGGAAGAGTTCCTTTAGGCTGCACAGGACTTAATACAAAACCTCTATTTACAGTTCTGACTATTACAGCCCCCAGGATATTCTGATACAAATTTGGCCAACTCATGCTTTAAGGGCTCTGTTTACACATAAAAAACAGGACAACTGAGAGTACCCTGCAAAAACTACAAACTCCTGAAACATCTTGTATGGCACTGCGTATCGGTATACAAGCACATACATCGACGTGGAACAGAGTAGCGAAGATCTTGAGACCCGAGCTTGAAAATCACCTCCAACCCTTACTGATTTTTGGACTCTGTGCTGATTAATTGTTCTAAATCTTAGTTTCATATCCACAAAATAGGGATAATAATTATAATACCTTTTGAGGACTAAAAGAAAATATGTAAATAAACTGCTTAGCACAGAATCTGGCATAGAGAAAGCACCCCAATAAATATTATTAATAGTATTTACAATTAAGTATTAATTGGGGCTTTCCAGGTGGCTCAGTGGTAAAGAATCCACCTGTCAATGCGGGAGACATAGGAAACGTGGGTTTGATCCCCGAGTCTGGCATGCTCTGGAGGAAGAAATGACAACCCACTTCAGTATTCTTGTCTAGAGAATTCCATAGATAGAAGAGCATGGTGGGCTACAGTCTATGGGGTCTCAAAGAGTCAGACATGACAGAGCATGTACCCATGCATTAATCTGGCTCAAATCACATTTTCTTCCTGAAATTCCTTAGTAACTTTTTATTTTTGGAATCATTCATATAATCAGGGGAAAATTATAAACAATGAATATCAAGAATTCAATCAAAGCATTATATACAACTTATAAATACTGATGCCATATATTTTGCATTAATTTCATCTAAAATTCATTTTTATCATGTAAACCAAGTAAGATTTAAAGTAATGTTTATTATGGGCTTCCCAGGTGGCGCTAAAAGAATCCACCTGCCAAGCAGGAGACATAAAGACTCAGGTTCAATCCCTGGGTCAGAAAGATCTCCTGGAGGAGGAAAGAGCAACCCATTCAGTATTCTTGCCTAGGAAATCCCATGGATATAGGAGCCTGGAAGGCTACAGTCTATGGGGTCACACAGAGTAGGAACAGACTTAGCATGCAATGTTTATTGTTACCTGTTTTGAGTAGCATAAAGAATATAAAAAAGGAAAGACAGAGAACAAAACAAGAATTTCCTTTAAATATTTATTCACTTATTAAAGTCATATTTAATTCTACCTTTAAAAAAATTAATCCTAGGAAAGTGGAAAGGTAGTATTCCACTCTGATTTAATGGGGAAAAGTAGATATTTTTAGTCCTTGAGAACACTGATTGTGGCATTCACTTCAGCTTTCTAATCATTGAGTATAGTTCATAGGAAAGAGTAATTCCTCAAATATTTGTTGAAAGCAGAGAGTTGGATAGATGGATGAATGTATGGATAAAGTAGGTGGAATGGGTGGGGTGGGTAGATGGATGGATGAATGGAAGGGTAGATTCATGGGTGGATAAATTAACCAATCTTATATTACTAGACTGTATTTATTTTCTTTTCGTGTATAACAAATTACCCCAAATACACTGGCTTCAAACAATAAAATTTTATTATCTCGCAGTTTCTGTAGGTCAGGAAACCAGAAATGGCTCAGTTGGGTGGTCCTGGGTTAGGATCTCTCACAGTCTTGGAGTCAAAACATTAATAGGACTGCAGTCATCTACAGCTTGACTGGGTCTGGAGATACTCTTCCAAGCTCATGCATATGTCTGTTTGCATGTTCCTCTCCACACGGCTGCTCACAACATGGATTTTTCCCCAGAGTGAGGGATCCCAAGAGAGAGGGAAAGAGAAAAAGTGCTGAGGAAAGAAGGCAGGCTTCTATAAAGATGCACCATCAAGTCTGCTAGGGGTCACACAGGCCAGTCCTGCACAAGGGTGTGAATACCTGGAATCATGGAGGGCCACTCTAAAGGCTGTAAAGTTTGAAATCATCAACTCTTCTAAATCTCTGAGCCAAGCTCAGATGCTGACAAAGTAACACAGCATCAGAGGCAGATTTCTTTTTGTACAGTAGCAAAAGCTTACACAAAGCATTCATATTATGTTATAAAACCAAAAAGGGAAATACCTTTTTGGTTTTATAAAAGCAAAGTAACCATCTATGAGCAATGTCAACTTTAATTTTCTTTCTGATCCAAAAATGACCGAAGTGCTCCTGCTGTCTAACTCCCAACTCATGGCAATAGTGGTTTACACTCTAAAAATTCAAAACTTAACTTAGCAAACACATCAATGCCAAAAAGGCAAATCTCTAAAATCACATCTCGCTCTTTCTGGAGCACAGGTTAGATATAAATGAAGAAACAATCTAGACCACAAAACGAGCTGTCATTTTGAGCCCTTGTATAAATAAGTTACATTTTAAGTAAGGCATAAAATAGAAGGAAACACTTTTTTAGAATGCCTTATTACCCAAGTCTGAATTGGAAGATGGTTTTTACATCACCGAAAGCTTTGCACCAGTTTCCCTCTATTTCTTTGTCTGTAATCAGACATCACTCAGACTCGAACTAAAATAAAGTTATAACTGACCAATGTTGACTCTTGTTTTTGAGCTCTTCTTCCGTGACTGGATCAAGCTCCTGCATACCCTTATGTGGCACATTCTTCCTCTTTTTAAATGCTTCCAGAGGATGGTGGCAGTGGCCAGCATACATTAATACAAAGTACTTTAAATCTTTTCTCCCCCCTCTGGATCTGGAATTAAGAAGAAACAAACGCCAGGCTGAACTCAGTTTTACTGTTGAATGATGGAGATGGTCTCTCTCCCAAAGGACAGTCTTTACGGCTGCTTCCTATTCTGGTATGTTCAAAACTGCCCTTTGCAAATATTTCATCAGTATTCTAGAGTTCCCAGGTGGCACAGTGGTAAAGAATCGACCTGCTGATGCAAGAGACGCGGGTCCAGTCCCTGGGTCAGGAAGCTCCCCTGGAGGAGGACATGGCAGCCCACTCCAGTATTCTTGCCAGGAAAATTTCCATGGACGGAGGAGCCCGTGGGCTACAGTCCATGGGCTGCAAAGATTCAGATGCAACTGAGCAACTGAGCGCACACACACACATACATCAAAGTTCTATTGCAAATGCTAAAAAAGCCAGGCATTTGGTAACCTCAATCGTCCTTCTTCTGTGGGTTGTAACCCCTTGCTGCCCCTCCCAGTTCAGCCCATATATGACCCTAGATGATTCTGTAAAAGCTGCTGAGTAGTAGGATATTCATAAGTAAGGCAAATTATCAGCAACACCTTCAAATGATGGAAATTATTGTTCATGACTGCTCTTCAAAGTGAGAAGGGGGGTTAAAACATAGGCCATGCACAAGGCAATGATAAAATTTTCTTCAGGTCTCTCAGAGAGAGAAAGACAAATAACGTATGATATTATTTAAATGTGGAATTGAAAAAGAATGTTACAAATGAACTTATTTGCAAAACAGAAACAGACTCACACATATAGAAAATAAAGTATGGTAACCAAAGGGGAAAGGTGGTGAAGGGATAAATTAGAAGTATCAGATTAACAGATATACATGACTATATACAAAACAGCTAAACAACAAAGACCTACTGCTGTTATACAACAAAGGGAACGAAATTCAGTGCCTTGTAATAACCGATAATGGAAAAGAATCTAGAAAATATATACATACAAATATAAACACACACATATATTTGCATGTATGTATGACTGAATCACTTTGCTGTACACCTGAAACTAACACAAAAATCAACTAACTATATACTTCAATGCTTTAAAAAAAAAATATATATATATAAAAGACATTTCTCACCACTAAGTTTATTGATGTTACCATATTCTAGAGTTAATTACTCTTGAATTTGATTCTGTCAGTCTTTTGAAGCAAACTCAATTACATACATGAATCAATCAAAACACACTTAGTTTAAAGGGCAGTTAAACCACGAAAAGGCATTAGAAGTTGTAATACTAAATTGGTAGAAGCTTTATTACCTGCCCTAATTCAGATCACACTTTCACACCTGCTTTGTTCAGAAGCAACAAAGGCAGAAGGCATTTCAAAAAAACACCTTCATTCTCTGTGGTATCTCTTTCAGGTATTTTCAAGCAGAAATCGTTTGAATATTTTAAGTTAATAAGAAACGGAAACCACTCCAGCAATCATTCAAATTCTAATTTCAGGAAACCTAAATGTCAATTAAAACAGTTAACCTTGGCCCTCTTTAGTGATGTTCAATACTTATTTATAAAAGACCATGGCTTTCCTTCCATTTAATTTGTGCTTTAAGCATCTCAGCCTTGGAAAGGAGGCCAGAGGTCATCATAGACTCTAACCCTTGTGGACCTCTCCTCCATCCAATGACATGCTTCAAAGGTTGTCAACATCACTGCCAGTGTCATGGTCACCTTCAACCTGTGTGCAACTTCACTTACTTCATTCTAAGAGCACACTCAGGTACAGGTTCCAGAGTAGCTTTTCCAAAACCAAGTCAAGACCCTGCTCATTTGGACACCCACCTTACAAATACCCTTACGATAAAATCCAAGTTCACCTCCAAGGTCTACAAAGCTCTACGTGAAATGGCCACTACCTCATCTTTGAGTCCCACTGGTCTTGCAGCTCTTCCTCAAGCTCACTAGGTTCTTTTCTGTCTCAGGGCCTTTGGTGGTGCTGCTCCTTCTTCCCCCAGATGATCACGAGGGAGACTCCTTAGAATCCAGGTCCTGCCTCAAGTATCAACTTCTCAGAACAGCTCTCCGCAACCAATCAAACTAATATTGCATATCCCATTCTCTCTTATCATTAGCTGTTATTTTTACCTGCATTTACTCATTAACATGCCTAGTGCCTGGCATGTGGGTACACATAAGGCAACAAGCTCTGTAATAACAGCAGTTGATAAAAAACTAAGGCTGATGTTGGATACAAAATTCATTAGGTTGCCAGGCATAGTTCCAAGTACCTTAGTTCTCTCAACAACCACATAAGGCAACTAATCAATACTTTCATCCTCATTTCACAAATGGGAACACCAAACACACTGAGGTTAAATACTTTGCCCAGGACACACAGCTACTCAGGGATAAAACTAGGATTCAAATCCAGAAGTGTGTGGGTCCAGAATTCATACTCTTAACTATCACATCCTGCTGCCCTCCCGTCAGAGCAGAGACCTTCTCTGTTCTACTCACTGCCGGATGCTGGAAAGAAAAGGGTTAGAAGAAGGGAGCTAATTCATCTCCTACCCCATCCCCCCAAATACTGCCAGCCTCCACCAGTGCACTCAGCTTCTTTGTTGCCAGGTACAATCTGAAATAATATAATACGGGTGACTCAGCTTTAAATTTCTTCAATCACAGAGCAACAATTTTAACTATCCAGAGAGCATCTCTTTCTTCATCCAGTGGGCCTAAATAGCTACTCAACTCACTCATTTTTTTTTTTAATTCCAGAAAAAAAGAGTTTTAGAGAGCACAGCCAGGTTTGGGGGTTTTCATGTTTTGTTGTTTATTGTTTTTGCTGCAGTCAACTTACAGAGATCTCAGGATCTCTGAATAAATAAGAATTGAACATTAAAAATCCAGTCCAATTTTCTTTTACAGTAATTTATCACACAATGCACAACCTCAGCCTACAAGCTCTTGCTGCTCCTCTAACTCCTATGTGGACTACAGTATTTCTATCTTCAAGAGATCACATTCCCAGGGCTGGGAAGTAAGTAGCCTGATGCTTAATCAAAATGCCATCCAACAAACCCTTCCCAGCAGTTAACTACGGTTTCCTTCAGGAGCACTTGGCTGGGATGTGTGGTTTCAGCTATTTGTACTCTTCAGGGCTGTGCTATTTTTCCTCAAAGCAGTGTAGCCCAGTAACCCCAAGGAACCCTGATTAGCTTCTTTGGGGACGTGCTTATAGAACTCTTAGCTCTCTTTACTTTAGGGAACTGAATGGCAGAATCTCTGTTTTACTACATAAAATATTCAGAGACATATGAGCAACAATTGAAGCCTCTTCCGGAATCTTGTCTCTCTCTGTTCCTCATTTTGTTTTTAGAAACCAGGTCAGCAGTAGGAACTGGAACTTACACTTCAACTCTCTAAAGAACAGCTGCGTTGATACACTTGAAGATACGGGGTCCTAAAGAGATCTTTATGAGTGAATATTTTATGCAATAATAGGACATACTGATTACTCCAGTGTCTGGGGACTCCATCATTCAGGTGCTTCTGGTGCTGGTTTAGTTAAGTCATATCCAACTCTTTCAACCCCATGGACTGTAGCCTGCCAGGCTCCTCTGTCCATGGGATTTCCCAAGCAAGAATACTGGAGTGGGTTGCCATTTCCTTCTCCAGGGGATCTTCCCAACCCCGGAATCGAACCCAGGAATCTGCCTGAATTGCAGGCAGATTCTTTACCAACTGAGCTACAAGGGAAGCCCCAGACGTTTCTAGCACCAGGCTATGAGACCAAGGATGCAAAGTCAGTCTCTCATGATAAACAGCTCAGCAATATTTCAGGATTTGGCTGCACTCTTGGCTTTAGACAGTCCATCTTGAAAGTATGTGCTAATGACTCAAAACGAACTGACCTGCAAAGTGGGTCAGTACAGCAGATCACCATTCCTGAAAGAGCTGCTGAGTCCTTGGTCCTGGGTGAGAGCACATCTGAACAACCATCAGGGCCAGATGCAGACGGAGAGAATGAGGCTGGGGCACCGTGTGCAGGGTCAGATCCTGAATTTATTTTCAATTTTAGTATTTGTCATAAATGTTTGCATAAATTTAAAAGTATTGCATTTGTTATTATTTACCTTGATTATTTGGAGAAGGAAATGGCAACCCACTCCAGTGTTCTTGCCTGGAGAATCCCAGGGACAGGGGAGCCTGGTGGGCTGCCGTCTATGGGGTCACACAGAGTCGGACACGACTGAAGCGACTTAGCAGCAGTAGCGGCAGCACCTTGATTATTGAGCTTTTGGCACCCCAGAAATTTTGCAACCAAGGTCAGTGGATTTACTCATCTCTGTTATGTCATTTGATTTAATCCTCATAACAACCCTATGAGGCAGGTACTGTTATGATCCCCATTTTACTCAAGACAAGTTATATAACTTGCCCAAGGTTGCAGGGAGTCCAAGGGCTTCCCTCCTAAAGGAGCCAGAGGGAATGTGTAGCTGTACTGGTATCTCTTGACAAGTAAGCTTCAAACCCCCTCCTGCATTGCACTGCCTACCTCCACTTAAAGGATACCAAGGAATACAACATAACCCTCAATGTATCAGACCAAAAATAACTTGAAATAGCTTGTGCTGGACTATCACAAGCTAAATACAAGCAATGTAAGACTTTTCCTTAAAAGAATATTTAGACAAACAAGCATATAAGCTTCTGCAAGTCCAATGAATACTTCAAATATGTCTTATGTACCATAAGAGAAAAACAACCTCAGTTACCTAATCTGAGCCAGAACCAAATTGCTGCAACCTTGGTAAGGCCAAGCACATGCCTTAGACAATGAAATCAAGGGTGAAAGAATCTGAGATGTATGCATTTGCACCTGGGGAACATCAAAGCAAGAGCTAATTTTAGGACTAGCTGGCGTGTTCCAAACCCTTTACCTTAATTACACACTTATACTAGTAGAGCGTAGAGGTTGGCCCTGATTCAGATGCACACCCCAACTCATCCATGGATAAAATTAGGATAGGTTGTAAATGTATTTATAGAACCTATGTCTTCATCTGAACCTAAGGATCTCTACAAATATTAACTCTGCTTCTAAGATAATTTGATCTTTTTTTTCTAAGTTAATTTAATATGGGTAAAATCTAGGACACATCAGTAGAAAAAAATCATGTTATATTATTATGAATAACACATAGTTTCATTTCATGTGCCAATTCTAATAACCTGAGAATAACTGCAACCACAACTGCGTTTGGTGGGAGAAGGTGCCAAAATTGATCAGCTGTGTCTGTCATGGGCTTGGGGAAACAATGACCACATAGACTTAACCCATTTGCTACTCTGATCCTAAACCCTTGCCCTTGAGTTGATCATCCAAAAGCCAGTGAAAGACAGCAATCTATCAACTAGGGCAGAAGTCTGCAGCATGTAACACATCCCTCTTGACTAATGGTTCTAAATTGAGACATGGTGTAGACTCAAAATGGACACTATTTTGTTTTAGTTTTCCATTTTCAGCTCTCTTGGATTTTCGGCAGTGCCACTAGCCTTTTCACCTGAACTCACAGATGCAAAACACTTGAGCCAAATTGGGTCTATCCCAAATCACTGTCTGAAATCATACCCCCATTGTTCTGAGACAATATGACATTTCCTCCAAAAAGGTGGTTAGTAAATAAACAATCAAATACTGGAAATGAAGTTTATTTTAGCCTCTCAAAGTACCAGGGGGAAAAAGGCATGGGATTCATTCCTTTATACAGTTTATTAGTCCTGTACTCCCTTCCATAACCTTCAATCCTATTGAACTTTTCAGAATGTGATATGTAAAGAATTTTCAATGAGATCAAGACAGATAGATAGACATTTCAAACTTTTCCCAATTGTTTATCACATACATTTCCAATGAGGAAGAGCCTAAATACTGACTTATCAACTAGATCCAATCAGCCATTGACAATATCCTTGAATATGACAAAAATAATCAGGCTACCGAATAGGCCACTGTGATCATTTTGGCCCTTCTCAGAAAAGACTCAAGTCAAGAACGAGGTCTCAGCTTAAATGCTATCTTCTGCCAAGTCCTTGACTTGCCACTCCCTATACAGTTGGTGTACAGAACAACTTCTCTCACATGTTCCTGAAACTCTGGGAACTCCATCCAATACTCAGCATACTTCTAGTTACATGCTCAGAGTAAGAGAATGGCTATCTAATTCATCATGGAACTCGAGAGGCTAACAGCCTTACAAAAGGCTCACAATACATAGTTAATAACTGAGGAAATGTGCTTGCCATCAGTACCAAAAGTGGGTTGCAAGGGCTGCTACAAAGAACTGGACTGAGGTAGAACTTCAAATTACTCCAAAGAAAAACAAAAGTAAAATCTCCCCTCCTCTCCACAATACTAATCTGAAAAAAAAAGTGTTAGGTGCTCAATCATGTCCAACTCTTTGCAATCCCATGGACTGTAGCCCAGCAGGCTCCTCTGTCCATGGAATTCTCCAGGCAAGAATACTGGAGAGGAAAGCCATTCCCTTCTCCAGGGGATCTTCCTGACCCAGGGATCAAACTCTGGTCTCCGGCATTGCAGGCAGATTCTTTACCATCTGAGCCACCAGAGAAGTCCCAATCTGAGAATAAAATGGCATTATCTTTTGAAAATACATAATGGTCTATTATATTTATATATTTTAAAAGGGGGAAGATATAAACATACAGATTGGCCACGACAATTCCATTAAGCATTCCCACCCTGGTATAAACAGAATTTTTTTTTTTTAATAAATATTAAGTTCAAGCATCCATGAATGCAAAACCACATTTTTCCATTAACCACTAACATACTCCCTTCTAAGAAGGCATTCAGCTCATAGTGGATGAATGAGAGAGCAGGTGAATTGAAGGATGATGATAATGATGACTAATAATAACATCAGAAAAGTAATATTAATGACAATGTACTTAGTACTTCCTGGGTGCCAGGTACATTATATGCATTAACTCATTTAAACCTCCCACTAATTTATATACTGTACCTATGGTAGTTATCATCTGAGGCTGTAATATCACCATTCCTATTTTACAAATCTGGAAAACTGAGACACAGAAAGGTTAAGTAACCTGGCAAAGTTACCCAAGAAAGTAGCTGCTCCCAACTAATGTTTCTGTCCACTCTAGGAATGCTGAGTGATGGAAAGATGAGGGCATGAGGGAATAATGAGAGGATAATTGGGAGGAAGAGAAGAATATGGGAGGGGCGGATAAATGATTTATTTAAAGGACTGGCCACCAAACCCTTTAATTTGATTTTTTTTTAAACACAATATTTATCTAAAAAGAAAATGTACTTAGAAAAAAGCATTCAAATTTGAAATCATGCTATCTAAATCTCGTTGTCAGTGCCAATTCTTTCTTTTTTCTTTTTTTGGCTATGCAGCACTGGTATGCAGGGTCTTAATTCCCTGACCAGGCATTGAGCCAACGCCCCCTGCACTGGAAGCATGGAGTCTTAACCACTGGACTGCCAGGGAAGTCCCATTCATTCCAATTCTTTTAATCCAAATTCTGTAAGTAAATTTTAAAAGACAGAAAAGCCTACAGTTGCCATGCTCACCAGTTGTTTTAAAGTCACTTCACAGAGACCTCAGAGAACCACGCTGTACTCTGCATTACTGGGATGAAAGAACTTCATTTAATTTTCACAACTTCAAAGGGGAACACGAGTAAACAATAGTCTATAAATCAGGAGCTATTGAAGCAGAAAGCAAGAGGAGAAAAATAAAGTAAGTCTACATAATAAAGAAAAGGAAGCAAATATTTATGTCAGAAAGCAAACAAGTTCTCCTTTATGAGATAGCCTGGATTTTTCTTCTTCTCTAAGAAACCCCATGCATTAAAAAAGCCATGCTCCTTGCTGTTAAAAAACTTTTTCTTTTTTAAAATTTTTATAGGCTAGACTGTGCCATCCCAAGACTATCATGAAGGCTTTTGCAAGCTCTTAGTTCCAGGGTCTCTTAGTCACAGGGAGCTTCAAATTCAGTCTTGCAACATTGTCTCATAGTGAGTTTAGATATACGTGACTATAATCTACTGACAGGAATGAAATTACATCACTGTCAATACAACTTTACACATGAACCCCATTATCAGACCGCACATCCTCTAAGACACTAGTAATTAATATTTTTTATGAAACCATAACCATATAATAATGGCAGTAACTCCACATGGCATATTAGGTATGCATTAAAAGCACAAATTTATTAGGCATAAATATTTAAAATATACCATCATTTTTATAGCCTGTTTGGCACTTATTCCCTTTATGAATGCACAGTGGAAAGTACCCAAGTGTCTCCCAACCTCTGTCCAGGACTGGGACTGAAGTATGTCAACAGTGAGGAAACGAGAACAGGGATCTGCCTTCATTCTGGAAGCTGCACCTTGTGTAGGAATATCCAGCACAACACAAGGAGCAGGGAGCCTGCCCAAGTTTAGCCCCAGAGATAAGGAGAGGGTGGGAACTGAATCCCAAGCCAATCTCAGACTGAAGTGCTCACAGAAATCCCCTCCCTAAATCACTAGGTTCTTTTCAGAGCCACTAGGAAAAGGTCAGATGCCCAGGGGGCCTAGGCCAAGAGACTGAAGGAGCTTGTCTTCAGATAAAACCCAGTTGCAGCCAAAACAGCACTGCAGGGAAAATATCGCTTTGCTATTTTAAGTTACATAATTAAGATGTCCACTCCTACAAGGTCAGAAGGTGCTGCACTGCAGTGCTGTTTTAATCTGAACTCTGAAGGCAGCCAGAGGTCCCCACTTACAACACTAGGGGTAAGTGCTGCTGCTACTGCTAAGTCACTTCAGTCGTGTCCGACTCTTTGCAACCCCACAGATGGCAGCCCACCAGGCGCCCCCATCCCAGGGATTCTCCAGGCAAGAACACTGGAATGGGTTGCCATTTCCTTCTCCAATGCATGAAAGTGAAAAGTGAAATGAAGTCGCTTAGTCATGTCCGACCCTCAGCGACCCCAGGGACTGCAGCCTTCCAGGCTCCTCCATCCATAGGATTTTCCAGGCAAGAGTACTGGAGTGGGGTGCCATTGCCTCTACATGCAACATACATATACACCATCTTTTGAGTCTTAGTGTATAAAACTTCTCATAGAATATTTACAAGTCTGTACAGGGATTATGTGCAGTGGGGTCGGGGGAGGCTCAAGGTGGCATAGTAGGAATCTCATGGACAGAGGATATAGGCAGCTCCATGGAACCAGGCTGCACAGCAGAAGGTGGGCAAGGAAGCAAAGCTTCATCTGTATTTACAGCCACTCCCCATCTCTCACACTACTGCCTGAGCTCCACCTCCTGTCAAGTGTAACACACTTGAATCATCCTGAAACCACTCCTCCACACCCGGTCAGTGGTGCCAAAAAGGTTGGGGACCACTGTTGTCCAGCTAAGCTATCCAATTACAGGAGCCACCAGCCACACATGGCTACTGAGTTCTTGAAATGAGGCTAGCGTAACTAAGGAATTAAATGTATTATTTTATTTGATTTCTATTCATTTAATTGTAATTATATAAATGTAAATAATACGAACATAGGACAGGGTAAGCTCTTGAGCACATGGATGATCCATGGCCTGGTCGGCACTAGTAAGTAAACTTTCAAACTCTCAGGCCAGTGCTCTTTCCCACAGTATCAAACATCAGGAGTTCTGTGTACAAGCTAGTTCTCTGACCTACACCCATCATTTAACCACTGTGAAACTTAGCTATTAACTAAGACAAAACGGTTGGATGGCATCACCAACACAATACACACAAGTTTGAGCAAACTCTGGGATGGTGAAGGACAAGGGAGACGGGCGTGCTGCCTTTCATGGGGTCACAAAGTGTCGGACACGACTTAGCGACTGAACAGCAGCAGCAATTCTATGCTAAATCACAAGGGTTCCCACGTGTTATCCTTTAACTCTTCATACAGCCACATACTACATTCTTACAGCCCATGATAATATGGCTCAGAGAAACTAACTAATTTGCCCAGTGTCACACAGCTTGTAAGTGATAGGAGCCAGAATTCAAAACACTTACTTTCTGACTCCAGCTTACTTAAAGCTGGATTTTAACTGCCAGCACCATTTACTTCTATCAAACGAAGCTGATGCCTTTCCTGATTACCTCATAGTGTGTTATAAGGCTAAAATGAGAACAGGGATCTGCAAATGCACTGAAAATATAAAACAGGTGTAAGTTATTATCTGAATACTTTTTTTTTTAAAGTTTGAAAAACAAAAATCCTCTCAACTTTTCAGAGCTTATTAATAGGGACTTAGGACATTCCAATCAAAAAAGAAACCTACATCAGTAAGTAATGGAAATATTCAGAAGCCTCTCCAAGTCACTCAGATGTCCACTTGTCCTGAAACTTAACGTTTTTGTTTGTCTGTAAGATCCAATTTTTTTTAGCCTGTGGCTCCCAGAAGCCAGGAAGGCCAGCTATTTTCGAGTTGAAGGTTAAATCAGGCATAATTGAGTTCCTGATAATGTTAGAAACTGTCCCTAGGAAGAGGAGGAATTCATACAGCACCCATAAGCCCCCTGGGAGATGGGGAAGGTAGATGTTTCTCTTCACCCACACTCCTGCACCTGAGCTGTCATCTGGAACAAAGCAAGACTTCTATCACCAGTGTGGAAACACGCAACTTCCAAGACTCTACCACAAATGAGGGCAAATCCAGAGCTAACCCACTGCAGTAAAAACAAAGTAAACACAATGAGATACAAGGAAAGGGAGTCTAACTTCAAGACACCAAATTCAGACCCGAATATATATTTTATTTTAGTTGTAATTAACAGCCACTGTTCATTTCAAGCACTACGATGAGCCCAGCTGTTCCATTTTGGGGACTATGAACAGCCCGAGAGCAAAAATATAGGGTAGGTTCTATAATTATAATTATCAAGTAGTCATTTTTTTAAATCATCCACCACTAATGTGAAATATTCTCTCCTCATACTCTTCCTATGCTATTTCTTATTTTTCCCCAGACTTGCTAATTAATCATACTTGCATGACATGATAGCCTTAATACTTTTGATGGCACATTTTTTTGGTATTTTTTTTTTAACTGAAGGAAAATTTCTTTACAATGCTGTGTTGGTTTCTGCCATACCAACGTGAATCAATCGTAATTATATTATATATCCTGATGGCACATGTTAAGAATGCATTTTCTCGTTTGAACATTACTGAGTTGGGAGATACGCAGGTTATGGATGAGTCTCTCTTTGTGACTACTGACTTAACTAAAATTCAGAAAGATACAGCCATTTACCTACAGTCCTCAAGTTAAAACATGGCAGACCTGAGCCTAGAACCCAAGTTTGCTCACTTTCACTCCAGTATCACCAAACTATACCTAAAATGTTCCCTCTGCAGATACTATTCAAAGCACTGTAATTATTTCTATACAACCAGTGAGCCTTGATAATCACAGCGTTGAGAAGATTAACATAGACATAAAATAAAACATGAGTTAAAACAGGTAGAGACTAAAGATAGTAAGACTATTTGACCCTATTCTAGGCTCAGTGGTTTTCAATTCCAGCTGCACAACAGACTCACCACAGACACTTTTTAGAAAAACACGTTCTACTTGTAACCCATTCTCAGGAATTCTGATTTAACTGATAAAGCTTGGGACATGGAGTTTGCTGGGTTGTTTTTGTTTTTGTTTTTGTTTTTTTAATATCTTCCCACATGAATCTAATGTACTTCAGCTGAAAAACCGCTGCTACAGGTCAGAGCTCAGTACCCAAAATACATGGGCCAGGATGGTATGTGAAATGACTTTGTCATACCAGGTACATTGTGTGTTAACAGTTGTATGTTCATTTTTATGAATATTTGGAAAACATTAGTGATCCTATAAAACCAAGGATTTTACAGACTTTAACAGACTATCTTGTAAAAAGTTTCTGACCAACAGAAAAATATAAGTAAAAAATAGTATGGGTGGTAGACAGACAGAGAAAAAAATTATGAAGGTGGTTCAAGAATGGCTCAAGTCTAGATCTTTGATGATAAAAGATGGAGGTGGGGAGGGGAATGGAGAGAAAGCAGACAGGAAAAAGTAGACACAGGACAAGGAACCAGCAAGTGGCCGGGAAGAGGCAGAAGGAGTTAACAAGAGTGCACCATGACAAAGTACAGGAGAATGAAGTCAAGTTCTCAGTTCTCTATCTTGCTCCAAGTACTATAAATACCTGGGAGGGTTTCAGTAAGCATTCCACCACAGGCAGAAAAAGGAAAAGTTATTACAGATTAAGGAGGTTGCTGATGGAAGACCAACATCTAAACCAAATGCCCAGGCCAGCTGCCTTAGAAAGATCCACAAGTCCCTTGAGGAAGGTGCCACCTACTATGGCAGCCTGCCACAGAACGGCCCTGGAGCAAAAGAGACTCTCCTTATTTAGCTGAAGTTTCTAAAACCATCCGAGCATAGCTATCAAGCCATTCTCAGGCACACGCATGCTTCAAGTTTCATTCTTCAAATTCAGTTCCTGCCATGGCACTATATTCCTTTGAGGCAGTCTGCCTCCTCACACAGGGTAAATGATGAGCATGAACTCAGTATAATACAATGTTCCTAAAGTCTACAAACCACTTGGTCAGGGATGGCTCAAGGAAGAGAATTCCAACCATGAAAACTTACTCATCTTCAGTCATATGTGCCAATAGACAGGAGGAGAATTCCGATGGTAGACAGACACAGAAATGAGTGAATCACATTTTGAGAAAATTACTCCTGTCTAATTCTCTCTCAATTCTTCAAATTTTGGATCTCAGAAGGCCAGAGCTTAGAACTAGATGGGGTTTTTCCCATCTAACACTGATTAATCGCATTTTCTGCTTTACACTGTTGTGTTGGTTCCGTCATACAACAGCGCAAATCAGCCCTAATTACACATATAACAGCTCCTTCTTGGGCCTCGCTCCCCTCCCCCACCCCACTCCTCCAGGTCACTCTTTAATGAATGGACAGCGGGACTCAGGCCCAGAAGCTTGTATTTAAGATGGGTTACATTCATGGCAAACAGTGCGGGTTTCCACGGAAAACTGATATAAAGCTTGCTCCTAAAACACATCTAATTCTTTAAAAGTGACTCAGTTACAGAAAAACAGGTTAATAGTTACAGAAAAACAGGGGGGAAATTGTGAAGGTGGTTTCCAAATGACTCATATTTGAGGACTTCTGTTTCAGATATGTGTTTTAGTGTTCTCTTTCAATGGCATTATATGTGTGTCTCTACAGCTTCAGTATATTTATGAGACATAGGTGTTGGAAATGCAGAACTAGACATCACTTTTTCTCGTTCCCAGAAAACTGAAAAAAATAGCTCACATGAGCTCATCCTAGCTGTCTCCTGGCCTGCTTCTGATGCAATAAAATTCAAACATTTACCAACCACTACTCCACTAAGACTTTAACTGACCAAAGATGTGCTTTTCTTGCTTAGATTCCTCCCTAAATTTCATGTTGATTTTAGTTTAAAAAAAAAATAAATCCCAAAGCCACGAGAAAAAAAGTGTGCAGGATGATGGCACAGACGTGTTTACGTGCCAGAGAGATGCAGAGTTTGACCATGGGCAATCAAATTCCTGGTAGCTCAGGTGGCAAAGCGTCTGCCTGCAGTGCAGGAGACCCGGCTTGGATCTCTGGGTCAGGAAGATCCTCTCAAGAAGGAAATGGCAACCCACTCCAGTATCCTTGCCTGGAAAATCCCATGGACAGAGGAGCTTGGTAGGCTACAATCCATGGGGTCACAAAGGGTCAGACACAACTGAGCAACTTCACTTTAACTTTCACAATCAAATTAATCTCCTCAAACCTCCACATCTTCCCGAAGCTGTAAGATGATGAACTGAAACAACGCACAAAAGGTGGGTCGTGTACTAACTGACATATAATAGGCATATGTCAGCCTGCTTTCCCTTTCTTTTAAAAAAAAAAAGCCAGTTATAGAGTTAAGGAATCAGGACCTCACCAATGTCCTGACACAGACATTCAGCCCATAAGTAATTTAGGACAAGTATTTTGCTCTCCTTCCTCAGATCCCTGAGTGATATTCTCCATTCTCTGTAATAAAAATACATGGATTGAATGCTGTTTGTACTGAGCCAAAAACAGACCAAAGTTAATTGTGACCAAAGTTAACTGTCAATTAACAGTGTATCCTGTCTGCCTTTATAGAGCACTTTTAGTTTTGCCTTCCCTTCAATACCAGGCCCATTTAACCAAAACTCTCCAATTCTCCTCCCATCACCCGTTCAATGGGCCAAGGCATCACCTGAGGATCCTGTTCAAATGCAGATTCTCATCTCATAGGACTGGGAAGGGGACTGAGATTCCATACTTAATAAGCTCTCAGGAGATGCTGAAGCAGCCAGTCAGTCCAAAGACTACATTTTAGGTAGCAAAAACACAGACAACATCATCACCTTCCAGATCCAGTACTTAGCACAAGGGAAGAACCTTATCAGATTCTCACAAATTTCCTTTTCTTTCCAAGAGTCTGACTGTCATTCAGCTTTATCTTCAGATGTTCCAAGCAGAAAATGTCTAAAACAATTCCCCCACTTAATGGAGAATCATTGGATCAGGCCTTAAGGTGCTGGTTATAATGACACAAAGCTAATCTGCTTGCTTTGCATGATTTTACCAGCAACTCATCTGATGTCAGATTCCCCAATGACACTTCAAACTGACAGTTTTTTGGCCCATTATTCCACAGGGTGTGGCCCTGCGTTGGTGGAACAAATGTCGAGGTAGCTAGAGGCTGGGTTGCTGTAGAAATTGAGAGTCAATTACAAAAACCAGCAAGCCCTTACTGAACACCTACTGACCAAGAATAACTTCCATCCAAACAGACTTCACACATTAGTCATTCATTCAACAAATGCTGGCGAGGCACTGTGTGCCAAGCCTGTTCTAGGTTCCACAGACCGAACTCAGAAATTTGTTCACAACTGTACCCTTAACAATCCTTGGTAGCTTCTCTCTCTTTTCTTTTTAATCAAATTGAATGACATTTGATCAAAACAAGCCTATGCCTTCAGCAGTTCAAACGCCATCTTATCAGATCTTATCAGACTACCTGCTACATCATCTTACAGTTTTTGAACTCCAGGAGGTTAACATTATCTGTAGTTAAGA
Source organism: Bison bison bison (assembly GCF_000754665.1). NCBI lineage: Eukaryota > Metazoa > Chordata > Mammalia > Artiodactyla > Bovidae > Bison > Bison bison. The sequence goes on along the minus strand of NW_011494876.1, from coordinate 757,160 downwards.
GATCACAGGGAATTCCCTGGCTACCCAGTGGTTAAAACTCTGCACCACCACTGCAGGGGGTAGCAGTTTGATCCGTGGTTAGGGAACTAAGATCCCACATGCCACATGGCATAGACAAAAAAAAAAAGAGAGAGATCACACACACACATACCCATCTCAGGTGGTTAAGTAAACTTCTCCCAACACAGCTAATAAATACCAAGGAACAACATCCCGCCTGACTCCAAGATCCATGCTCTCCATCTCGAGCCTGCTCTACCTCCTCAGAGGAGAGAATCAACTCCATGCCTGCCCTCAAGAAGTTTACCATCTCATGAAAAATAGAGAACAACCCACAGCCTGAAGGCAATTCAACAAACACAGAAAATGGTAAATGGTAAGCCAAAGGGAACACTTCCAACACAAAATCCTCTAGAACTCAGCATCCCATGAGCAACTCATTGCCCTTTTCAAAATACTTTTAACTTGGGAAACTATATCAAATCTATTTCTTCCCATCCATACAATATGGCTTCCAAGTTGGCACCGGTGGTAAAGAAACCACCTGCCAATACAGGAGACATAAGAGACATGGGTTCAATCCCTGGGTTGGGAAGATCCCCTGGAGAAGAGCATGGCAACTCACTCCAATATTCTTCCCTGGGAAATCTCAAGGACAGAGGATCCTTACATGCAATGTATGGTCCATAGGGTGGCAAAGAGTCAGACACAAACAAAGCAACTTAGCACGCACACATACACTAAGCTCCAGGAGGTACAGAGACCAGCCCAGTGAGGCACCCACACTTAGTGCTGACTAAATATCTCCTGGATATTTTTAATGCTTGGGCTGGATGAAGCACAAGCTGGAATCAAGATTGCCACGAGAAATACCAAGAACCTCAAATATGCAGATGAAACCACCCTGATGGCAGAAAGCGAAGAAGAACTAAAGAGCCTCTTGATGAAGTGAAAGAGGAGAGTGAAAAAGATGGCTTAAAACTCAACATTCAAAAAACAAAGATCATGGCATCTGGTCCCATCACTTCAAGGAAAATAGATGCAGAAACAATGGAAACAGTGACAGACTTTATTTTCTTAGGCTACAAAATCACTGCAGAAGGTGACTGCAGCCATGAAATTAAAAGACGCTTACTCCTTGGAAGAAAAGCTATGACAAGCCTAGACAGCATATTAAAAAGCAGAGACATTACTTTGCCAACAAAGGTCCGTCTACTCAAGGCTATGGTTTTTCCAGTAGTGATGTATGGATGTGAGAGTTGGACCATAAAGAAAGCTGAGCACCGAAGAATTGATGCTTTTGAACTGTGGTGTTGGAGAAGACTCTTGAGAGTCCCTTGGACTGCAAAAGAGATCCAACCAGTCCATTCTACAGGAGATCAATCCTGAATATTCATTGGAAGGACTGATGCTAAAGCTGAAGCTCCAATATTTTGGCCACCTGATGCAAAGAACTGACTCGTTTGAAAAGACCCTGATGCTGGGAAAGATTGAAGGCAGGAGGAGAAGGGGATGACAGAGGATGAGATGATTGGACGACATCACCAACTATGTAGACATGAGTTTGAGCAAACTCTGGGAGCTGGTGATGGACAGGGAAGCCCGGCGTGCTGCAGTCCATGTGGTCGCAGAGTCGGACACACCTGAGAGACTGAACTATCTCCTGAACGTATGTTTCAATTACCTTTTTAAAACCAAATTAACCAAAACTTAGGGGCTTAGAACAAATTCAACAACCATTTCATTATTTTCAAAGTGGTATCTTATCTAATAGAGCTGAGGTCTCTGAGACGCCTTGTACACCCACGAGTTGGGGGTCCCAACAAGAACGGTTGAATGGTTAGAAATGCTTACAGAGCGTTAAGAAATTAGGTGCTAAAAGTGAGGAGCACAGAGTCTTGGACCAGAAGCCTCCCCACCAACATACAAGATTCGGAGGGGAGAACACTGTATTGTTCCTCGCTGACTGCCCCTGGCTCACACACTGCAGGCCTCAGACAAACACGGAAGGCACCGTCCATGACCCTCTGATGAGTCACACAGCTTTGGCATCTCCCTGGTGCAGACAACAAGAAACACATTTCCATAAAGGCGCCGAGATAAGCAGCAGCATAAATAACACAAGCAATCTGGTCTCAGGATGAATTTTCTACTCGACAGTGCCTGTCCAGAGGGTTTGGCCAATTACTACAATGAGTCTTTAGGAGGTAAGTGGCTTGAGTTGACCCAACACAGCGAAGTCGAGAAATAATAAGAGGCAGACAGGTTTGGTCCCCCTGAAAGCTCAAGTTAACTGGAAATTGAAAATATTTTTTTTAACCATACAGCTGATGGAAACAAGAGGACACAATCTTTTCTCCCATTTTCCCGTAGGCAATTACGGAATGATGGCTCCTTACAGGCTTTTTTTTTTTTTTTTTTTGAGAAAGGGGTCAGATTCGAAGTGTGTCTCCAGGCCCCAAACAACGAATTCAAATCCTACTCCAGCTATAGTCAGGGGAGCAGGGGAAATGAAGGAATAGCAAGCGCATTCCTAAAACACCAACTTAACAACCTCCCATAATCTCTTCCAGCTGAGAGAGCACTGCTCCACTGGGTCCTTCTATTCCCATCTGTAATTATTCAAGCGCACTGGTTTCCATAGTACTCAACATCCAAGTACCAAGTCCATGCTGTGTGAACCCTGGCAATAGGTTCTTCGTAACGAGAGTTTGTACAACAATTCAAAAGGCTCTTTATCTGCTTCCTAATAATAACCAGAGTTCTATGAATTTGCGTCCTAGACATACAAGTGTGGATCAGAATCTAGGACCCACCAGTCATGAGCTCAGTAACCTTGGGCTACTACTGCACTTCTCTAAGCCTCAGTTTCCTCATCTATAATAAGAGAATAATTATAACACCCACCTCATAAAGATGTTAGGAAGTTAGGGAAAAAAAATGATACGTCAAGTGCTTTGCTCAGGACACAGCACCCAATAAACTCTCAATAATTGCTAGCTACTATTATAACTCGCCTTTTTATACCACACCTAACCCTACATTAGCAGTGAGACACTTCATTCTTTTTAAGTCTAATTCCATCCCATTCAAGTCTAACTGAATTTCAAATATACACCAAAAACTAAAAAAGAGATACAGGCACAGCTGCCAAATGGCAAGTGAAAAGCCGTAATTTTCCATCATTGGAATATATTTAGTGATAACTATAAATGAAAAACTAAGAAAAAAAAAAATCCCCAACTTCAAGTCACCCTCCCAGTCTGCCGGTCTGAAAACCAAAAATGAAGTTAGACTTCCTCTAGCTTTGCTCCTTTCCACTCCTGTCTGTCAAGGTTGGGTGGAGAACTCCCACATTTCCTGTTCTGAGCCAGGAGCTCTCTGCCAGGTAAAGCAAGAGACACTCCAGTTTGTGTTGACAGCTGGGACAGTCAGGGGAGGGGCTGGGAACTCAGGAAGCTTTCTACCATTCTTTCTGGGTGTTTCTGATAGTATAAGCACCCTAATCTGAGAGAGGGCCCCAGTCAGCCAGGGTTAAAGATTTAATCACCAAAGGACATGCCTGCTGCTTAAGCAACTCATGTGTGGCCACACGCAGTATCAAATGACATCATCACCAGGACACACCTTGCTGGGTGTTCAACTTTCAACTTCTCACTCCTGAAAAGGAAACAGCCTGCTGGCTCCAAATATGCTTAGTGAAGGCAGAAATTTAATTGGGATATAGATGGTTCTTTAGATTACATCCCGCAGATTCTGTTGCCTCCAGCCCTTGACACTCTCAAGAGAATAGTTTCTGCTCCAGGGACGACTTAAAAATGTGTGTGAGTGCACACCTCAGCCTTGATGGACGTGGTCTGGCAACAAACTTCCTCACTTCCTCTGACCAGCATGTGCGAAACTTCATACAAGAGCCAAACCACGAAAACCTCCACCACGTTGACCACAGACCAATGTTCAGATTTGCCAAGACCTATAAAACTATAGCGATATCACACTAGGAAGAAAAAACTATCAGCCTTAAAGAACTCTAAACAAATGACAAAGTAAAATACACACATATGATATCTCAGGCAGTATGTCCTACCTCATCATCTCACCCACTACCTAAACTATCTTGTCCCAGTATTTCCTGTTGTGTTTACGATCTTTTCCCTCCACCCCTGCTCCCCTGAAACAAGAATAAATGATCCTTGAGTGCAAGGACTTTATCAGTCTTGTTCATCACTGTAACTCTGAACTTACAAGGTACAGCAAATAGTAGTGGGTATGGATTCAAATTTTTCCTGGCAAATATCTCTCCCTCCTTCTCCTATAACCAAGGTGGGAGAAATATACTTCATTAACATGCCTTGGATATGTGTCTAAATGACAGTGTCATGTCACTTCCAAGACGAGACTTATCTGTCTACATGTATACCTGCTTGCCTTCTAGGAGCTTGGGTTCTTGCACCACAAGGAGAACCTGCCCTAAATTACCAATGCCCCCACCAGCCTAGTCCCCAGAAAGAGACCTGCAGAAAAGAGCTCCTTGGCCAACCTGCAGACGTGGAAGTGTGAGAATAAAAACTTACTGTTGAATACCAAGGAGTTTGGAGTGATTTGTTACACACCATTTTTGTACCGATAGATGACTAATACAGCAGCCTCTCGATATGTTTTTTTCACTTTTTCCCATGTACGTTTGCTAAAGTAACTAAAGAAAAAAATTTCATTCCACTTAGCCCTTCTAAAACTCCACTATTTGTGACAGTTCTAAACACATCAAGTTTTAAGCCTGGTTTTGCTTCCTTTGTGTAATAAAGAATACATATTCAGAAACTGGGACCAAAGAGACCAACAGTTTGGTCTTTCTTATTTAACCAGAACCAAAAGATAATAACTACTTCTTCCATTTATAGATTATACTCTGAAACCATGAATTTTTTTTTAACCTCCTCCTTTCCTAAAATGCTGGTGAAGGCTTCAGGCTCATAAGATACCAACTTTAATGGGGTACTATCCCTTTCGTCTAGTGCAGAAAGCCTTGAAGCTCATAAAATTGAGGCTGTAAACTTTTAAGGCATATAGCTTTGTAGGGTTATTGTTGATCTATTTCCATTACTTGAACACTAAATGGAAGTAGTTTTACAGTTCACTTACATACTGTATTTACAATTACTTCATTTCTTAGCAGAGACTAGAATCACATTGAAATGGGAGTAAAGCCACATTACAATCTCTAAGTATCTTTTCATTTTGACCCTTCACTACTCAATGCAACAGCTATGAAAGAACCCCTCTGTAATACAATCATAAATACAATTTCAGTGGGGTGGAGGATAGACAGACAGAAAGGGGGAAGGACCAATAAAATCTGAGACCAATATGTTTCCCAGCTATGGTACTGATATGTTTAATTTGAATGTGCCAAGCATATGAAATACTAAAATTTTGTACGTGCAGATGGGTATAATCTATCGATGCCTTCGTCCCTTCCAAGTGTGAAAAAATAGGGGAGAAGCACCTAACAGAGCCACAGTAGGATATACCAGTGGTCCATTATCTTTTTGCCATCCAGAGAACTAACTGCATCATGCTTTGCAAATACAGCCCAGTCATGAGAAGCCTGAGCTCCCCAGCTGCACTTACGAACTAATGAGAAACTTATCTGTTCCCAAGATAGCCAATGAAACCAACAGAGGTGAGATAATTCCAACTACAAGTAAAGAAACTTGACGTTTTAGTTAACCTATGTAACCATATCTTTAGAAAACAAACTCTAGTCCAGTAGGTTTTGTTCTCATTTAACAAGGAAAAAAACTTGAGATTCCCCCTCCCCAAAGGTTTTTTTTAAGAACTCTGCGACACAGGAAACCAGGTTGAGAGACAGTATGTGGTTTTAATCTATAATTTCCCTTCTCTTTCTTCCTATCCCAATTAAATTTTCTTACTGAAGAAAACAGGCTTAAAAAAAATGTGTATATATATATATATATACATATATATATGTGTGTGTGTGTGTATATATATATATATATATAATTAAGGCAAAAACTACTTCCTATATACACATACTCTGATGATTCAACTCCGGTTATTTACCAAGTAATGGTAGGGATTAAAAATGAAGACTATCCAATGGCATCACACAAGATCAAAGGTATTGCAATCTGTAGTATCTCAAAAAGTAAGCAGGTGGGCTAAAAACTTGGCGTAGGCCCTATGCTTCCTGGGGGGACAGGAGAGCTGGGGGCTGATGTCGGGGTGGTCAGCACTTAGCACAAAGGCTGGGCCCAGAGTGGGCACTTAAGGAATGCAATCCCCTGGATCATGGGTTCAATCTTCTCTATCAGAGTTTATGAAAAGGTGGGAATTATTTACTCTCAGTCCACCAACCTCAGTGACAATCCACGCCAGGCTAAACCCTGTCTAAAGTGTTTCACACACATTATTTCATTTAACCACCCCAATGATCTAGTGAGCAATAAGGAAACTGAGGCTCCAAGAGCTGCAGTCAGCATGTACTAAGACAATAGGAAGATACCTTGTCCTGGTACTGGAGGTGGTGAAATGGAGAAATGTGATTTTTTTTAAGGTACCTGCTTATCAAACAGAAGAGATATAAAAGTTTTCAGACAATAACTGAATATTACAATAAGAAGCAAATACAAGGATTCAGAGGAGGCCCCTAAGACACAGGTTTGCTCCCTGGGTCAAGGAGATCCCCTGGAGGAGGGCATGGCAACCTGCTCCAATACTCTTGCTGAGAAAATCCCATAGACAGACAAGCCTGGTGGGCTACAGTCCATGGGGTTGCAAAGAGCTGTACATGACTGAAGCGACTGAGCACACATGTATACATAACTGAACGACTCTGCTGAATCACTTTGCTCTACACCTGAAACCAACACAACATTGTAAATCAACTATACTTCAATTATAAAATTTCAAATTCAAAAAATATATTTAAAAAAAGAAAATTCACCCCAATGGGGTTTTAAAAGGAAAATCTTGAAATAAACATTGAATATTCCAAAAAACATGCATAACATCTAAAAATAATTGTGATTATTATGTGCCAGGCATTGTCATAAAGGCCTAACAGGCAGGATCTCTCTTAAATCCTCATGACTACTAAAAGTAGTTCCTATAATGAGCCCTATATTACAGAAGGGAAAATTGAGCCTCAATGAGGGTTTGAGTAACAAGGAAAATAACTGATTGGAGTCCATTCCAATATAATACAGAAATGTACATGACTGAGGCCTTAAAAACTGTTCCTACTTGCCCTTCAGACTTTGCTTCCTCTGCAGTTCATAACAATATGTCTGCCTAATCAAAACACAAATAATCTGAAAAAACAATGGAAAATCTTGGACATTTATGCCAAATTCAATGAAATAACTGCTTGCCCACAGGCCAAGCTATGTAAGCCCTTAGAAAGAGATGGACGTTGAAAGCTCTCCTGTATATAAAACGAAAAGCTACCCTGGGGCCTTCCCTGGCAGTCCAGTGGTTAAGACTGCACTCCAAATTCAGGGAGTGAGGGTTCAATCCCTGAATGGGAATCAAAAATCTTATGTGCTGGGAAGTGTGGCCAAAAAAAAGCTATCCTCTGTGATGACTGTCAAGGTCCAGATATTTCCCCGGCTTCTATACTTGATCCCTCCCAACAGAAAGCTCAGTTTTGACAAACTACTTCCTGCCTCTAGAATTCAGACCCTCTGAAGTCACCTGACATGCTTGCTGCTTCAATTCCATGGAGTGAGTCTTATAAACAAAAACAACTGGTCAACACGGAAATCTCTTACCAGTAAAGGCCCTGGCATTTATTTTCCTCAGACAAAAACACTAACTTCCATAACCATACTTATAATCATGCTTACAATCAACTTCTAATCAATGCTTATAAATAAAGCATTTTAAATTAGCACTTTTCAAAACAAAGGGTCAATTTGCAGAAAAGAAAAAAAATAAGTCTGGCTGCAGAAGTGAGATCTCACTATTTTAAAACATCTCTATAATAAAAAAATTCCCTACCTATCCACTTTAACCACTTGACATTTTGTTTCCTTTTCATGCAATCATACAGCAGACAACGCTACCACCCCTACTTTATGTGAAAGGACATAGGTCTTAGGCAAGAATTGGAGACTATTTTTAAGACATTTCGGAGAGGAAAAGATGATCCGTGTTTTCTCCAAAACGAATGAGGACTACTTAACACTTGCATGTCCCAAGCAGTGCTTCTGATTCACTACATTTCAGAGCTGGCCTCTAATATTTCCAGGTACAATGGGCGTAAGAAGGACCATTAGCTTATGCAGGTAAATTAATGACTGACCCAACAGGAGAATTAATGCAGGGGTGGAATTAACAATAAACACACATATACACAAACACATACACACACCATCCAGGCAGTATTAGATCTATATTCATTAATATTAGGCAAAACTTCTGCTTGAACTACTTAGACCTGTTCGCCATGAACATACAAAAGAAGACATGATAACTTTGGTACCTAATAATGTAGTGATGAGGCACAGACAGACGGTGCCATAAACTCTCATTCAAACTCTTCGTCCCTTCCCTTCCTCCCCTCCCCTTTCTTTGGCATTGGCCCTGTGCACTGGCAGTCTGGCCACAGTGCAACAGCAAGTAAATTGGCTTGTTGACTCCTCAGGTTAAAAGAGGGTAGGCATGAGAGAAAACTACTCCACTACAGAAAAGGGGGAAATGTCCTGTCATATTATTTGTTTCTATCACTCACGGACAGATAAATTTTTTAAATGTATTTACCTATTTATGTACCAGGAAAAAAGGAACATAATAGTCCTCAGGACATCTCCTGTGAATACAAACAGCTTTTATTGACACTAAAATCACCTTCTGGAGAAGGAAATGGCAATTCACTCCAGTATTCTTGCCTGGAGAATTCCATGGACAGAGGAGCCTGACGGGCTACAGTCCATGGGGTCACAAAGAGTCAGACAACACTGAGTGCGTAACACTTTCTAAAAATCTCCTTTAGGCAATTTCTGTCTGAAAACAGCATGATGTCCCAAGAATAGTGCTGGCCTGAGAGCCAGGAGGCCAGAACCCCAGTCTAAGCTCTACCACATCCTGGCTGTGTGACCCCAGCCAAGTCGTCTCTCTCTCGGTATCAGCTTCTGTAAGATAAAGATAACAGAGAGGGTCCAGTGGTTAGGACACCACGTTTCCACTGCAGAGGGAATGGGTTTGAGCCCTGCTCAAGAAACTAATAATGTCCAAGCTCAGCAGTATGGCCAAAAAAATACAAAAGATAAAGATAACAGACATGTGACTGCCAAGGTCATTGTAGCCTTGACACACGTTACCAGAAAGTGCCTTTCACCAAATATTTGTCAAATGTGGTTTAGAAAAGTTATCATGGACAGGGAGCTATATAGGAAGATATTAACTCAAAACCAAGAAAACTGCAGATCCTATGGGATGTCTGGACACCAAAAGTTTTCAAACATTTCACATTAAAGAGAAACCTCAATTGCTTTTAAGGCTTAACCTGGTAATTTAAGGCTAACCTGGTAACTGCCTGGAGTACATTCTCACCTTTTTGTTAGTTTGTTTTAGTAACAGAACAGTACCAAGAAAAGGTGAGTACATCACAGCATCTACCTGTACTCTTTCTTGAGCTAACAATGCTACTTCCTTTATACCTGGGAGGCAAGCTAAATAATTCAAGAGGTTTTGAATTATTTCATGTTATAAATATACATATGTGGGGGGGAAAGAACACTCAAAATTCACTTGAATGGAACACTTTTTGTTTCACTCCCTCTCTCTCTGATTACTAATGCTCTGAAACAAATCACCCTCAAACTCTGTGGTATGAAATAACCATTTTATTAGGCTCACTGGTTCTAGAATTCAGAAATTCGGATGGAGCAAAATGGAGACAGTTGGACTCCACAGTGTCTGGGGCTTTGGCTGGGGGTGACTTGACAGCTAAGCACTGGAACGTCTGAAGGCATCTTCACTTACATGTCTGGAGGCTCACACTGGCCATTAGCTGGAACACCTACACATGGCCTCTCCATGTGGTCTCTCTGCACGGGTTAGTTTGAGCTTCCTCACAGCATGGTGGCTGGGTTCCAAGAGTAAGGCAGAAACACATGGCATTTTTATGGTCTTGCCTCAAAAGTTACAGTATGACTTTTATCATACTCTGTAGGTCAAGAGGGTCACAAAGGTCTGCCCAGGTTCCAGAGGAGAAGATATAAACAGCCCCTCCTTACTCTATGGAAGAAGAGTCACAGTCATGTTATAAGATAAGCCTGTGGATTGGGACAGAGTTTTGCCTCCACCTTTGGAAATGCAGTCTGCCATGCAGACAGACCCCTGACAGAAGAAACCCATGACCAAGGTAAGTACAAAAGTCTGGATCTCAGGTATCCTTGACAATTGTCAATTTAAAGCCAACACTTTGATAGGCAAAAGATCACAGCCCAAAGCCAGAGGAACGGCTTTTTAGCCACAGAAGCCCACTGAGTTTCCTTTGAAGCCATGATTACAAACACTGGCCCTGGTAACAATTAAAAGTGTCCTCAACATACAGTATGTACCTCCCCTGTTTTATTACAGTTTGGTTCCTTCTGTATTCCATTGACATATGATGTAAACGTACGAGAGTAATACAACATCTGCTGAATTACAATTCCAAAGTTCAGATGACATTGAGACGAAATCTATGAAACCATGAATTCACCATGTTAAATAGATTTTTTTTTTCAATTTGTAATGGAACACAGAGAGCAGCTGTTTATAAAGCAGCCCCACATGCAAAGCCATGGGTGAGGTTTAATTCAGAGCTGATGTGACCTACAGATCTTTGGATGTACTGCAAGGGAGACTTCAGTCTTCGATAATGTAGCATTCAAAGCAAGTCTGCTCTCTAAGATGGCAAGAAGGAGAGGCAGAGCAGAGATGATCGACACTATCCCATGGTTTTTCAGCAACTTTCCCCTTTTTAAACCTAAAATACCTATTCATGCCTCTTCCTCTTTAAGCATGTAACAAACACATCTTTGGGCTTCCTGGGTGGTATAGTGGTAAAGAATCTGCCTGCCAATGCAGGAGACACAAGAAACCCAGGTTAGATCCTGGGTCGGGAAGATCCCCTGGAGGAGGAAATGGCAACCCCCTCCAGTATTCTTGCCTGGGAAATCCCATGGAGAGAGAAGCCTGGCAAGCCACAGTCCACAGGGTCACAAAGAGTGGGACACAACTGAAAGTGCATATGCGCGTGCACACATACACACACACACACACACAGACTCATCTTTCAGATTTCTAGTACCATCACCGACCAGGACCATCATCGCTATCTGATATTAGGTTAGGATACTTATTATGTAAGTAACTGCCCTACTGATACTTGTTCAGTAATCAATATCCACAGCCTCTTTGCCTCCCCTCACCTCCTAAGAAAACTTTGGCCTTTTCCACTTAGCACTTACTCCATTCCTAAATCTCCTTGTGTCTTATTCAACATACTGAGGCAATCACTGTGTGTGGGTGGAGGAGTAAAATGCAAAGGGAGATTAGAAGATAGCAGCTGAAGGATAAAGAAAAAGAGAGGGAGGAAGAGACCAAGAAGAAGGGCAACAGGATGTCAGGGAGAGACTTGCTAGAGAATAAAGAATGTACAATGAGGAGACCGTCAAGGCATCTACCAGGTACCAAGAATGGGACTGAAGACAAACTGTCAGAGGATGCAAGTGTTGCCTGAGTTCCTCTAAACGTTCTTCAAGAGATGTAAGATGAGAATCACTTCTACGGTTGGCCCTAGACTTTCCTTGAAGGAGAAGCTGCACCAGGACCTATGGATTTTCATGGGGTCCACACAGCTGATAAAAAGGCTTAGAGAAGCTTAGAGAGAATTCCCTGATTGTCCTGTGGTTAGGGCTCAGTGCTTCTACTGCAGGGGGGCCCAGGTTTGATCCCTAGTTAGGGAACTAAGATCCCACAAACTGCACAGCAGGGCCAAAAAAAAATCATAATAAGTTGAGGCTTAATTGGAAAACTGACAACTCAGTTCTGCCTAAGAGCGTGATTTACCAAGCAACACAGTAGGCAAATAGAAATCATACAGATTCATCTATTGTTCCTCAGCATGAACTATTCACCAGGCAGGACAAGCAACCAGGAAAGGAGGCATCTGTGTTGCTACTATACAAATAATATCAACAAAGAAAAATTAACTCACAAGAGACTGAGAAATTACTGCCAGTGGTTAAATGTAAAATAAAAGGAATTCCAACCTTCTAAAAGAGAAAAGTGCCATGGATTTTAGTTGCAGTTTTAAAGTCTTAGAAACTTCTCATAATGTCAATCAAGTAATTTTTTTTAACTTGCAACACAAATGTGTGCACACATGTATGTATACGGGTTTATATGTAACTACAGTCATGCATATATTTGGGTATATGTATGTATGTATGTGTGTATGCCTAAGTCAAACTAAAGTGATTTACTTTCAGCAAATGCCAAATAAAGCTTTTTTATTTGCTTAACGCTAACTATCCTATGGTATCAGGACTTAAGGAAGTTTCCAATGATGTCACATATTATACTGTTTAAAGAGTATGATATAAAAACATCTAAACAGACACATAAATATTAAGGGAGAATGGGATTATACATTTTTAAATTTTGGTTTGGTTTGTTTTTAGTTCAACAGTTTTATCTAAAGCACAAAGTTCCTATAAAATGTATTTGAGTTCTACCAAGCTCAGAGCACAGGGAAGAGGCCGGATTTGAGGGTCAGGAGAGGAGGGTGAGTCCCCAGTCCCATCCTGGTAGACCTTCAGGTTATTATCAGCTCTATCTGATTATCTCTTCTAAGCCCCCTGGTCACGGTGGCATTCCCATTTTCCCAATAAGTCACTGCCTCTTTTCCTATATAATTAATTAACAGGCAAAAATCAAGCTGCAAACAAGAGAATAAGAGAAACAAGAAGCAGAAAAGTTGGGTCACACACTCAGAACCTAATCAGTGCCTAAGACACCAGGAGTTGCCTCCCAGTCCTCTGGCACCACATGTCTTAGGCACAGTCCAAGCCTGACGAGGAGGAGGAAAGCGGACAAAGAAACTCAGCTCCATAAATGTACAAGGAAAAGAACATTGCTACATGGAGGAGAAATCCCTTAACTGCATCCCAAGCAGCCACCTTCGGTAAGGTCTGTTGTTGCCGCAGTGTTGTTTCAGAGGAAATACTTCAGGACCATTCATCACAGGAGTTGGAACATGATACGGATGAGCTTGACACAAAAGACAAAATACACTGCACACAAGAAGGAAAACAGAGAACAACTAAATGTGACAAGCCACAGAGAAGAGGAAACCATGTCAGTGTATCTGTTCTACTTTCCTCGGGAGCAACAGAGAATGAAAGGTACAAATGGGGGAGGGGTGTGCACACCAGCCACACCTGCTCTCTGGATCTTACCTGGCTGTACAGATTCTTACTATTCAATGCATCAGCATCACCTGGCAGCTTGTTAGAGCTGCTCAACCTGGGCCACTGAGTCAGAATTGACATCCCCATATGATTCATATACATATTCAAGTTTACTCTGCTGGGCTCTACACCATCTGGTGAACCCAGAAGAACCACCCATCTTCTCTTCATCTCTTCCTTCAGTTAGTCTCCAAAATGTGAAGACCCATGGAATGCAGGCACCATCTCTGGCAGGGCGTGTAGATATATAAAACTGATATAAAAAACAGCATGTTGGGACTTTCTTGGTGGTCCAGCGGTTAAGAATGCCCCTGCCAATGCAGGGGACATGGGTTTGATGCCTAGTCCAGGAAGATTTACCATGCCACAGGGCAACAAAGCCCATGTTCTGCAAATACTGAAGCCTGTGCCCTAGAGTCAGTGCTCCACAACAAAAGAAGCCACCATAATGCAACTGGAGAGTGGCCCCCAGTTGTCACAACTAGAGAAAGTCCCCTCGCAGCAATGAAGATGCAGAGCAGGCAATAAACAAATAAACAGAAAGTCACTGGCCCTCATGCAGCTGAGTTGAGCACTGGGCGGGGGGAGGGGGAGCAGTGGAGGGAAGATAAGACTCATACAACCACAAATACATATAAAGGTACAACATAAAAAGTGTGATGAATGCTTTCAAAGGAAAATGTGTGGTCTTACGAAAGTAGAAAATAAGGAGATCAGACCCTGTCAAGGATGGCTCCCTAGAGAAACTGATGATAGAACTGAGATCTGCAGGATGACTTAGACATTAACTAGGTAAGGAGAAGGTATGGCATTCGGGTAGAGAGGAAAGACATGCAAAAGCCCTGTGGCCTGACGGAACACCACACATTAAAGGAACTATATTGGCACAATACGTACAAGATGAGACTGGCAAGAGAGGCAGAGGGCAGATCACACGGGCTCCTGTAGATCCATGAAAGATTTGATCCTAAGAACAGAGGGAAGTCTCTGGCAGGTTTGAGGTAGGCTCCCCAAGGTGAGAAAAAAAGAGAGTAAAAGACAAGTGGACAGATCGCAGAGATTTCACTCTGGAAGCAAGACTCAGATCTCAGACAATCCTCTTTGTACCATTTACCTTCCCTCCTTTTGCACCTTGGCTCTACCTTGCCTGCCACCCACCCCACAACACAAAGTGAGCCCCTTACCTACAGAAGAGTATACAAGAAGCGCCCCAATGCTAAAGCGAGAGAAACACACAGTTAAGCTAGTCAATGAGCCTAAATGGCTTCCTTTAATGTTGGAGGGATGTTAAGTAGTACTTGAGACTCTAGGAATGTCTGAATTCAGACCTGGTTCTACTGCTGGACATCTCTGAGCCTTCATTTACTCAAGGCCATAATAATCCCTACATCACAGGGGTCTGACTGGTTTGAACAAAGCAGAAACAGAGTCTACAAGCCCTAAGCAATGCCCTTAGCATGTAGTATGTGTTCAACGAAAGATGTCTTACTTTACACATCACTGTGGTTCTCAACCTGTCTCCATGAACACATTAACTCTTCTCTATTAAAAAATCATCTTCATTACCAAGGAGCAAATACTTAGACACAATGTAAAGCCCTCATCTCTCATTTATTATTTCATTAAGTCACCACAACAGCTCTACAAAGTGGACACTTTTATTAAGCCCACTGCACAACAAAGCACAAAGAGGACAAGCTGCCGGCTCATGTGCCAAGTGTGAGCCCAGGCTCTAAGCAGGCTCATGGATCCTGAGGGCTCCCTGTGGGCACACACCAAGTGGTAGGGTGGCAGTTCCCACTAAGGGCTCTCCCACTCCTTGAAGCAATCAGCATGAGATTCACCAATTCCCAATGAGACCTGATGCACCCAAATTCCAGGTGAGTGACAAGCTTGGATGAAGGAAGCTGCTGCTAAAAGAATCTGACCCTCTGAGTCAGGTGAGGAGTAAGAAAGGTTGGGGACTCCCCTGGTGGTCCAGTGGTTAAGACCCCGCACTTCCAATGCAAGGGGCATGGGATCCATCCCTGGTTGGGGAACTAAGATCCCACATGCCATATGGCAAGGCCAAAAAAAGAAAAGGTAAAAAGAAAACAGTAAGAAAGGCTAAAGAGAAGTGTACTTACCAGGAGCACCTCACTATACCTCTCTGTCTTGGCTGGACTGCAATGTCCTCAGCAGGCAGTGACCTGAAAATCCCTCAGGACTGAATTTTGGTAAAATGTAACTTCCTCCTTAGAATTTCCTGTTTGGGGTATTTAGAGGAATTGCTTCAACTCTGGGTTCATTCAACCATAAACTGAACTACCTTTATTTTCCAATTTTTTGCACACCATGGCCACCACCAATCAGGATTTCCAGGCATCGACAAAAGTGGAGAAGAAATCTTTTATATCTTTGGTCCTGTACTAGTGCAATCGGGGCAAGCAGAATGCCAGTCAGCTGTAAGCCAAGCACCAGGACTTGAGAGCTTTCTGAAAGGAAGCCAAGTGCTCCCCACCGGATTTTAATGATGAAGGACCTGGTGAGTCAAGTGCTTCCCAGAGGAACTGGAGGGACACCAATGTGTTTGAAGTCACCCCTGGCTGAGGAACATAATAGAGGCATAGAGTTCAGACTTGTTTTTTCCAACTGATGATTCGTTTAGGACAAATGATTTTACCTTTCCTTTCACCCCCTGTGACAAAAGTGTCAGAGAAAGCCAATTCAGCAGACCTCAAGGGGGTCCCCACACTCAGCAGATATAAATCCACATGGAAAATGAAACAGACTGCCATGGGTATTCTTTTCTGTGGCAACTCTCATTGCAAGCTGTCTCAGTATAGGTTTGGGGACCAGTCAAATGTGAATTCAGGGGACTTCCCTGGCGGTCCAGTGGTTAAGAAGCTGAGCTTCCAACACAAGGGACTCTGGTTCCACTCCTGGTCGGGGAACTATGATCTCACATGAGTGGCACAGCCAAAAGATAAAAAGTAATTTTTTTGTGTGAACTCAAATCCAAACACATCTACTTTACAGATGTATCTTCTTGGTCAAGTTACTCAAGAAAGTGGCACTCAAATAATTATCCAGCACAAAATGTTTATAGTGCTGAGGAGGGGAAATCCTAGTGGCGTGGAGGGAGCTCTAGAATCCCCAAAGGAACCCAAGTAGAATCCCACGTACCTGGGCCAGGAACTTCGCTTTTCTGAGCCTTGGTCTCCAAAGGCTTAAAACAGGGCCTATAACACTCTTGAAGAGTTTTGGTAAGGAACACATGAGATGGCATGTGAGAAAATGGCTCAGCACATCAAAGGTGCCCATGATGTCTGGGCAGTCTGAATCACTGCTGTTTTTTAACTGCAGCTACTTCCCACCCATCTCTATTTCCTCTATGATTTTACTGGGAAGCAAAGAAAAGAGGAACCCAGCCAACTTTGAAGCCCACTCTAGGTCAAGAGTTTACATCTAGCTCATTTAATAATTCTGACTCCTATTGTGTCTTTTATGTTTGAGAAACCCAGGGATGAGGAAGCCCACAATTTTTACATTTTTTTTTAAGGTGTGTTGTTTTTCCAAAAGAGAATTTCAATTTAATGGCCTAGGAGCCAAATGAAAGAAGGAAATGCAAAAAACCCCACTAGATCAATGAAAAAGGCTGTTAGTTGGAAGCCTTATAAGCACTTTTCTCAGACAAAGGAGTATCTTCAATGAGTGGACCCAAGACTTATTTAAGCAGAACAAAGTAGATGCTCAGATATCAGACAAAACCAAAAAAAGGTAACTTATCCTTTAGTAATGGCCTCACATTGTGGCTACGCAGAACACCACTGCATAATATCTTAGGAGCATATCCTCAGTTTACCTTATAAAAATAATACTTGCCTGTTATAAACTATACCAAGTCCTGTGTGTGACATCCACTTTCCCTTTCCTCTTGCCCCAATTCTAATCCTCAGAGGAAGGTAAAGTAACCATGTAATTCATCATCCCAACCAGGGCACTTAAGGCTGAAAGGGAGCATGAGAATAATCACACTGAGTTAACAGGTGTGGACCAGGCATTTCTGCAGCAAAGTGTGACAGATGCCATCCCACTCAGCGGTAGCCATGGCTCATAGTTACCTGTCATTCACAATTTTAAGGGACACACACAGGCACCCATGAGGTCAACTGTGAATGAGTCACACTAATGGGATGAGCCTATAAATTCTGCTGTCTCCTGTGGGGTGTTTTTTTTTTTTTTAATTTAACATATGATGTGTCTACATGTCAGAAAACAGAGATCACCTCATTTTTTTGGTTGTTGTTGTTAATGCAGAATATACTACTGTATAAGGTACCATAATTTTTCAAACACATGTAAGGCAACTTCATATTTTCATCATTACAAGTAGTGCTACAGGGAACATAACCTTAAACACATCTTTTATGGGCTTGTGTATTTCCGGAGCGGAGAAGGCAATGGCACCCCACTCCAGTACTCTTGCCTAGAAAACCCCATGGACGGAGGAGCCTGGTGGGCTGCAGTCCATGGGGTCACTACGAGTTGGACGCAACTGAGTGACTTCACTTTCACTTTTCACTTTCACGCAATGGAGAAGGAAATGGCAACCCGCTCCAGTGTTCTTGCCTGGAGAATCCCAGGGACGGCAGAGTCGTCTATGGGGTCGCACAGAGTCGGACACGACTGAAGCAACTTAGCAGCAGCAGTAGCAGCAGTATTTCCAGAGAATAGGCTTCTGGTGGTGAAAATGCTAAATCAAAGGCTACAATTTTTGAAGGGATCTCCCCAAATGCTTTCCCGGGTCATATCAAGACAGTTCCTTGACAGTTTTTGAGTTTCTGCCAAGCTGATACAGGAAGCATGCTAATGTACCCCAGTGTTCATAGCAGCATTATTTAGAACTGCCACAGTATGGAAGTAATCTAGGTGTCCGTCAACAGACAAATGGATAAAGAAGATGGGCCAGAAATATGCAATAGAATATTGCTCAGGCATAAAAAAGAATGACATTTTGCTGTTTATAACAACATGGATGGACTTGGATAGCATTCTGTTAAGTGAAGTAAGTCAGAGAAAGGCAAATACTGTATGATATCACTTATGTGCGTGCATGCTCACTCTTAAGTCGTGTCCAACTCTGCGACCCTGTGAACTGTAGCCCACCAGGCACCTCTGTCCATGGGACTCTCCAGGCAGGAATACCGGAATGGGTTGCCATGCTCTCTTCCAAGGGAACTTTCTGACCCAGGGATTGAATCCGCATCTCCTGCCCTGCAGGTGGATTCTTTACCCCCTGAGCCACCTGGGAAGCCCCACATCAGTTATATGGGGAATCTAAAAATAAATAAATAAAACTAGCAAATAAAACAAAAATGAAGAAGACTCAGAGATATAGAGAAATAGGTTACCAGTGGTGAGAGGGACAATATAGGGGTAAGGGAGATGAAAAAGGTTATTATGGAATTATGTGAAATCATGTGTGGGATACTTCTGAAAACTGTAAAGCACTACAGAATGTAAACAATCTTCTGATCTTTTTTTAAAGCAAATGTATACAAAATTAGAGAGAGAAAAAAAGAATAGGCAGTAAGTGACCTTTTGGTAGGGGTCAGAGACCATGCCCGAGAAGCCTTGACCAAATGATCCAAGATGAGATGTCAAAGGCATTTCTATCCTCATACCCTGATCAACTGTGCCAAATTGAAAACAAAACAAACAAACAAAAAAGGATGTTAACTCATTCCATGATTTCCTTATATGTTCCCTCAATTCCAGACAATCTGGGCCATGAGTGTATATGGAATTTTCCTGCCACCAGGCCTCTACTCTGTTGCTCCCTCCACTTAGAATAACATTCTACCCATCTCTTTAAATATGCTACCAACAATAAATACAACCTCCATAAGACCTGTCCTGAGCCAGACTAACTACAAACCGTCTTCACATCATCTTTTCCTCCTACGAAAGCCCACCATGCTAATTCCCCCCACTGTAACCCCTTTCGCATAACCTGAATTAGAGTCCACAATCACCACTAAATCACAGGAACTCAAAGACAAGAGTCAATGGGCACACACAGGCAAAAGACCTGCCCTAACCCAATTTCCAGGCCTCAGTTTCTGCATCCATAAAATGGGGATGTTATACAGTAACTACCCTAAGATTTATTTTGAAAATTATATGAGCAAATGTATAGAAAATACTTAACATATAAGATAACAGAAAGAAATGCTAACAATTTAATTTATTACTATTTAATGAGAGAACACCCTTGAGGGCTAAGTTTCATTCGACTGTGAGTCCTTTGGAATCTAGCACATTCAATTGCACATAGAAATCATATAATATATGTGTTTGTTGAATGGAGCCTTTAATGTTATTGCTCAATGGATTCAAATTATACTAATAACAATGGTATTTCACATGAATTGAGCACTTACAAAGTACAAGGCATTCTGATGAATATTTCTCATCCATTATCATAACTTAATCCTCACATATAATTCTATAAGGTAGGTACTTTACATGTAAGAAAACTAAGACTTGAAGAGGTTACAAATTTCACCCAAAGCCACAGGCGAATCAGACATTCAGACTCACCACTGCCTGCTGCTGCCAAGTCACTTCAGTCGTGTCCGACTCTGTGCGACCCCATGGACTGCAGCCCACCAGGCTCCCCCATCCCTGGGATTCTCCAGGCAAGAACACTGGAGTGGGTTGAGACTCTCCACTGCCTGACCCCAGAGTCTGTACCTAACACAGTGGCCCTGTGTCCCTATGTTGTACCCCACGCTGCACCTAAAATCCCACTTGAGAGGGAAATCAACAGAGTCCCAAGACCTCCTTGCCTTAGTTATATATGAATTCTTTCCTGGATTATAAAATATCTTTATATGCATGGGGCCTCGATTTTCAGGCGGGGGGGGTGGGGAACCTGCTACTTAGTGGAATCACCACTCAGGTATTCCTGACCTTGAATCACCTATCCATCACCAGCTCTCCCTTTCAATGAAACCAAATATTTATTTTAAATATAAAGCAGGGACAGATGAAACAGTTCTGTGGATGGAGAATGCCAGGTCTCTGAACCCAGGCTCAGCCGAGGGTTCTTTCAGTCCCGCCAGTCCCGGAGCTGCCCCACGCTGCACTCTGCAAGCCCAAGACATATTCATATAGCCCTGCTGCAGCCTGCGGCCTCAAGACAGCAAACACGACTGGGCACTGCAGAAGCTTGGGGAACAATTCCAAAATGAGACTTGCACCATATGAGCAACTTGGAGCTCCACCGGGGAGGAGTGCACAGCCAAAGCCACTGCTAGCACTTAAGGGGCAAAGAAGCCATGTGCTCAGGATAGACACTGAACCTCGGCAGACACGCAAACAATAACCTCACTGAATTCTAGAAATATGTCTTGACATCCACAAATACAGCATAGTACTCTTTCTACAGACAAAGAAACTGAGGTATTGGCAGTACAAAGTAGCAGAGTCCTGGATCATTTGAAAGTAGGAGTAAAATGGAATAGTTGGGAAGTACAGAGTTTTTTCCCTTCAACCACCTTACTGATCTGTTACATCATTCGCAGGGTTTGTCCAAACTGCCCTTGTCATATATCAGTGGTTTTTCTGGACCTGGAAAAATGGAAGATGTAATGTACATAATGGAGATTGCTATAATAAATCAAAATCAGCTCAAGACACAGCATCAAAGACCTGGATGGGTGAAACTATATTCAATATCCTATGATAAACCACGATGAAAAACAATTATGAAAATGAATGTATGTGTATGTGTGTGTGTGTGTGTGTATATATATATATATATATGAGTCACTTTGCTGTACAGCTGTAAATAGCACATCACTGTAAATCAACTATACTTAAATTAAAAAAAAAAAAAAAAAAGACCTCTATGGGCTCTGCTGATCCTCAGAGAGGTCCATTTCTTTATCAACAAGTAAAGATGCCAACCACCTCCCAGTGCTCAGAAGGGCATCCATCATCCCTGGACTCACTTTGTATTCCAGTTCTGAGATTAACAGCAATGGCAGAGAATACTTTTAACTTCTCTGAGCCTCAATTTTTTTCTTCCATAAAATGGGAAGGATTATAGTACCGACACTCCACAGAGTTGTTTGAGGAGTAAATAAAATAATATAGAGCACTGACAGCAAAGCATAGCACACAGTCAGGCTCTAACTAGTACTTTTAAGAAGCATTAAATGAGAGAAAAGTATACAAAACATTTAATAAGCAATAAATGTCTAGTGGTTTCCTCATGATCCCATTCACAGCTGGAATAAACATTTGCAAGAATAACTGACCGAACTAGGTCACTACTCTTGCCTCAAGTTTATTGGAAAACGCCTATCTTTATACCAATCATTCTAGAATTCTAAAGACTCAGGAATCATTTAATTGCTCTGTAATCATTTGTAGCTTCCACAGAGTGGTGACTAAATTCAGACCTCAAGAGAGAGATTAAAGAAAAATAACATAAAGACATAAAGAGAGTATACTTAGAATGTGTCTCTATCAAATCTGCTCCATATAATTTGGTCCAACAAATTCAGCTCCATAAAATCTAAGACGAGGTGTTAGTGCCAAGGAAGAATATAAAAATGCAGAGTGTTAAACAGAAGTGTTTTAAGTCAATTATGCAGTAAATTCAGTGCTTCCATAAACCTAAAATCAAAAGTAATCAGATTCAAAAGAGAGAAGCTGACAAATGTAATATAATATCATTCATTCAATGCTCTGTGTTCCACAATAAGAGCTTCATTGCAACATTTCTTTTAATCCTTGCAGCAACCATACAAGGTCACAGAAGTAAAACCATGCATCAAAGGTCACACAGCAGTCAAGCAGTGGGACTGGATTTGAACCCAGTGGGTAAAGAATCCATGTGCAATACAGGAGATGCAGGAGACCCAGGTTTGATCCCTGTGTCAGAAAGATCCCCTAGAGGAAGGCATGGCAACCCACTCCAGTATTCTTGTCTGCAGAATTCCATGGACAGAGGAGCCTGGCGGGCTACAGTCCACAGTGTCACAAAGAGTCAGACACAACTAAAGAGACTGAGTGCACACACAGAGCTGAAATGCAAAGTTGGTGAGTATCACTTCTAAGCTTATGGCCTCAAACTCAGGAAGAAGTGTTGGCCAAATCAAAGTTGATGGTAAGATTGACGCCTCCAAGTCTAGTTGACCAGGGACAGCTTAAAAAAAAAAAAACCTGGTGACCAATATACATACCCCTCTAAGCGCCAAAGAGATGATGAGGAAGTATTGATGGCAAAGCTGGCAAACCCAGACAACAAATTCCCCATCCTCTGAGCCAGAGACATCAAGCAAATGGTGTTCCTGACACACCTGGGAAGGTCAGGCAAAGCTATGAGAAAGAAGAAAAAGCAGAACAGATGCAGCCAAGATCTCAAGAAAATCTAACTGCACCTGCTTCTGATGGCAGTGGGAAAAATCAGATAGAAAAAGGTAAAAATCCAAATGCCCATTGGCAGCAGAATGGATACACGATGGTAGTATACCCATACAATGGAATATTACTCAGCCATTAAAAGGAAATTCTGACACATGCTACAACCTGGATGAGCCTTGAGCACAATATGCTAAGTGAAAGAAGCGAGACACAAAAGGACAAACTCTGTATGATTCACTCATATGAGGTACCTGGAGTTGTCTGAGTTATAGAGACAGAGACTAGAATAGTAGCTGCCAGGCACTAGGGGAGGGGAGAATGGGGACTGAGATCTTAATGGACACCGAGTTTGGGAAGATGGATGAGCTCTGGAGTCAGATGACTAATGATTGCACAACAATGTGAATGTACTTAAAGCCACTGAACTGTACATTTTTTAAATGGTTAAATTAATTTCATGTTACACATACTTTACCACCATTTTTCAAAAAGTCAAATACAACCTTGCTATGGCCATAAAGAGCAAGTCCCATTGCCTGGAACCGTAAGAAGAGAGTTGTGCGTAAGTGCTGGGAAAGGCAGGCACTTGGGTCGGGATCTACGCAGGGCACGGCTACAGACAGATAAACAGAAGCTCTAAGCTGCGATGGTCCAAGCAAACTCACCACAAACCACCCCCCAGGCACTGACATTTCCTTCCCCAGAGAGGAACAAGGACTGTAGACTCCCCAAGCACAAGAAAGGGTGCCTGGCTTCCGGCCTTCCCCACCTTCCCCACACTACACTCCAGAAGTCCCCATATCCTGAATTCACACAGTGGTGTGGTGCCATCTGAAGCTGATCCCACCACATGGTACAAGGCAGTAATGCAGCATCCTGGTGGAAGCCTGCAGAAATGCCATCGCTGGCACTTAATCTGAGGAGAAACCTAGGATTGTAATGAGCTCTCAAGCCTCAATGCTCCAACCTCTAAACTAGAAAGATAGTTAGGGAGTTTGGGATGGGCATGTACACACTACTATATTTAAAATGGATAACCAACAAAGACCTACTATATAGCACAGGGAACTCTGTTCAGTGTTATATGGCAGCCTAGATGGGAGGGGAGTATGAGGGAAAACGGATACATGCCTATGTATGGCTCAGTCCCTTCACTGTTCACCTGAAACTACCACAACATTGTTAATCAAAACAAAATTAAAAGTTTTTAAAATAATTAATTTAATTAATTAAATATGGGAGGATGGTATACACACTTCAGTTTTGGGCAGGGCCTGTCTGCTGTTCTGGAGAAGGCAATGGCACCCCATTCCAGTACTCTTGCCTGGAAAATCCCATGGATGGAGGAGCCTGGTGGGCTGCAGTCCATGGGGTCGCTAAGAGTCGGACACGACTGAGCGACTTCACTTTCACTTTTTCACTTTCATGCATTGGAGAAGGAAATGGCAACCCACTCGTGTTCTTGCCTGGAGAATCCCAGGGACGGCGGAGCCTGGTGGGCTGTTGTCTATGAGGTCACACAGAGTCGGACACGACTGAAGTGACTTAGCAGCAGCAGCGGTCTTCTGTTCAGATGTGACTTCTGTGTTGAGGCTGAATCAGATGGTGATAGGAGGGGATATATGGGCTTCCCTGGTGGTTCTGAACCTGGTGGTAAAGAATCTGCCTGCAATGCAGGAGATCCAGGTTTAATCCCTGGGTCAGGAAGATCCCCTGGAGAAAGAAATGACAACCCACTCCAGTATTCTTGCCTGGGAAATTCCACGGACAGAGGAGCCTGGTGAGCTACAGTCCATGGGGTCGCAAAGAGTCAGACATGACTAAGCGACGAAACCACAACCTCCACCACCACACACACTTCACAGCTTGTGCTGAGGATTAAAGATCAGGCTTGTGCAGCCCTCAGAGCAAAGCCTGACCTGCCCAGCACTGAACCTAGTTCTGCTCTTGAGGGCATCACTGGTACTAGCTTTCTCTGCTGGGTTTTCACTCCCATACGTGAAGTCCAAAAGGCAGACAACAGGACAAACTATGAGGAGGTGAGGGCCAGAAGGCTTCCCGACTCTGACAAGAAAGATGGACTTACGATCTCATACAATAAAGCAGGAAAAAGGCATTAGAGTTGAACCGTGAGAATGCCAGGAGCCAACTTAATAAAGGAGAAGCAAGCATCCTTACTCCTCTGTGGGAGTTAAAAATCTGCCAATTGCTTTCTTATCTGGGATTCATTTAACTTTCCCCCTCTTATCTTGGTCAGAGATGGGGTCCCTAATTATTGCTGGCTGTACTTCTCATACACACAATACACACAGGAGCAACCGAGGCATCTTCTCACATTTGCAACTTTCTGTTACCACTACTTGGGAGCCGTAAAAGAAGACTATTTTCCTCCAAAGACGGTATGCTTGGGTAACAGAATTTGGCCACACTATCTTTCCCTAAAGATGGCATCCCCCTCCTACACCCATCTACCAGGGTATTCAGAGCCAGCATTTGAACCCAATCTGCATTTCCAAAACTCTTAAGTAAGAAGCTAGCTATGTGGCCTGCAGCCAGGAACTAGAATTATCACTGGATTTTACAGACAAGGGAACTGAGACACAGAGAAGTGAAGTCACATGCCCAAGGCCATACAGCAGGTAAAGAGCAGACTGGAACTGAAATCAGGGCAGCCCACTGTAACCACCTAGCTCTTTTGACTCACAGAGTTCATGGTTCCCTATAGCCTGATTCTGTATGTATTCCAGCAATACCCGCTACAGCTAATGAGGCTGGTGACCTTCTTCACATCCCTTGCATTTTGAGTGCTCAGGCTGTTACCTCACTCAGCACAACACAATGCTTGTTCTGCTTACTTAATTCCATTTCTCTCTTCAAGTCCATGCTTGTCAAGCTTTGCCAGCAGACTGAAAATTTGTCTGCTCATCTCTCACTCTGCCCTTCAGGAATCCATGGTGTGTCTCCATAGTTCTCCTGCACTACTCAATCAAAATTCCTGGATAATTTTCATCTCTTCCCTAAGCCATGCATATATCTGAAAGCACCTACCCACCATGAGAAGGCAGCCATTCAGCTTCATTCATTCACTGGTCCATGGAATGAATGGACCAATTCATTGGTTTGTTCTGCTCAGCTATCAAGTGCCAGAAACTGCCTGGCCACAAGAATAAGAAAGCAGGGAATTCCCTGGTGGTCCAGTGCTTAGGACTTAGTGCTTTCACTGCCATGGCCTGGGTTGGATCCCTGGTTGGGGAACTAAGATCCTGAAAGCAGCACTGCGCAGCCAAAAGACGAATAGCAAAGTATATGATTCAAGTTCCTGCCCTTAAGGTAATCACATTCTGGTGGGACAGATAATAAAGGGGTTAATTTCAGATGGCGATGAGGGCAAAAGCAAAAGTAGAGTGATGCAGTGGTGAGTGACTGGAGGAGGGGAAGGTTCTATGAGAAGGTAACATGAGTCTAGACCAGGATTTCTAAATCTTGGTACAATACCAAGGACCCAGATGACTAAACTCAGTCCTACTGCAAGTGGCCAATGATCTGCTTAAGCCTCAAGGACTGGTTTACACACAGTATGTGGCATTCTTCTCCATCTCTCTCCCCCTGGCTATAAATAAGCAGGCCTGTCACCCCTTTTGCCACGGTCACCTGTCTGCAAACAAGAGAAGCCATCCTAAGGTCAAGCCAGCATTGTGAAGAGAGCACTGAGAGAATCAAGGCTACCCTTTACAGTATCTAGGCTGTGTCCCTACAGTTGGTAAGTATAGGCTGAAATCCAATCCATTCTCTGCTCTCCACGCCACGCAGGGATGTGTTTGCCCAGCAGAGATATAATTTCTACTCTGAACAAAGACATCATATGGGCTAGTGGCAGCTCCAAAGCAAATCAGAAAAACATGGCCCATGCCCTGATCAAACCCTACCTGAAGCTCCCTTCTTATTCTGAAATCCTTGGTTACATATATCAGTTAATCCTCTTTGCTGTTTAAGCCATTTGAGTTGTTTTTTCCTTTGATTTGCAACCAAAAGCATCAAGTGATAAAATGGCTTATGCGACTCCCAGGTAACTTAAGAGTTTCCCTCCCTGCATAAAATACTCAAATTGAAGTAATTTATTCAACCATCTGTTATATTAGGTGCTGGAGACTGAGCAGTCCACAGGAAAAACATCATCCCTAGCTTCATGGAATTTATCTGTTCTATGTAAACCACTCCATTTGAGACAAGCAGCACACTGCCATACCAAGCTTCTTCAAGAAAAGTGCCACCAGTAAATATACTGATAAAACGGTCAAAAGGACACTTAAAATCTACCTGTCCCAGGCTTTCACACTTAACAAACATCAACACAAAGGGTCACTTCAGCCTCTTTTTCTTGGAACAGATAAATGTGTCACTAAAGAAATATGACTGCCCTCACCATTTGTAATAGCAATGTCTCCCATGCTGTTCAGTC
This sequence comes from Bison bison bison, assembly GCF_000754665.1. Taxonomy (NCBI): domain Eukaryota; kingdom Metazoa; phylum Chordata; class Mammalia; order Artiodactyla; family Bovidae; genus Bison; species Bison bison. Next base: position 729,794 of record NW_011494876.1, on the reverse strand, counting down.
TGGTAGACTCTAGCCACGAGTGGCTGCTGCTACTGCTAAGTCACTTCAGTCGTGTCCGACTCTGTGCGACCCCATAGACAGCAGCCCACCAGGCTCCCCCGTCCCTGGGATTCTCCAGGCAAGAACACTGGAGTGGGTTGCCATTTCCTTCTCCAATGCATGAAAGTGAAAAGAGAAAGTGAAGTCACTCAGTCGTATCCAACTCTTAGCGACCCCATGGACTGCAGCCTTCCAGGCTCCTCCATCCATGGGATTTTCCAGGCAAGAGTACTAGAGTGGGGTGCCATTGCCTTCTCCAGCGTGGCTGCTGCTGCTGCTGCCAAGTCGCTTCAGTCGTGTCCGACTCTGTGCAACCCCATGGACTGCAGCCCACCAGGCTTCTCCTTCCATGGGATTCTCCAGGCAAGAACACTGGAGTGGGTTGCCATTTCCTTCTCCAGCAGCGTGGCTACTTATGGCTAAATTTAATTTAATGCTATGTAAATAAAAAGGAAAAAAAACCTTTTTCATAGCATGGCTGGTGAGAGGTAGCCACGCCACCGCATGACAAGTACACAATCTCCTTATGCTAGTGTATAAAACAGCAGACAGCACAGGTGAAGAACATCTCCATCACTGCAAAAAAAAACTCTACTGGGTTGTATTAATACTTTCCTTCTCCAGAGTTTACTTTCTATTTTACAAAAAGGCAAGCACGGTGATGAGGAAGAGGTCTCTTAAATTACTAGGCTAATGCTAGGGTCCTGAAGCAAAAAGATGACCTTCCACATACGCATCTGCACACAGCCAGTATGTGCACCCTAAAAGAACCAGCAGCTCAAATAACTCAATTAGTATTTCTATTCTTGACTCCATTCCCCAATCAATGTTCATTTAAATGTAGAGTGGGGTCTGCTACCATCATTTATTAGGGAACTGGATTTGAAAAGGCTAGGATGTCTCAAGGCCTGGAGTCTCAAGCTTTAAACTTACAACAACAAGCCAAAATTTTTTTTTAAACAAACGTGTGGATTCACAGGGTCCACCCTCTAGGATTCTAGATTCCACAGGTCTGAGATGGGGCCAAGTAACCCCCGAGTTTCATAAACACTGGCTGATTCTGAATCGGTGACCATTTTATGAACCACTCTTTGGAATTGGGGTTATCAGGATTCCACTGGGCAGGGAGACATGAGTCAGCGGCACCAACGGACTCGCCCGCAGATGTCCAGAGCTCACAAACTCTCCCAGGTAATTCTGATGTACTTTCCATTTATCCAAAACCTAATTTGCGGGCCCCTGTTTCTGAAGTTGATTATTTTCTCCAAGCAGCTCTGCCTGCAAGCTGCTGGCAGCCACCAGGTGACTACAAGTGCCTGGTAACAGGTACCCAGGGCTTCCAATTTCCCCCACAGCCCTTCCAGAATGTCTTTCTTCCCTCAGGAATCCAGGCAATAGGGTGACTCATCATGTTTTATCAAACCCCATGGACGGGCTCCTTCCACCAAAACAGATTCCAGCAGTGACAACCAGCTATCATCTTCCCCAGTAACGCCGTCTTCTAACAATCGCCTTCCTCAGAGATAATTCACGCAGAATAGCTTCAGCTTACATTTTTAGCTAAAATGTCTCAGAAACGGATTCACATTGCTTTAGAAAGCCTAGGCCTTTCTTCCTTATGGCAGTATTTTCCCACAGACAGAGACAGAAATAGCCAAGAGCTGCACTGAGTTTTCCTCTGCTGGGCATCCTAACTCTCTGACATTCCTTTTTCAAATCATGATATGTGTACAATACATCAATATTGAGACAACACTTTGTGCTTTCTAAAGAGTCTTCCTAGACCCTGTGTAGGTACTAAACGGTGACTTTGCACTGTGGCATGATTCCTCATGGCTGGACTCTTCTCTCTGCCAAATACCAAAGCTCGGGAAGCTCACCAATGTCTGTCCAGCCTAAAATACTGCAGAGGACTTCCCTGGTGGTCCAGTAGTTAAGACTCCACTGCAGAGGGCACAGGCTCATTCCCTGGTCTGGGAAGATCCTGCATGTGGCATAGGGCAGCAAAAAAATTAAAATTAAAAAAAAAAAATAAAAACCGTTAAAACACTGCAGAATATAAGCCTTTCCTGCTCCATCTTATCCTTGGGCCTTTTAAAGTAGGACAGAAGCCAAATTTCATCCTAACTTGGGGGAATCATGGGTGCCCCAAAAGTGGTGATCATACTGAAGGAGGCGGATCAGAGCATACAGCAGTCTCCACTTGAAAACACTCCTTAGTTTTGTCTCACACTCAAAGTCCTGAATTACATATAGTATATCTTATCTAAAATCTGAATTCCTAGACAGTCTCTTGGAATGTTCTCACTATGATACAGATATGGAGAGAAAGAAGGCAATGGGAGCAGAAGAGAATAGAAACACAGTCCCCATCCACACCTGGCACAATCTGAGCTCTATGCCGGGTTCTCACTGCCAACTCTACAGTTTTCATTTTACAGAGGCCCGTCCTTGGTTGGCTCCATGACAGAAAAACTGCACTCCCTAAATTTCAAATCTGATTTACACAAGTCCCCTTCCCCATCCTAGGTCAGCAAGCCTGGTGCCCACCATGAATCCTGCAACACAAAACGATCTATGATGCAGGCAGGAAAGCAAGAAGGGCTGCACTGGTTTTCAAAAAACTAGAATTCTACCAGATAATGCTGGCCTGGAGAACAGAGGTGAATCGTGCTCTGAAAGCATCTGCTCTTGGACTAAAGGTCAGGGTCCTGATTTACCTGTAGAATAGCCAAATGAGACGTGTTATTAGGGATTTTCCTGCCATATTTAGAAGTTCCCTAAGAAATACACATAAAAGTCATTCATTCTTTAATTTGGAAGACTACACATTTTAGAGTACAATAACCTCAGGGCAGAGAATATATACTGTTCCCAGTACATACTCACATAAATGTCATCAAGATGTTATTTTGCACCCAGTTCTAAGACTCAGCAGACCAGGACCCTGAAATAAAATAGTCCAAGACTCAAGATCAGCTGTCAAAATATAGCCTCTCCCCATCTCCTTGTGACTCGAATGGGAGAGCTGTCACCAGCTAAGCGACCAATAAACTAACATGGTCTAAAGAGACAAACCTGACCACTTCTGGAACTTCTTATTCTCCTCAACACACGTTTGTGGGCCCTCTCTGGGAGCCAGTGGCTATTCTGGGCCCTGAAAACACAGATGAGTAAGAAATGTGATAAATGTTCTTGAAGAAACAGTATGAGAGACATCAAGTGAGAGAGACAAACAGGTCAACCAGAGGCTGCAGCTTGTTGCTTGAGGACCAAATACGGCTCCCAGATGTGTTGCTTGGTTTATCCATGCTTTAGAAAATTTTTGAACTAACACTTTCAAATTGGCAAAGTTCATTTTTTTTTAACAATCAAAGATTCTGCACTTCTCTTTAAAGCGTAAAAAAATCTGGCAACGATGGGCAGTGCCCTGACAAGTCAACAACCAGCTGAAGCTGAGTGGCAACTGCTCCCTTTGAACAAAACAGCTCCTTCCAATTTACCCCAGTCCCCACCATTCCCTGATGCCCTTTAAAATATCCACTCATTATCTGCGTTTGTGATGACTATTGCAAAGGAACAATTCCAGTGCTAGGTAGGATCTGTTCTAACTGAGCTAAGTTAAGAAATATACAGGACTGTCACATCCAGGTGGCAGGGAGTTAAGTTGATAAGCAGCCTGAATGGTTTTTTCAAGGCATTAGTTTTAAAAAGATAAAATTCAAGTGAGACAAGAAGTTCTAGACATCTATCCAAAGAAAATAGCTGAAGAAGTTCACTGAAATGTATATATAAGGATATTCAGCAATGTGTTGTATAAAACAAGAACTAAAAACAACCTAAATGTTCACTCTGAAAACACGATTTAACATATTATAGCACTACTAAAAACCGATTCCACAGCCATCAAAATGGTAAAGTTGATCTACACATAAGTGTAAGAAAAAAGTCTATGATATGTCGTTAGGCACAAAGAAAAATCACACTAAAACTACATGTGCAGTACTATTCAATTTTCAGAAGAAAAAGACCCTCCCAAAAAAGTCTACCAAAAAAAAAAGTATGTGTATTTATATATGTTTATATATACATATAAATGTCTGGGTAAAAATAGAGTAACACATGTATTTCTCTGAGACGGGATTATGTGCAATGTGGGTACATTTTCCTTTCATACAGTCACATCTTTCTGTATAGTACACATTGTTTAAATGAGGGAACAAATTGAATTTCACCATGAAAAAACCATAAGCTATGGAAGCACAGAACAACAATGGAGAGTGATCGACAGTCATCCAAGATCACAACTTTGAGTTTTTAAAAAATTAGAAACCAAAAAAATCTACATGCCTGTGCTTTCTGGGAAGAGGAAAAGAAAAAAAACTACATGCTCCAACACCAAAGAAAGTCATTTTTTAATAACTTGATCTTGAGTTTTGAATTCTTAACCAAGTCACACAGACTTAAACAGGCTGATAGTTGGAGGAGGAAATGAACAGGCTCTCCCTATCTGATGTAAATTCCAACGCTTAGCCAAGAATCCAGGTGGTAAAATACTGACTCTATTTAAATCAAGCCAAAGTGATGCCTTCCGTGGCCACATTACATAAGCAATAGGCTCCACTGCTGCACACATCTGGTCAGAATAAAGGCCCTCTAAGACCTTCAACACAATTAATTCAATATTTTCCTGACAGTTCAAAATGCTACGACAACTGGCAGACAAGCATCTTAAATCATCACGGAAAAGTCAGACATATGGCTAAGTATATTTAATATGCTTTAAAAATAAGCCACAGATTTTTGAGCCAACGAGATCTTAGGCAAGAATTTTTATTTATTTAAAAGTTATGCCTACTCGTTACCTCAAAAGATTTCAATTCAAAGGTGATTGCTTGAGAACCTAGAGAGGGCAGAGATTACAAAGAGACATAAAACAGGGATGCTGCCTTCAAGACTGTGAGAAGCACATAACCCAGTGCAGGAGACAGACAAGCAAACTGCGTTCAAGACACTATTGTGACTCTTGAAATCATGATGTGCATGCGGGAAGACAGCACAGAGGAGGAAATAATCAACAGTGTTGGTGATGGAGATCTGGGAAAAGAGAAGGCAAATAAGCAGAATTGTTTGAAACTCTGTAGCAGCACCCTGTGTTCTGCCCAATAAACACTTTGCAAATCCATTTTATGATTATTATTATTAATTCTGGGACTCTTTTTGGGGATAGGTGAGGTCACCGGGCATGGTTTGCTGTCTCAGACAGCAATGGTACAGCTTAACAGAGGTCAACACACTTCTAGTGTGGAAAAACCTAGGACGAGAATTTTGGAACCAGGCAGATCTGAGCTGGAATCTACCTAGTATAAGTAAGCTACCTGGGGACCAGGATAAATTACCTGAGCTCTCAAGCTACTTTTCTCATAGCTAAAATGAGAATGACATCATCCACCCAGGCAAAACCCTAACCGGGGTCTCAGAGACATGGCAGAAGATGAATATATAGTAATTATGATGATCAGTTTACTGCTTCTAATTCAGATTCCCAATCTCAACCATGAAACTACACCTGAGAGAAGAGCTTCCGGACTCAGTCTCAGGGCCCTCTGGGACTGGATAGCTCTCTGCGATGGTTGTTGCTGTCCAGTCACTAAGCACGCCAGGTTCCTCTGCCCTCCACTATCTCCTGGAGTTTGCTCAAATTCATGTCCACTGAGTTGGTGACCCTATGTAACCATCTCATCCTCTGTCACCCGCTTCTCCTCCTGCCCTCAATCTCTCCCAGCATCAGGGTCTTTTCCAACGAGACAGCTCTTCGCATCAGGTGGACGTATTCTGCACTGTAGGATGTTTGGTCACATCTCTGGGCTCTGCTCTCTAAATGCCACTTAGCATTGCCCCATCCTGAGTTGAGACACGGAGAAGGCAATGGCACCCCACTCCAGTACTCTTGCCTGGAAAATCCCATGGATGGAGGAGCCTGATAGGCTGCAGTCCATGGGGTCGAGAAGAGTCAGACACGACTGAGCAACTTCACTTTCACTTTTCACTTTCATGCATTGGAGAAGGAAATGCCAACCCACTCCAGTGTTCTTGCCTGAAGAATCCCAGGGACGGGGGAGCCTGGTGGGCTGCTGTCCATGGGGTCGCACAGAGTCGGACACGACTGTCGTGACTTAGCAGCAGCAGCAGCAGAGTTGAGACAACCAACAACATCTCCAGACATGGCCAAATGTCCCTTGGGGATCAAAATCCTCTTCAGTTGAAAAACCACTTTTGCAGAGGATGGATTGTTGGGTCTTTGTTGATGGGTCTTCATTTCTGAACTGAAAATTATCATGGCTGCTATTAGGTAGGTATGGCGGTAAGGACTACATACCATACACACCAAGCACAGGATAAACTGTTTTGCATATGTTTTCTCATTTAATCCTCACAACCACCCCTATGAGGTAGGCATTATTCTCATTTTCAACTGGAACAACTGACGTTCTGGGAGGTTAACATGCCTATGGCTCTTCAGCTGGAGTCAGACCCAACCAGGCTGACTTCAAAAGCTTGTACCACCAAGTCCCACTGCCTCTCCAGCCTTTCTTGATTCAGGAGTCTAGGTATGGTGCCACGAAGGCCAGAGGACCTCACGGTCAAGCTCTTAAGGATCACTTTTGCTGGTACTGCCCTACCCAGGACCCCCAGGAAACTGGGAGAGGATCATCCTCCCTACACCTTCCTGAACCAGGGTCCTGAGGACACTCATTAGAATTAATTCTTCACCAGTGACAACACGGAAGAAATTCAGGCAGAGATCCAGAGGTTTCCTTCTTCCTTGTCTGCACTAATCCAGTCTCAGCCTTTTTAAATAGTGGCATCTGAATCAGGCAGAAAAATGAGGGCTTTTTCTAGACTTGAAAAGCTCTCTAGGGAACTGTGTACCACAATTGCTATCTCTCAAGAGATCCTTTCTTCTCCCGCACGTGCTTTCCAACAGGGAACATTCAAACAATAACAGAAGCCGGTATTTCGTGAGCACTCACCACGTGCCAGGCCCTGGGCCATGTGGTTTACCTCAGTCTCCTAATTTGATCCTTCCATCAGCCTCAGGTAGTAGGTATTATTATCCCCATTTTCAGAAGGGGAAATCCTGGCACAGTGAGGAAGAGTATCTTGCCCTAAGTCACACAGGTATTATACTGAAAAGCCTGACTTCTAACCCAGGCCAGCCTGCGTCCAAAACCTGCCAATCTACAACACACTGATAAATGCATACAGTCCTGTTAACACTGTATATGGCAATAACTGTGAAACATGGCTTAAATCAGGGCATAATGGCCTTTTAATTGCACCACCATGCCACTGTCCATAAAGAGAGCTTCGAGTCTCTCCTCACAATGGACTGAAAGATTAGCCTTATTGTGGAAAACATAACTGCATCCCATTAAAGTCACACACTAATGCCTCCGCTGGCAGTAAGAACAGGGCTGACACCTTAGCCGGGAGGATATAATTCTCTTACGTAACTCATTCTCACCACACTGCAGATGGAACAGGAAAAGTCGATACACACAACTGACGGTGCCTGGAACATCTCCACCATCATCCACTGAAGGGTGAGAGAGTGTGCAAAGTTATCTGGCACACTCAGCACGGTGCTGGTCTAAATCCCTAAAATAAAGACCATTTGAGACCAGCCTACAAGGCTCACTGTCTTCAAGGTTACTCTGAAATCAATCAGTGAAGCTCTATTTAGCCCAAGTTATAGACAGCAAAAGTTAAATCAAGTTTAATGCAGTTTATCATAAAGTACCTACATTTTCAGAGACTTTCAAATATCAGAATTTTCAGAGGCAACCAAGCTCAGAGAGAATTCTTCTAACTCTAAAGTTGACAGTGGACATTCAAGAAATACTTGAGCAATTACTATGCATTAGGCACCATTCTTGGTATTGGGGATCCAGCAGGAAACAGATCTACAACAACCCTACCCTCTTGGAGCTTATATTTGAGAGAGACAAAGTAAGGAAATTAGTCATTCTGAAATACTTCACATATTATAAAGTAAAATAAAGCAGAGGACAGGATTGGGAATGACAAAGACAAGTGGGAAAGATTTGAAGTTCATGAGGGAGTAAGCCTCCCAGGTGACCAGGTGGGGACCACCAGGCCACGGCCGGGGAGACAGAGGACAAGTTACAGGCCAGATCGTTGGCGGGTGGGGGGTCTTGTGAGTCACCAGGAGGATTTCAGTTTTTACTCAGAGACAGAAGGACTAGAGAAACAACTGTGTTATAGATTATCCATTCTTTAATTATTTAGCTATAAAAAGAGATTACTATTTAATCATAAGAGACATTGTTCAAATTACATCTTCTCGGGTTGCTACATGCTTTCAGAAAGGATAACATCTAGAATACACTGGACCCTCCACAGGCTGCTATACCATAAAGCGAAAATCAGCATTACTTGCTTGTGCTTGACATCCATGCAGGTTCAGCTGCGAAAAACACCAAAACAAATTCCCCAGACATACTACATGGATGTTGACATCCACAGGAGCGCAGTAGAGCAAAGCTCCAGTGTTTACCAAGGATTTTTCAAGGTTATAGATCTCACATATGAGCTCCATAAAGACAGGCAGGAAGGCAGTAACCTCCTTTTTTTAGGATATGAATGTCAGCCCTTAACGAATTTGACAGCCTTTATTCACAGTGTATACAAAAATCAGTATATTCTGTTACACGTATATACAAACTTAAGGAAGGGACCACTGACATCACAGACTGGTGTTTTGCATTAAATAATCATCGTTTATAAAGCAACATCCTTCATGTAAACCCTTGTGGTAAGGAGATGTCAGAATGTTTTCCCTTATAAACCACTTAATTCCCCTTGGTGGATATCATCAATTCTGCCATCCGAAACTAGCTGGGTAATGAATGCCAACAAATGCAGTGAGCCCACTGTATGCCACGGCATCATAAGGTCAAGTTATTCGATTTTTAAATAACATGGCCATTGGCAAAGAGTAGCCACCAGAAACAGTGGACATGTTGGGTTCACTGTCCTTGCATTATTTTTTGTAAAAGCTGTAGAATGTTCCACAGTAAAACCTAAATATATCCTTCAGAGAGTGGTCTTTTGGCACCAAGAACAAAAACAGATTGATTTTTGAAAGTTTAAGTTAAAAAAAAGAAGACATAAACACAAAGCTCAGTTTAAGAGCAAGAGAGGACAAAAATCAGGCTGCTTTCTGCAGCAAAGATCCGATTCGCTCTTGGCTGGAAAAACTGCACCCAGGGACAAGGCTACAAGAAGACAGAGGTAAAGTGTCATTCTTCTGGATGCTGACATAGACCAGGTCCCACATAAACAGAAAACAGGACAGTTCCTCGTCATCCTGTTGAATGAACATCTGAAATTTCACCTCTTAAACCCCACCTAGAGTCCACAGGCAGAAATACTTAAGTACAATTCATGAAGCCTTGTCAGTTATTTATTTATTTATAGCTCAGTATAAATTATTAGAGAACCAGCTGATCAGAATGCCTAGTGATGAGAAAATGAACATATTAGGATCCAAACTGAGAAGAAATCAAAGAGGAATAGAGAGGAAAGGAGGAAACATGTTGTAGATGGCCTGATCTACATTCAGCATCCTAATAAGAAGCAGGAAGAGAAAATTCATTCATGCAGCCAACAAATTCTAGCGAGCACCTGTGGAAACAGTGACAGACTTTATCTTCTTGGGCTCCAAAATCACTGCACATGGCGACTGCAGCCATGAAATTAAAAGACGGTTGGTCCTTGGAAGTAGAGCTATGACAAACCTAGACAGCATACTGAAAAAAAGAAACATTACTTTGCCCACAAAGGTCTGCCTAGTCAAAGCTATGGTTTTTCCAGGAGTCACGTATGGATGTGAGAGTTGGACTATAAAGAAAGCTGAGCACTGAAGAATGGATGCTTTTGAACTGTGGTGTTGGAGAAGACTCTTGAGAGTACCCTGGACTGCAAGGAGATCCAACCAGTCCATTCTAAAGGAAATTAGTCCTGAATAATTACTGGAAGGACTGATGCTGAAGCTGAAGCTCGAATACTTTGGCCACCTGATGAGAAGAACTGACTCACTGGAAAAGACCCTGATGCTGGGAAAGATTGAAGGCAGGAAGAGAAGGGGACAAGAGAGGATGAGATGGTTGGATGGCATCACCAGCTCAATGGACATGACTTTGAGCAAGCTCTGGGAGTTGGGGATAGGGAAGCCTGGCCTGCTGCAGTCCATGGGGTTGCAAACAGACACGATGGGGCGACTGTACCAAACTGATGACTTGCCAGGTACTATTTTAGGGAAACAGAGGCATGAACACATGATACAAATTTCTTATTTTCATGAGCCTTACATTCCAATGGGAAGAGAGACAGACAATAAAGAAGCAACAAAAGAAGATAATGTGAAATTATATCAAGGCTATGAAAACACAAACCAAAATGGGGAGACGGCATGTCATACAGGGAGCTCTCTTATATGGGGATCAGTGTGAACACAGGGGCCAGCTCAGACTGGCTCTGGAGAACCAATTACATCCATCTCTTTCCAACTCCAGTGATGCAACAAATCAGTGTCTCCCTGCCACCAGAGCCAGTTGTTAAGCCTTTAGGAGCACACCACCAGATGAGGAGGTCTTTCTGAAGAGACACTAAATAGACAAGTCAATCTTGTGACCATCTTGGGTGGGGTCGGGGGGTGGGGGAGGAAGCAAGCCCAGAGACCCCAAAAGCAGAATTCACAGGAAACCAAGCAAGATAAAGCACTGTGTTTTAAAACACGAACAGAATTATTTTGTTAAAATGTTGTAATACATTCCAATTGGTCAAAATAAACACGCAATGTCAAAAGAACTCAAAAAAGCACAAAGAACTATATTCAATTGTGTAATGGTCCTAAGTCCCTCATTACAGCGAGGGGAAGGGTCTGGTGGTGGTGTTGTGGTTTTTAAATTGTGTCTTATTTATTGTCTCCATTCTGTCTGTAAAAAAAAAAAGTGGAGGGACAGTTTTGGTTCCTGGGTAATTTGCAAAACCACAAAATTCACTTACAAAAATATGTAAGCGTGACCTATAATATTACCAGTTTGGGAAACTACAATCACACCCTTTTAAACTTTTGGAGTCTGGGTTATTCAGGGAATCTTAGCATTTTATGAATGCAAAGGAACTGAAGAGGCATAACCACTTATTTTAGGTATAAAGAAAGGTCCAAATAGGTAATATACTGGAGATAACAGCACTAGTCACCTAGCTTGTTCACGATTATCTGTTTCATTTGATGCCATATTTGTTTTCTTCTTCTTTTTTTCAGCCCCACTGTGCAGCATATGGTATTTTAGTTCCTCAACCAGGGATCAAACACATGCCCTCTGCATTGGAAGCACAGAGTCTTAACATCTAGACTGCCAGGGAAGTTCAATGCCATATTTTCAATGTCACTCTATATCCTAGGACAGCAGTGCTCAAAATTGAGCATGCATCAGAATCACGTGACAACTTGTTTAAAACACCCACAGGCTGCACACTCCTGAGTTTAGGTATCTGTAGGGCTGGGTTAAGGGCCAGGAATCTGCACATATAACGAGTTCCCTGGTGATGTCAATGCCACTGGTCTGGGGACCCTACTTGAAATTCACTGATCCAAGAACTGGAAGCATGGGTTTTGCCACCTAACACAGCTGAGTTCCAGCTCCACTTCAGCCACTTGTATGACCCTTGGAAAAGCCACCCAAACCCTCTGGACTTCAGTCTCTGACACATAAGTCCAGTTGGGAGGAATAAAGAAATGCCCATAAAGCACTAGCTCAGCCAAGGGCAAGGCCTTTTAGAAGCAAGTGCTCAAAAAATACTAGTTACAGCCTACAGAAATGTTTCCTTAATCATCATGGCTCCCCATTATCTGCTATTTCACTTTCTGTGATTTCAGTTACCTACAGTCAACCCCAGTCTGAAAATATTAAACAGAAAATCCCACAAATACACAATTCACACGTTTTAAATTGTGCACCAAGTAACATGATGAAAGTTCCCACCTTCCCACTCTGTCCTGCCCAGGACATGAATCATCTCTTTGTCCAGGGTATCCTGACTATTAGTCACTTAGAAGTCCCGTTATCAAATCAACTGTCCAGGTATAGCAGTTCTTGTATTCAAGTGACCCTTACTGTGATCAATAATGGCCAGAAAGCACAAGAGGAGAAATGCTGGTAGTCCAGATCTGCCAAAGAGAAGCCATAAAGTACTTCCTTGAAGTGAAAAGGTACAAGTTCTCAACTTAATAAAATCATATGCTGTGGGGACTTCCCTGGTTAAGACTGCACTTCTACCCCAGAGGGCAAGGTTTTGATCCCTGATCTGGGAACTAAGATCCCATATGCCACATGGCACAATCAAAAAAAAATCATAAGCTGTGGATACTAAGATCTACAGTAAGAATGAATTTTCTATCTGTAAAATCATAAAGAAGGAAAAAAGAAATACATGCTAGTTTTGCTTTCATACTTAAAATTGCAAAGTTGCAGCTGCAGTGCATGATAAATGCTTTGATATTGATAAGATAGAAAAGGCATTAAATTTGTACAGTAAGGGATCTTGAGAGACCACATTCACATACCTTTTATTACAGTATACAGTGTTATAATTTGTTCTGTTTTCTCAAGTTGTTGTTAATCTCTCACTGTGCCTAATTTGGAATATACCATTCAAAAATACTTCACTTTTCTCCTTTTTCAACATACACTAGAATAAAGTTCAAAAGATAGATAAGATCAAAGATTGGAAAAGATATGGCAGAACTGGAACATTTATAGCAGCTTTATTCATAATAGGTGAAAGAAAAAAACAGTCCAAATGTCCATTGAGAAACAAAAATATAAACAATCTGGTATATGTATGCAATGTGATACTACTCCCCAATTCAAAACAACCATGATACACACAGTACGAAATCTCCAAAATATTTTGTTGAGGGCAAAAACCCAGACACAAAAGAGTGTCTTTTGTGCATTATTTCATTGATATGAATTTCAATGATAGACAAGACTAACCCAAAGTGAGAGAAATCAAATAGTCAATGCCTCTGGAAGAGGTGGAGGGAGCTGACTGGAAAAGTATAGGAGGGAAATTTCTGAGGTAATGGAAACGCTCTGTATCTTGATCTGGGTGAAGCAGACATGAGCATATACATTTGTCAAAGCCCATCAAACTATATACTTAAGATCTGTGCATTTTACTACAGGTAAATATAAACCTATAGTATATATAGTACATGTATATATATATCTTATTATATATATGAAGTGATTTATTTTATATAGCATATATATGTAAATTTCTTAAGGCACTTTTATGACAAAAAACTGTCATCCTTCATTTAAAATAAACCAACTCCAACCAAGTAGATCCATTTAGCTTGATTCTTTCACAGACCAGTCCTATTTCATATACCATTTACAACAGACTAGTTTAGTCTGTGCAACTTTCCAGAGAGCTGCCGTGAAATAGAGCAGAATTCTCTCCCACAAGAGGACCATGACATTTCCATACAGACAGCACCCAGAGTGACCCGTGGCCCTGGGAGTAGCTAGTTTAAGGCGCAGACAACTCAAAAGTATTATTTTCCTTTACCAAGCAGGAGCCTATTTAATATGATTAAAACACAGTAATAAAAACACAAGAAGAACAATTTTGTCCTATAATTTAAATCATATTCTCAATATGAAAGAGAAGGCTGGTGATGGTGAAGCCTGGATGGGAGGGGAGTTTGGGGAGAATGGATACACATATATATGTATGACTGAGTCCCTTCCCTGTTTACCTAAAACTACCACAACACTGTTAAGTCGGCTATATCCCAATACAAAATAAAAAGTTTCAAGCTACCAAAAAAAGAGAGAGAGAAGGCTGGTGAAATGCTTTCCAGTGCCTTCTTTCTGTAATGAAGATGTTAGAAGAGCTGCCTGCGCCTGTGTAATCATGACAGGAAATAGTAGCTTTCACATTGTGGTGGATTTCAGGCCATTCAAATGTCCCCATCCATAACTTTATTCCACTATAAGAAGAACAAGTAGGTTTGCATACACACACATGCACACACACTTTCTATGAGCATTCTTGCATAGCACACAGAATAATTCCGGGTGAAAGGAAATAAGATGGGAAGACACTAGCTTCCTTCAAACCCAGAGGCCTCTGATTCCAAACACACTTGGGTTACCTGACTGACCTTTCCAAAGTTTCACGATGATGCAGCATTGGGACAAAGCCTCCCAATGTTTGGTAACTGGTGGAGGGAGGCTCAGCCACCTATAGTATCTCACACACTGAGAATGAGCTCCCATCGATCAATTAGACACTAGTAAAACGCTCCCTGCGCCCATAATCTCCAGGATAGTCAGGAACTCGTGCCCATCCTCTACCAGCCATGTCTCCAAGATGCCCCTGCATGATGACCTGCAGCCGACCCCATCAAATGCTATGACAGTATTTTCTCTACAGTTGTATCAAGTCCTAGTAATGCAGGAACCTGAATTATGGTGTTAACCTCATAATTCAGATTCCTGACACTAAAAAAACCCAAGTCAGACATGACTTAGAGACTGAACAACAATGAAGTCCTCTAGGAAACCTTCTCTGATCATACAACTGGAAGTTAGTTCCTAGTTTCCTAAATGCTAATGCTCATTTTTTTAAGTATCATTTATATTGCACTTTAAGATCCTGTTTGTACATAGGCATTATTTTCTTCCCTGAGACTGGATGCTCCTAGAGATTGAGGACTGTTTTGTAAACTTCATTTTATCTCTAACATTGCCAGCTCAGTACATAGCACATAAATGTCTCAAAATGTTTGGTGATATATGGAGTAAGTGGAACCTGTTTTAATGGAGTAATGGTAATACACTGGGTTATTATCATTCTATACCTAATATCTAATAAAGTGCTAACACATTTTTTTTTAAAGCTAAACTTAAAAGCTAGACACAGAAATAAATAACTGCCCCAATTTCACTTGAAACGTAACAATAGCTAGTCTTTATTGAGCACTTATTATGTGTCAGGCACTATTCTGCACCCTTTATAAGTTTATGTAATACAAAACAGCCAGTTCAGAGATTCGGGAGACATATTTCCAGGTGAGACAAGGTGTTGGACCTTAAGCAAAGCTGAGGTGATATGCAGTAAATGAGGCATATTCTCTCCTTTCAATGAGCTTATCACCTTGTATGGAAAGAAGGGAAGGGATCTAACGCATAGTTCAGAATAAGTAAAAAACTGACAAGACACACATTTAGGGGAATCCAGAAGAAGGCTGATTTCTTCATCCTGGCAGGATGCCTGGGGGCTTCTTGGAGGAGGTGTGCAATCAGATACTGAGGACACAAATGTAAGGAGATTTCCATAACTGTCAGTCCGTCAGCTCCCAAAGCTACCAAAAGGCCGGTCTCTTCTCCCTGTCCCCCTCCTCCACGTCATCTGGAACAGGCCTGTTTCCAAAAGATGACTAGCTCAGCCCAGCCCTCCTTTCCTCTGCTGCTTGCCCTTTCAAGCACACAGGCACATGTATGAACTTTTCACCAAGGCTCAACCTGGTGCTTTTGCAGGGAAGAACCTGGATCACGGTGTTTGGTCATACAAGGGACCCCTTTAATGGAATCCATTCCTTCTCTACTTCTCCACTCAGGGACAGCCCTGAGCCTATACCAAACTAAGACGCAAGGGACTCCCCCTAGCCAGCAGCCATCAGAAGGGTCATCACTCCTCTCCAAGCTTCTGAGAGGTGAATTTGCTTCCACTCCCTTCTCTTAAGTGCACCCCTCAGGTCTCCCACACTCATCCCCCACCTCTTCCTCCTTGGTGGTTAAGGCTCTGCAACAAGGATTTTCAAACCCTCACTCTTGGTATCTGTGTGACCTTGGGCAAGTAACTGAACCAACATCAGTAAATGAAACAACGTCAGTCCCACCTTCTTCATCCGTAACATGGGGTTTATAAGAAAAACTCGCTCTCAGAATTGTTGTGCGTCAGAACAAAAGAGTGCAAGGAAAGCATTTTACACAGAACCTGACACATAATAAGCGACAAGAAATAGCAGCTATAATCATCTTCACAGGGATGATAACGATGGTTGCAGTGATGGGGATGGTGGTGATGTTGGTGGTAGTATAAACTTGGGCTTGAATGGCGCTGAAATACCCTCTCTATTCTCTCCCTCCACCGCCACCCACAAGTCTGGGGCCAGGCCACACGGTAGAGACACATGAGTCATCCAGTTGTGGGGTGAATGCAAGATCTTCAGGCTGCAGGCTTTGGGACTGAAAGGTGGTGATGCCCTAGCCCACCTGGCCGGTCACGGGGTGATGCTGATTTTCTGATTAAGGAGGTCCAACAATCAAAGACCCTCACCTCCTTCATACCCATTCTCCAGGTCTGAAAACAGCTAAGAGATCAAAGAACGCCGTAGCTACGCCCGCTGCAACACTCGCCCAGGGAACCAGGAGAGCGTCCACTTTGCCCCTGCCTCAGTTCCCCAACTCTCCTCCCGGTGCAGGCAAGCCACTGCTGCACTTGGTGGCAGAGATAACAGGTTAGCAAACCGGGCCAGGGAAAAATCTCTGCGCTTCCCCGAGCTAACCCAAGCCCCTCTTCCCAACGCAGGTGGGCAAACAATCCACAGCCTCTCAACAACTTGGTGTATTTCACCATCACTGGGCACACGGCCTCAACATCGCCCCTATACCGCGTTCGCAGGAGAAAAGCGGGAAATCGAAAGGGGGGCGGGAGGAGGCTTCTCAGCCGGGTTCCCTTTTCTGGGGGCGCCTCCAGGAGGCGCGTCCCGACTTACCTTGTCTGACGGCTTTGAAGGTGACGGCCTCCTTGCAGCTGTCGATGACTCCCAGTACGTCATAGCGGGGCAAGCCGGACACCCGGATCCCCTGCACCTCCAGAAGCAACTCGCCCTCGCTCAGCCGAGGGCCCTCGCCGCCACCGGGAAGCCCCGCCGCTTCGGTAGCCGTCACTGCTCCAACATACGGAAACTCTCCGTTCTCCGCGCCCCCCAGCACCGTCACCCCCAGCTCTCCCTGGGGTCCCCGCTTTACGGTGCATTCGTGAACCCTGCTAGTCCAGTGGTTCTTCTTCTGGATCACTTTCGACATGATGAGTTACACCCCTCCTACCTCCGCCAAAAAAAATAATGATAAAATGAGAGACAGGTGCCCCCCACAGCACAAGCCCCCAAGCCCCTGCTGGTTCATGGGAGAGACATCTCCCCCCCAAACAACGCAGCGGGAGAGAGAAACTTGGCAGCCTCGCTCCCTTGCACACACTCGCTCACTCAAGCCATCATAAAACAAACTTTCTGGGCTTCCCCG
>NW_011494876.1:711306-712211 GCF_000754665.1 Bison bison bison | reverse complement strand
GCTTCTCGGTCCACGTTCCGGCGCCCGACCGTGCTCTCTGGGACCAGAGTCCACTCTGCGCCGCTTGGATTATTTTTTTTCCTTCCTTTCTTTCTTTCTTTCTTGCCTCTTAGAAATGCGGTGTCTCCTCTTTGCCTCCCGTCTGGTTCGCCTTTCCTCGCGGGCGGGCAGTTTTTGAGGGTGAGGGAAGCCCTTCCAGGCAGTTGCTGGGAGCCCTGGAGACGCGGTAGCTGAGCGGGGGCGGGGGGGACAGGAGGGAAGTGCCTGCGTCCCCTTTAAGCAGATACAAAGGCTCGGCTTGTTTTGTTACAGTTCATTCTATTCCGCGCCGCCGAGCGCAGCGGCCGGCAAGAGAAGACGCGCGCGCATGCGCCCCGCGACCGCCTGCCGGCCGGCCCGCCCCACCCCGCCTTCCCGAAGTGAGAGATTCCAATATGCTTCCCGTTGGGTCCTAAGTCCGACCCTTCCAGGATCAGCCACTTTTCTCCCCCTTCACACGCCCTTCTCGTTCCTACTTTTATTTCAGTGCTCACGACTCTGCATAGCCCTTCGGGGGTCTGGGAGACGAGCAAGTGTTTTACTCCAACTGTCTGCAACTTTTGAAAACATAGGCAATCTGCTTGGGCATTTTAAAACCATTTCAAACAGGTGGGGGTTGGGGAGACTCACACTCCCTTGCGCTCACACTCACGCACACACGCACGCACAAACGCCGGCCTAAGCTTCCTTACCGCCCTCGGCCAGTGGCTGGCCACGCTGTCGGTCACCCAGCCCACCCCCCGCCGCAATTCCCTCTAATACCCTGAACCCAACCCAGAGGAGTGCGCCTGCCCGGCTTCCCCCCAACCTGCACTGTGCAGGCGGGTTCTGGTCTTGGAGCAGGGGGTGCTGCCGCCTCTGCGACC
>NW_011494876.1:700602-711206 GCF_000754665.1 Bison bison bison | reverse complement strand
TGCTGGTCCCCCAAATGGGATCCGTCACACGCTCACACACGTATACACACATTTATCTGCATCCTTAAACTTTAGGGCCAACTTTTCTGGACGCAGATAAAGTATAAGGCGAGGGAAAGAAGCCAAAAAGCAAGAGGGGCTTGGGGTCTTCAACCGAAAAGGGTCTAGCTCTTTAAAACTCCCTTGCGGCTAGAGACCTCTGGAACCAGGCGTCTGCCCTGGACTCAAGTTCCTGGCTGAGCTAAGCAGCCTTTGGACCCGCCCCGGGGCCAGGAGATAAGGATCACTCCTGGGTCAGGGATCTGCACCCGAGTCCTGGCGCCCGCGGGGGCGTGGGCGCGGCAGCCACCTCTCGGAATTCACAGCCGGGAGTTGCTTCTGCCTCGGGCGGCGCCCGAGGGCGGGGGCAGAGCCAGCTAATAATGTCCCTGCTAGGTTTCGGAACGTGCTCGGGGGCTGCGGACAGAAAGAATATCCTGCACCGACAAGGCTTCCCTCCCCAAATACTCCCCAATCGGCCTGGGCGATAGTCTCCTAAACATTTTCTTTTCCTCAGTGATTTATAACTTATTTATCCATCTTGGGTCACAAGAGAGATTTCAAGTGCTAAATAAGGGAAGTGAGTGTAAAGGACTCCGAAAGGACGGGGTGCCGCAGAGGTCAGGGTTGAGAGGCGGGCTCTGAGGTTTAGGTTCTCACCGGTCCAGTGTCCGTGTGATCTTGACCAAGCGCTGGGACCCCTCAGAGCCTGAGTTTCTTAAGTAAGTGTAACAATACCTGACAAGATTTTGGGGAGTATTACGGGGAGGACACTTGTAAAGTGATATATAATAAAAAGCTTACTAGTAGTAGTTTGAAAATAGGAATCATTCGGGGTTTCAAGTTACATGATAATTCCTCCTTTTCTCTCTAAAACTTAAAATATATAGGCATACATTTAAATATTTTAAAGCACTGCTTATAGGGCACTTTTCTAAGCCAATAAATATAAGAGAAGAACGTTGCTACTTCTCTCTTGAGATATCCAAAACTGAAAAATCCTATTGCCTTCTAGTATTTGTAAAAGAAGGAAGTGGCCAGTTTTCCATGGCTCTTCTTGGTAAGGGAAACCATCTTCAGCCTCTTTTCTCAGAAGATATCCATTTGTCTCCAGCTTGACTGGATCAAAATGAATGAGAAATTAAAAAGCTTCAGTCCCAAAACCAAATAAAGATCCAGCCAGTCAGAATCTTAAGGATAGGTTCTATCCTCTGGATGTTTAAGCTTGCCTTTACATGCATGGTGCTAGTACACAACACCCAGGACCACAGTCTATCATCTTGATTCCTGAGCTCACAGACACTTTAAGGGTAAGAATCTATGTCCACATCTTCTTGGACAGCATATACTCCAGGAAGGTAGTGGATTTTGGCAGTTTGGTTTACTGATGTAGTCCCAGTTCTTAGAACAGTATCTGGTACCTTGTTAATGTTCAAGTATTTGGTGAGTGAATCCTCTTCCCAAAATGCACATTTTTGCATACCACCTTAAGAGTGAAATCACAGATTTCCCTACAGATCATTGGTAAGCTTGCCCTTCTATACTTCCCACCTCCCACACTCCATATTTTATAACTGTGGGTGCCCACTTGCCAGGAATTCTCCCACTTGCCTCTAATCAGCGGTCACCTACCTAGAGGAGTCCAAACAAGATCAAGTGGTCGGCAGTTCCTTCCACTGGCAGCAGCACCATCTTCCCTCTCCAGGGTTCCACATGACCCTGAAGCAGAGAAGAGGAAAGGACTTGGAATTTAGCCTACTTCAGATTCTAGGTGTGGAATAACCCCCCCAAAAAAGAAGGGAAAAGTGAGGGCACAGACACCAGGGTAGAGAGAGGTATAGAGAGACATATTAAAATCCAGGAATTTAAAAAGGAGTAGTTTGAGCTTTCAAAACAGCTGAGACTGCCAATTTCCAGACATTAAGTTTATGATGTTCCCAAACTCTCTGCCTCTCCTCTGAACCTTTCTGTTTGTTCTATTTCTCCTGGTTCAGTTTCTGTGTCCCAGATTGGAAGGAGCTTCAGGGCAGAAATCATATTTATTCTATCCAAACTTTGAATCCTCAGCACCTAAACCCATGCCTTGAGGTGAGTGTGCACTTACACACTTGATGAATGAATGTGTGAATGCATGGGTGAAGTGTGACCTTAAACTATGTAGTATGTGACCTTTAGCATGAAACCCATTTAGATTCCCTGGCCTTTCAGTGGTTAGTTAGGACTACACATTTCTGTTGCAGGGGGCATGAGTTCCCTGTGGCATGGCCAAAAAATTAAGTAAGTAAAAAATAAAAAAAAACCACGAAACCCATTTAGATTTGGTGGCTAAAACTGATATTTATAGACTGTTTTCTTAAGAGTTTATAGTTATCTTGAAGTAGATTTTTCTTGAATATATATAAAGAAGAACCCTGTGTTCTGGCTTCCCTCACTTACATTATGACTTTGACAATACATTCTAGTGGGGGAAATAATGCCATAAAATACCTAACTTTGAGGTTTACCATGTGTGCCAGGATAGTTATGTACATTATTTTATTTAATCATTATAACAATTGTGTGAGGTAGGTATGGCCTTGATTTTGTATGAGTGACTTTGATTTTAGAGGAAAGTAAAGCTAGTTAAGTAAAGAAATTTGCTCAAGAGCCTGGAAATGATAGAGCTAGGATGTGAACGCAGGGGCCCGAACCAAAGCCCACATTCAGAACTACAGCCCTATGGGAGGGGTAGGATGTGGCCATCCACCATCTAGCATATTTGGGTACCAGCATATTTTGGCTCCAGTATCCACCACATAGTGTATGCATACCAGTTAAGACAGTTAAGACACTCTCCCATCTCTTCCTTATAAACTGAAAGAATACAGTGTTCCACTCTGGAATCCAATCTGCAGTCCTCCTTCAGTGGGCTCTGAAGATCAAATAATTTACTGGAATGTAGAGAGATTAATTTGCAAACATTTCTGAAGTGTCTAGAGATCTGTGGGCTCTGGTACAGGTGACATGCCAATATACTGTTACTGCAGAAGCAGTTCAACAACAAAATCTTAATAAACATGATTAAGAAGTAAACTGTGACATAATAAACTGCAAAAACGATGGTCTTATTTTCCTATAGGTAGTTCCACTCAAAGGAAGAAGAAAATCCACAAATGTAAAATTGTGCATTTCTTTCTTCCAAAGACATTTCTTTTCAAAGGTTTCTAGTTGTGAGTAAAGAAAGCATTACTGCAGTCGAAAGTGGTAACTTACCTCCTTTTTCTGAAAATGTGAAGACAGGAGATAAGTTGGTTGACTGTGAGGCAAAAGAGGACATAAAAATTGGTTATCTTTTAGTTTCTGAAGAATGTCATCAAGAAGCATATATTATAGATATCAAGGTAAATGCTTCATATTCAGTAAGGTAACTGACTCCAAACTGGTAATTTAGAGCAGATCAACAAAGGAAGTTAAAACCCTTATTTCAGATAGAGGGAAACAGATAGTGAGGACCACTTTCTGAGTCACCTCCTGGAGGCACTTTTATGATTCACTTGATAACATGTTCGTTTCCTCACAGGGAGGCAGACAGGTTTTTTCTGACCACAGTACCCCTCTAGTCCTTTCAGCTAGGGAAGAAAAAATAAAATGTTAATTCTCGTGATCTTCCAAGCAATCGCATGTGAACTATTATTTTCATATCCTAGAGGAAGAACTCCAGGAAGAGAGTTTAATCCTAGCTAATGTTCTGGTTCACTTCCATGGGAAAAAATTAATACTGGTAACTGGAAGATTTGAAATTTCAATATTGGCTGTGAAGAACCAAGAGAAACCCAAGAATTTATTATGGAAATCTCTCCTAAAATTTCCCAAATATTCAGCTATACTGAAGTATATCATCCTGCATAATTCCACTGAAAATATACGTGGTGACAGTAAATTTCCTTATGAACAGGATATTTGCAATTTTCTTCATAATAGATATTTGTATCTATTTTATCTCCCACCAACTCTATGAAAATACAGTAATTGGAACATGGTAGATGCTTAAATAATAATTTGATTAGTGAAGGTGTTCATTCTGTGTATGTCTTATTATATATTTAATAATTTTTATTGCACTAAAGCAGAACTGAATGAAAGAAGAGGAGATTACACATTGAAATCAAGGATGCAATACGGGCATTTTTAAAAATACTCCATAGTATAAATTATTGCTGAACAACTTTAAAAATAGATAAATAAAAAGGCAGAATTAAATCATTCAAGATTGTATTACCTACTTTTATACTTGGGTTTATCTCCTCCTGGACTTTGGCCAATACAAATATACACACGTTGACACAATCTACTTTCTTTAGCTGTCTCTCTCCTCATTTAGGATTTATAGTTTATGGAATAAAATAATCCTTTATACCTTTTATTTGTGTGTGTGTTTGTGTGCTCAATTGCTCAGTTGTGTCCAACTCTTTGAGACCCCATGAACTGTAGCCTATCAGGCTCCTCTGTCCATGGGATTTCCCAGGAAAGAATACTGACGTGGGTTGCCATGTCCTCCTCCAGGGGATCTTCCCGACCCAGGGACTAAATCTGCATCTCCTGCATTGGCAGGTGAATTCTTTACCACTGTGCCACCAATTTATTACTCACCAATATATCCTCAATTTTCTATTTGTTAAATATAAACCTATATCTATCACTTTTACCAGCTCAATAATATTCCATTCTTTAAATGTTCCAAAATTTATTAAAACAATGCCCTATTCATGATCATTTAGGATTCTGCATGAGACTGCAGTAATTATTTGTATTAGGATGTTTTGGTTGCCAGGGACAGAAACTTAGTTGAACTAACTTAGGAATAAAAGGAAATGTATTAATCCATTATAACTGGCAAGACTAGAGATGAAACTAGTTTTCAGCAAGCCTAGATTAAGAGGCTCAAGCAATGCTGTCAGCTTTATCCCTCCATCTCTTGGTTCTTTTTTCCTTAGTTGCCCTCATCCTCTCATACTACATATGGATTGACCTTCTTCCAAAATCCAGGAAAGACAACCACGTGCATCTACGTTTAGTAATCCCAAAAGAAAGATTTTCACTAACAGATGGGAAAAGCAATGCGAGAAATTTCATTCTGTATTAAAGCTTTCAGTGTCAATTGTGGAGAGTATAGATGGAGTTTGTGTACTTTTCACCGGCTTTGAGAATAAACACAAGTGAGGCACAAACATGATTGGCTACCTGATCAAGCCTGGCAGTGTGTGTATAGACTTGAGACTCAGGGAAAGGTCATTAAGGTACTTTTCTCTACAAGCTCCTATGGTGGTTGCCTCTTAACGCAGTTAACCAAGAGTTCCAAGAATACAAATACAGTGGGAGTTTGATTTCAATCAAAGCTGCAGTGGTTGGCCCACACATTGGTAGCTATTATGAATAAACTCTGAAGCTGGCAGTAGTGCAGGATTGTACCCTTTACAAAGGAAGCCAGTCAAGTGTTATACTTATTTAATAAAGATGGTTTGTTAAATTATTTACATAACATCAATTTCAAATATTCTGAAATGAGTCCTAAGTTTTTCTGAAGCTAAACTAAAAAAGAGAAAGTTAAATATTTTAAGATGATCTGTGACAGTTGGTAGGTTGTTAGATTGTTTTCATTCATTTGTTCCTTCAACAAATGCTGATTAAATACTTATTTTGTCAGTTTGCACTAGGCACTGATGATATAGAACTAAAAGACCCACTAGGCTTTGTTTTGTTTTTTTTTTTTTGGCTGGAGGAAGGTTACCTCCTAATTGGATACATAGACAAAAAAAAAAAAAATACAAGTTCAACTGTGTTGGGTAAGTTCAGTGACAAGGAGCTAGGGTCATCTTGGTAGACATCTCTTTAGGAAAATTATAATTTGCAAACATGGCTTCAGAAATTAAAGGTGCCATTTTTAGAAGAACTTCTTGCCTCCTTCACCTATAATTTATTTTAATAGTATTTTAATAAGTGAAAGAGAATGTCGTTTTATGATCACGTTATGATACTTGAAGATATGTTTTATGGAACCATTCACTGAGTTCCCAGATGGTTACAGTTGAATATAGTGTGAATATGTGCTTCCATAAAGGACAACTCTGTCTTGCCACAAAGTGATCCAGCAAACACTAGGTGGAGTTTTGGAAAATGACTCAGCAATCTGGAATCTGAGCAGCCTTGCTCCTTGAACTGTACTATCTTTGGAAAATTGTTCCCTATAAAATCTTGTAGCCAGATGAACGAGGACCCCCAAAGATGCGGTACTCACTTTCCAGATTTAGCACATTCCTAGAATTTTAAACTCATTTTTATGGACTGTTGCCCAGGTGAGGGGGGGCTTAGCCAAGCCAGGAACAGTTATGAGCAACATCCCATAGGAAGTCAGTTCCCAAATTTGGAGTGCTTGTATTCTGAACATTCCTGACAATTCTGGCTGAGAAATTCAGCTTGCCTAAGTTTGGGTACCCCAAGGATTTTACATGCAGCAGAGAACTGCTGAATTAAGCTAAGTGTTGGAAGACATTGCAGTTTTAATTATTAAGTTAGCCCCCTGCTTTAGTGAATGCACAAGTTGGCATATGCTTGGGAATGTTTCTGTTTCCAAACTCACAGCAACTGCATTTTTAAAATGTTTGACCTTGATCTTGTGACCTTTCCTCTAAAATCCTGAGAGTCCTGGGAACACTCACAGCTGAGTGATGGGAGCAAAACTAGACAGATAGCAATTCTCTTTTTCTTTTATTTATTTATTTGCTTAAATCTTAGGCTACTTTGTTTTAAACTAGACCCAACTTCCCTTTCAGTTATTAATTTTATTTAAATCTATCCTCTTGGTATGACTTTATACTTTGAATTGATACCACTAAAGCCTAAAACTAGTAAAGCTGTGTGACCCATCTGCTAAGGCAAGCTGGCATTTTGACACTGCTCTCCAGAGAGCTGAGACTGTTCTCTAGATTAATGTTTTCAAATTCTTCGATTGCTGTTCAGAATAAGAAACAGCACATAAACATATAAACACACACATATATATATGATTGAAACAAAAATTTCAAGAAACCATATTTATCCTTTCTGCATATGATGTACTGCCTTGGGTTATGGCCCACAGCCATATTTCTTAACCTTTCCCTGTACTACCTACAAGCTAAGAAAGGTTTTATGTTTTTCAGTGGTTAAAAAGCAAACAAACAAGTTATAATGAGACACATTTACAATATGTCATGTGCTCTTCTGAGCCTTTGCATTTATTGACTTGTTAAATCTTTAGTGGTTAACACATTTTGAGGGAGTGCTCAGTGTGCAGGATGCTTTGGTAAGTGCTTTCAATGATGCTTCCCAGGTAGCTCAAATGGTAAAGAATCTGCCTGCTATGAGGGGGACCTGGGTTCAATTCCTGGGTGGGGAACATCCGCTGGAGAAGGGCATGGCAACCCACTCCAATATTCTTGCCTGGAAAATTCCATGGATAGAGAGCCTGGCAAGCTAGTCCATGGAGTCACAAAGAGTCGGACATGACTAAGTGACCAACATTTTCTCTTTCACTCTATGAGGCAGGGGATATTAGTAGTCACACTTAATAGATGACAAAACAGAGGCTATATCACTCGCACAGGGTTACACACCTAGGAAGTGGTAATTAGGATTTAATCCTAGGTTTCTCTGCTTCCAAACTTTTGGTTCTTAATACTATTGATGTTTTCACCTTCTTGACCATAGCTTCATACATAATATGGACCCAATGTATATTCGAAGAATGAGTGAATACATGTATGAATGATCCAGAGATAGATTGATGGTATCCCATAGACCCTGACCAACTATGAGAATACAGATAAATTAGGTGATTGCTTGTTGCTTTAAAAAGCAACCAACCAAACAAATAAACAAGGTAAATCCTTCATTTATTAAGTGCTAAATACTTCATGTGGGCTTTCCTGGTGGCTCAGCAGTAAAGAAACGCACCTGCAGTGAAGGAGATGCAGGAAACTCAGGTTCAATCCCTGGGTCAGAAAGATCACCTGGAAAAGGAAATGGTAATCTATTGCAATATTCTTGCCTGGAAAATCCCATGGACAGAGGAGCCTGGCGGGCTACAGTCACAAGAGTCTAAAATGACTTAGTGATTAAACCACCACCACCACCACCACCACCACCACCAACTACTTTATGTAATTGCTTTCAATATCTTTACTCAATTAACCCTCATAAGGACACTATGAGGTAGATGCTACTCCTGTTTTACAAAAGGAAGGACTGAGGTCCAAAGAGGTTAAGTACATTGCCTAAGATGATACGACCATTATAGTTAGATCTGGTGTGACTAAGACAGATGATCTTCTTAATTCTATGCTATGTACCTCCATTTATTAATTTCTAATATCACTGTAATACTACCTACCCCTATAATTTTGTAACCAAAATAGATAATGTATCAGAACGATCATTAATAACTGTATTTTCCAATGACATATTTCTCTACCAAAAAGTTAAAAACTCAAGGTGGAAGAAGTAGAGGAGGCAAAGAAATGCCTTCCAGTACATTTGATATGGAAATTGTTATTAAAATGTTGTGTT
Organism: Bison bison bison; assembly: GCF_000754665.1. Classification (NCBI taxonomy): domain Eukaryota; kingdom Metazoa; phylum Chordata; class Mammalia; order Artiodactyla; family Bovidae; genus Bison; species Bison bison. The sequence goes on along the minus strand of NW_011494876.1, from coordinate 702,584 downwards.
ATATTTTTTGCAAATGTTCTATAAATCTAAAATTATTCTAAAATATTTTTTAAGAACACAATGAAGCACATGGAAAAATGTTTAATTTCATTAGTCATTAGAGAAATGCAAACCAAAACCCCAATGAGATACTACTATACCTCCACTAGGATGGGTACAATTTTTCTTTTAATGGAAAATAACAAGTGTTGATGCAGATGCAAAGAAATTAGAACACTTATGCATTTTTGCTGGAACTATAAAATAATGCATACACTGTAAAACAGTTTGATGGCTCTTCAATAAGCTAAATGTTGAATTCCTATATCACCCAGCAATTTAATTCCTAGGTATATATCTATATATGCAAAGGGATTGAACACAGACATACAAACAAAAACTTGTATGTGGATGTTAATAGCGGCAATTGTCATAATAGCCAAAGATGGGAATAACCCAAAAATCCATCAAAAAATTATGTTAAAGAAAATGTAGCTTTCCATACAGTAGAATAGTATTCAGCTGTAAAAAAGGAACAAAGGACTGACGTATGCTATAAAGCAAAAAACCCTGAAAACATGATATTAAGTGAAAGAAGTCATATACAAAAGACCGTATAATGTGTGATTCCATTTATACGAAACGTCCAGAACAGGCAAATCCATAGAGATAAGAAATAAATTGGGGGTTATCAGAATTGTGGGGAGGCAGAAGGAGGAGTGCTAGGTAATGATCATGGGATTTTCTTTTGGGATGATGAAAATGTTCTGGAACTAAATAATGGTGATAGCTGCACAGTACTTTGAATGTACTAAATGCTACTGACTTGTACACTTTAAAATGGATAAGATAGGGAATTCCCTGCAGTCCAGTAGTTGGGCTTGGTGCTTTCACTGCAGTGGCCCAGGTTCAATCCCTGGTCCCAAAAGCCATGTGTCAATAATAATAATAATAAGCTTAAAATAGCAAACTTTATGTTCAGTGAATTCTACCTCAATTTAAAAGCTCACTGGGATACCATTTTTAAAAGGTAGTATACTGAAACAGAATGTGCTGGGAGATACAACTTAAAAAGGAAAAAAAGTAAATATTACATGAAATACCAGCGTTCAGTACAGCATCTTGATTTAGAGCATGGACTTTCAAAACTGGCAGCTCTAGAATCAAAGCCCAGTGCTCTCACATAATGACTAGTTATCCTTAGGCAAGTTTTATAACCTGTCTGAGACTCAGAGTCCTCATTCGTCAACCGTGTGTCATTGCTATTGGTTATAATGAAATACTTTTTATATAAGTTGTCACCTAGCCTAAAAATAATGATGATTAATATATGCTTTTTTTTTGTTCACCTTTGTATATATGTGAATTGAGTGTTACTAGTCTTCCTAATGATAATTTCATTAAAAGGAAAGTGATCTGGGTTTGGGGAGATAACAATCATAGTTTTATCACCATATGTGACTTTTTACATCCCAGGAAAAGTATCCCGTGAACAGATCTTTAAAACGATTTTGTGAGGTTATATTGAAATTTAGGCTAAATTGCTATTACTAAAATTTCTAGGCTGCTTCCAACTGTTACTACAAAAGAATCGTCATGGAATTGGAATTGATAGGAAAGGCTTTATTAGGAAAAAAAAAAAGATACCTACGTTTCCTTCCCTTCCCCTTGAGGATAACTAAGCTGTCACCATGAATATCGAGAGTGCTATTTCTTTGTGAATTTGCATATGGCATCTTCCCAGGTAATTTATGGAGCAAATCCTGACACAGCTCAGGAAGAAACCATGTAGCTCCTTTAGTGTCATTAGTAACTGAAAGGCCAAATTTAAAGAGGTACAGGAAATTCATCTCCCAAAGATTCAGACACAGCACTCTCTGCTCTACACCCTACACAATTCTTCCAGCCACACAAGTCAGCCTTTCTAAAGTAAGAAAAAGAAACTTCTAGAACCCTGCCCTCTAACCCCTGTTCCTCATCCTCTTGGGCTCTCCTGGGAGTTA
>NW_011494876.1:685230-700409 GCF_000754665.1 Bison bison bison | reverse complement strand
GTCCCTGGGATTCTCCAGGCAAGAACACCGGAGTGGGTTGCCATTTCCTTCTCCAACGCATGAAACTGAAAAGTGAAAGTGAAGTCAAAAAGTGAAAGTGAAGTCGCTCAGTCGTGTCGAATCTTCGCGACCCCCTGAACTGCAGCCCACCAGGCTCCTCCGTCCAAGAGTACTGGAGTGGGGTGCCATTGCCTCCTCTGTGGCAAGAAACTACAGGCCAACAGAACTGCCAACTGAGTGACTATGTGAAGAGCAGGGAGCTGGGTCTGACGGGTATTTGGGGAGGGAAAGGTTTAACAGTTTCTGTGCCTGTTTAAACATTCTAGTCTTACCAACAAATGTAACAAAGTCTAACTGACGCATACCTCAGTTTCCTGCATTTTGCAGATATTGTATTAATATTTTTATAAATTGAAGGTTTGTGGCAATCCCACCTCAAGCAAATCTACTGGTTCCATTTTTCCATCAACATTTGCTCACTCCTGGTCTCTGTGTCACATTTTGGTAATGCTTACAGTATTTCAATTTTTTTCATTAACATTGTATCTGTTATGGTGATGTGTGATCAGTGATCTTTGATGTTACTGTTGTAATTGTTTTCCAGCACCACAAACTGTGCTTTATAAGGACATAGTTAACTCATCTGATAAATGCTGTGTGTGTTCCAACTGCACCACAAACGGCTTGTTCCCCCGGCCCCGTCTCGGCCCCTCTCCTCCTGCTGTCCTATTCCCTGAGATGCAATGATATTGACATTAGGCCAATTAATAAACCTAAAATGGCCTCTAAGTTTTCAAGTGAAAGGAAGAGTCTCATGTCTCTAATTTTAAGTAAAAACTAGAAATGATGAAGCTTAGTGAGGCAGGAATGCCAAAAGCCTAGACAGGCCAAAAGTCAGGCCTCTTGCACCAGTTAGTCAAGATGTGAACGCAGAGGGAAAAAGTTCTTGGAGAAAATTACAAGTGCTGCTCCAGTGAACCCAGAAATGATAAGAAAGTGAAGCAGCCTTACTGCTGATATGGAGAACATATTAGTGGTCTGGATAGAAGATCAAACCAGCCAGAACATTCCCTTAAGCCAAAGCCTAATCCAGAGCCAGTTCCTAACTCTCTTCTATTCTATGAAGACTGAGAGAGGTAAGCAAGCTGTAGAACACGAATTTAAAGCTATCAGAGGTTGGTTCATGAGGCTTAAGGAAAGAAACCATATCTGTAACAGAAAAGTGCAAACAGAAGCAGCAAGTGCTGATGTAGAAGCTGCAGCAAGGTATACAAAATATTTAGCTAAGATAATTTATGAAGGTGACTATCCTGAGATTTTCAATATACATAAAACAATGTTCTTTTGAAAGAAGATGTCCTCTAGGACTTTCATAGCTAGAGAGGTAGCCAGAGTGGAGAAATTGATGCCTAGCTTCAAAACTTCAAAGGATTGGCTGATTCTCTTGTGAGGGGTTATTGCTGCTGGTCATTTGCAGTTGAAGCCAATGCTCATTTACCATTCTGAGAATTTTAGGGCCCTTAAGAATTATGCTTAATCTACTCTGCTTATGCGTTGTCAATGGAACAACAAAACCTGGATGACAGACAGCACATCTGTTTACAACATGGTTAACTGGATATTTTAAGCCCACTGTTGAGAACTACTCCTCAGGGGGGAAAAAAAAAAATCTCCTTGTAAAATATTACTGTTCACTGGGCTTTTCTGGGGGCTCAGTGGTAAAGAATCCTCCCACCAATGCAGGAGACATGAGTTTGATTCCTGGTCCAGGAAGATCCCACATGCCATGAAGCAATTAAATTCATGTGCCACAACTACTGAGGCTATGCTCTAGAGCCCAGAAACCTCAACTCCTGAGACCACGTGCTGTAACTACTGAAGCCCGCACACCCTAGAGCCTGCGCTCCCCAACAAGACAAACCACAGCAATGAGAAGTCTGCGCACCACAACTACAGAGTAGCCCCCACTCATCACAAGTAGAGAAAAGACCACACAGCAATGAAGACCCAGCACAGCCAAAACTTAATAAATAAATTATTTTTAAAAATAAATATTACGGCTGCTCAGTGACAGTGAATCTTGTCGTCCAACCACTCTGACGGAGATGTACAATGAGATAATGTTTTCATGCCTGCTAGCAACATTATCCATTCTGCAGCTTGTGGATCAAGGAGTCATATTTACTTTCAAGTCTTATTATTATGAAATATATTTCCTAAGGCTATAGCTTCTACAGACAGTGATTCCTCTGATGAATCTAGGCAAAAGAAATTGAAAACCTTCTGGAAAGGATTCACCATTTTAGATGCTGTTAAGAATATTCAAGATTCATAGGAAGAGGTCAAAATGTCAATATTAACGGGAGTTTGGAAGAAGTCGATTCTAACCCTCCCATATAACTTTTATATATATATACACATATAACTATATAACTTTCAAGACTTCAGTGAATAAAGTAACCACAGCTATGGTAGAAATAGCAAGAGAACTAGAATTAGAAGTGGAGCCTGAAGATGTGGCTAAATTGCTGCAATCTCAGAATAAAACATGAACAAATGAGGAGTTGCTTCTTGTGGATGACCAAAGAAAATGGTTTCTTGAGATCATTATTTCCTTCATCTCCTGGAGGAGACGCTGTAAAGATTATTGAAATGACAACAAAGGATTTAGAATATGACATAAGCTTAGTTGATAAAGGAGCAGCAGAGTTGGAAATGGTTGACTGTAATTTGAAAGAAGTTCTACTATGGGTAATGCTATCAAATTGCATGCTAAAGAGAAATCATTTGTGAAAGGAAGAGTCAATCGGTGTGGCAAACTTTTCATTGTTATCTTAAGAAATGGACTTCCCTGGTCCAGTGGTTAAGAATTCACCTGCCAATGCAGAAAACAAGGGTTGAATCCCCGGTTCGGGAAGATTCCACCTGCCTCAGCGGAACTAAGCCCCTGCACCAGGACTCCGGAAGCCCGCCCTCCGCACAAGAGAAGGCACGGAGGTGAGAAGACCGTGAACCACAACCACGAACCACAACTAGGAAGTAGCCCCTGCTCACTGCAACTAGAGAAAGCCTTAGCTGCAACGAAGAACCAGCACAGCCCCAAATAACATAAACAAATTCAATTATATACATATATTTAAAGAAAGTAATAAAGTGCCACAGCCAAGAAACGAAGATCCTGCTTGTTTGCTATGTCCCCTTCCCACACCCCTGCAAAAGAAAAATAGAAAAGATACCTGATCAAATCTGAACACAGGGTTCCCTTAGGAATAGTAGGGTGAACTGAGGGGAAAGGAGGCAGCCCTCAGCATCATCCCTGTGTCAAATGGGATCTTTCCGTTGAGGTAAGAGGGCTGCAGATGGCTCCCAATTGCAGTGCGCCAGCCCCAGTCTCGCGGGATCTGTTGTGGAGCGCAGGCTCCAGAGTTCAAGGGCACAGTAGCTGCACACGCGTGGGCTTCTCTTCCGTTGTGGTACATGCTGGTTTCAGAGCATATGTAGGCTCTGTAGCTGTGGTGTGAGGGCTCAATTGCCCTGCAGCATGTGGGCTCTTAGTTCCCCAACCAGGGATGGAGCCCCATGTCCCCTGCATTGGAAGGCAGATTCTTAACCATTGGACAAGCTGAGAAGTCCCAAGGGCAGGGGTTTTATCTGTGGACTGGCTGGCTGACTGGCTAACAGCTCCAGCAGTCTTACAACCAGCTGAAAGCCTCAGTGGTAACAGGCAACTAGAGTTTTTTGAGTAGACTATGCCAGATTCTGGGTTCAGAACAGCACAGCAAATTCGGTAGTATTCAAAGCTGTGACTTCTGTTTCAAAATCGTAGATAAAAGCTGACTGTGACCCTGAAGATCTCCTCCCACTGAGAAAGAGTCCATGCGGCACTTTTCTCCCTTTGTCATACCAAGATGACATTCTCATCTTGACTTAGCCATAGTGCACTTCTAGTCTACGATGGGTGCTTACTGCATAGTCTTAAAGAATCAAACTGTCAGATGAGAAGACAATATTGTTCTTTTATTTCAAGAATGTGTGGTGTTATCTAAGATACCACTGCCCATCCAGTAGATGGATTGCCAAGGCATTTCATCTGCTAGGAAACAAACACACAAACAAAAGGGTATAGCATGAGTCTGGGACAAAGTGCAAAGAGTTAGCCAACCCCTCCTTTTCCAATCTGAAAAGAGTCAGACATGACTGAGCATGCATGCATCCCATTACATCATGGTACCACGGAAGTGAATTCTGTCATCCCAGGGGTAGGAGCAGGGAACCCAGGTGTGGCCCATTTGGTTCACCTGGCCACAATCACGGATGCCAGGCTCTGCACCTGTGAGCTAGGCTGGTTCCAGGCATGAACCTCGGGCGCTGCACTTGGAATGCTGGGACAGAGGCTCCCCTAATGCTGGGCTGTGTGGTGGTGCTGCCAACCCCTGCAACAGCAGTGACATTTTTTTGCCACTGATAGGGGAAGCCAGCCCGAAGCCAGTGCTAATTCAGAGGCCAGAGATGAGAGAACTGAGTGGAAAGAGCAGCGGAGCCCCCATAACATGAATCAGATAGCAACTGAATCTGGCCCTGTTTCTGGACTCTTCCACAAAGTCTATATGTTCCGTTACTCAAAATGAAACTTCTGGATTCGCTGGCCAAATATAGTAGTATGTATAGGGAATCAGTGTCAGACTTTATATTTTTGGGCTCCAAAATCACTACAGATGGTGACTGCAGCCATGAAATTAAAAGACGCTTACTCCTTGGAAGGAAAGTTAGGACCAACCTAGATAGCATATTCAAAAGCAGAGACATTACTTTGCCAACAAAGTTTCGTCTAGTCAAGGCTATGGTTTTTCCTGTGGTCGTGTAGGGATGTGAGAGTTGGACTGTGAAGAAGGCTGAGTGCCTAAGAACTGATGCTTTTGAACTGTGGTGTTGGAGAAGACTCTTGAGAGTCCCTTGGACTGCAAGGAGATCCAACCAGTCCATTCTGAAGGAGATCAGCCCTGGGATTTCTTTGGAAGGAATGATGCTAAAGCTGAAACTCCAGTACTTTGGCCACCTCATGCAAAGAGTTGACTCATTGGAAAAGACTCTGATGCTGGGAGGGATTGGGGGCAGGAGGAGAAGGGGACGACAGAGGATGAGATGGCTGGATGGCATCACTGACTCGATGGACGTGAGTCTGAGTGAACTCCGGGAGTTGGTGATGGACAGGGAGGCCTGGCGTGCTGCGATTCATGGGGTCGCAAAGAGTTGGACACGACTGAGCGACTGATCTGATCTGATCTGATAGGAAATCAGAATGCAGCTGTAATTGCTGCAAGATCTATTTTCTCTTAGTTTTTTTAAGTGAAATCTTCCAAGTGTTAACACCTTAAATATGTTAATAACATTTTGAATACATGTGTTTTCTTAAAAATGGCAACAGTATGAAAGGATAGACAGTGAGGAGGGTGTCTCCATCCCATTTTCCTCAGTTCTCCTCCTCAAAGGCAACACTTAATTCCTTTACAGGCTTCTTAGTATACTTCTAAAGATATTCTGCACAAAGGTCTTCCTTTCAGTTGACACAAATGGTGCTATTTGGTTGGCCTAAAAGTTCGTTTTAGTTTTTCTATAAGACATTATGGAAAAACACAAATGAATCTTTTGGCAAACTTAATATATGCTGTCAGCATCTTGCTTTTTTTGCTTACAAATATTTTTCAGAGGTTGTTCCATATCAGAAAATATTTAAGCTGCTTCCTTATTTTTTTATTTCAATTGAAATGTGGTTGATGGGCAACCAACAACCATATTTGTGTTTTGTTTTGTTTTTTTTTTGATGGGAAAACTGCTTCTTAAATATGACAACACGGCTAGGAATTTTTCATTCTTTACTTCACTGCTACCTGCAAACAAGGGTGAATAAATTAGTTTGTTTGTTTAATCAGTGAAATGAAGCAATTGTGGCAAATACCTGTTGCACATTTCTGAAGAAATTCATTTAAAATTATGAAACAGCTCCAAACTATTCTGTTTTGGTTCTGTGATTTATTTAACCAAGGTCCTTTAGAGAATCATTTAGACTATAACCTTTAGCTATTTTACATAAAGCTACAGCAAATGTTGTTGTGTATGCTCCTATGTTTGAAAGCTATGTAAAATGTTCTCAACAACAGCCTGTATGAATACAGGCTATTGAATCAAAAGTTTTAAATTTGAGACTCTGAATACAAGAATTCAAAAATTTGTTTTTGTTGGCTTTTTTGTTTGTGTGTGTTAACCCTTCCCTTTGACAAAGAGTTTAAAATTGAAGCATAATTGATTTACAATATTAGGATATTTTCAGGTATACTGCAAAGTGATTCAGTTTTAAATTATATTATACTATATTATATTACATATATTTTTATTTGATTCTTGTCCATTATAAGCTATTACAAGATATTGAATATAGTTCCCTGTGCTGTACAGTAAATCCTTAATGTTTACTTTATGTATAGTGTGTATCTGTTAATCCCTTACTCCCAGTTTATTCCCCCATCGCATCCTTTTTGGTTATCTTAAGTTTGTTTTATATGTCTGTAAGTCTATTCCCATTTTGTAAATGACTTTGTATCATTTGTTTAGATTTCATATATAAGTGATATCATATGACATTTGTCTTTCTCTGGTTACCTCACTTCGTATGGTAATCTGTAGGTCCAGATAAATTCCTTTTTCTCACTCACCCATCCATCCATTCATTTATTCAATAAATAGTTACTGAGTACTCACTATGTGCCAGGGAGTATTTTGGGTACTGATCCTTACCTCAAGGACCTTCATTGAAGAAAAACGTGGTAGGTCCGATGAATGTCCAGTCATCTGCAGTTATTTAGACACATTAGTATTTAAGGGACTTTATTATAACAGCTTCACAGTTATTTCAGTACAAGCCAATTCATTTTTGGACCTGTATCAGAAGTCATGTCTATGCTAGGTCATTCAATATTTCTAGGTGATAAAAGTAAAGGACCAATAGTCCCTTTTGATGAAGAGCCTTCCATAGAATACTTCTATAAACAGTTCCAAGCCATTCATTATGCATCAGTAGCCCCACGTACAGGGGCTTCCCTATAGGCCCAGCTCTCTGGCCTTGGCTGACTGGACCAGGAGTGAGCATGGGACCCTAAGACAGCCACTTTATAAGCTGATTGATGACTGATAGGCTGGCCTGGCTCCAGAGCTCTGTCCAATAGGAGTATTTGTTACAATATGGCACTAATCAGACCCTCTCAAATTGAGATACTGAGAAAATAAAACAAGTGTTAGCTAAGGAAGCAAAACCCAAAAGAGAGAAGAGGCTGAGTCATATAGTCAAGTCATGAAATCCTGTAGCCAAGGTTTTCATACCCAGTGACTAGCCAGACTTAACCAGGGCAGGTCTGGTCTAGGGCAGTTTTCCTCAAACTTGGGCAGAGAGCCCCAGCTTCTATATCTGTAAATTAGGTCAGTCCATAATTCCATTTATTGTTTAAATTGAGACTTCTGTTTAATTGGTTATTGATGTCCCAATTATCCCGGATGGTGAAGGTGATGGAAATCTAGAAACAATCTTCTCTCCTTGCCTGGAGGGCCTATTAAAATAGAGATACTAGTTCCAAATCCAAATTCCTGATACAGTGGGTCTCAGGCACCAAGAATTTGCATTGCTAACAAATTCCTAGTTGATGCTGATACTGTGGATCCAAGGACCAAACTTTGAGAACCACTACTCTACAGAAGGGCTTCCCTGGTGGCTCAGAGGTTAAAGCGTCTGCCTGCAATGTGGGAGACATAGGTTTGATCCCTGTGTTGGGAAGATCCCCTGGAGAAGGAAATGGCAACCCACTCCAGTATTCTTGCCTGGAAAATCCCATGGACAGAGGAGCCTGGTTTGGGCTACAGTCCACGGGGTTGCAAAGAGTCGGACACAACTGAGCGACTTCACTTTCACTCTACAGAAATATTCCATGCATCCAAATCTCTTTAAAGTAAGATGGGTCCTCTTCTTACTCTTAGACTAGATAGAACATTTCATTTTCTAGGTCCCTGTGAGATCATTTACCACAGAACTGAAATTGCTGATTGCCTGTATTTTCAGGTCCTTTTGACATCTCCACATTATTTGAGCTAATCTGAGTGAGTCCTTACCACAATATGAGCCTCCAAAATAGAACACAGTAATAGGTATCATTTTTTGAGTCCTTACTCTGTATAAAGAGAAAGCATTCAATAAATGATAACTAGATGTTCCACTAGGGAACTGCAATGACTCATAAATATTTTGTCCCTAAGTTCATTACTGCAGTGTTGTTTATTTTGTATTTTTCTTTTTAAAAATGTTTAATTTCCTCTTGATGCTTACAGTCAATTATATAAGAACCAGTTTTGGCTCAGTGTCTGCAATTTTTTTCTACAGTTGCAATGTTCCATCATATCCTCAAAAATATTAAAACTCAGAGAAAACCAAAATCATCACTAACAATTGAGACTGAGCTCTTCCTTTGACCTAGATACACTGTTCCTGACAAATTAGTGTGTTATTAAAATGTCTTACCTCTGAGGACATCTGCAATCGCATTTATTACAAACAGAACTAGGAAGATCTATTAGAAGTTTATACCAGGCTCTATCCTAATAGTATCAAGCCTCTGGTTATGTCTTTTGTCAAACCTTAAAATGGACTATTTATTTTATGATTGTTCCTTGTGCTTCTGCACCACTAAACTCCAAGCTTCATAAACTCAGCAAGTGAGTCCACCGGTTTTCTCTCAGTGCCTAACACATGACAGGTGTTCAGTAAATACTGGTGGATGCTATGGACTCAATGTTTGTGTTCCCCACCCCTAATTCTAACTCCTAATGTGATGGAATTTGGAGGTGGAAGTCATTAGGTCATGTGATGAAGCTTTGGTAAACGGGATTGAAGTAAAGTGAAAGTCGCTCAGTCCTGTCTGACTCTTCTTGACCTCATGGACTATAGCGTGCTAGGCTCCTCTGTCCCTGGAATTCTCCAGACAAGAATACTGGAACGGGTAGTTGTTGTCTTCTCCAGGGGATTTTCCCAACCCAAGGATCAAACCCAGGTCTCCTGCATTGCAGGCAGATCCTTTACTGTCTGAGCCACCGATTAGTGCCCTTATGAAAAGAGGTTAGAGTACTCCTGTGTCCACTTTCCTCCATGTGAAGGCACTAGGAGAAGAGGGCAATCTACAAGCCGGAAGAGGACGCTCGTCAGAACCCAACCATACTAGCACCCTTGTCTCAGACTGCCAGTCTCCAAGACTGTGAGAAACACATTTCTGTTGTTTAGAAGCCACACAGTCTATGATGCTTTGTTAGAGCAGCCCAATTAGACTAAGACGGTGAAATTGAATTTCCCTGGCTGTACACTTACCATTAATGTGCTAAGGCAAGCGTCATTTGTATAATTTAAACTAAAAGAATAATATGGAAGTAATTAAAGTGGAATAATATATTGAAAATAAAGTAGCTCATTTAGAAAGCCAGTGAAATTAAAAGGAGAAGCAACAAAGCTAGGAATTACTTTATTCTTCATTCCATTGATAAGAACTCTGCCCGTGACCAAGGGCAAGTAGGTGGTTTAATCGGTGAAGTAAGGCAACCGCTTTGAATTCATTTAAAACGATTTTGCTCCATAATCTGTAAAAGAAAAATAAGAAAGCACATAATAAAAATGACAGCCTGATACACCAAAATGACCCCTTTTATCTCAAGACCTTGAGGCATTTTGCAAACGACAATTATCTCTTACATCATCCCTTCTGAGGTAAGAATTATTTTCCCCATTATAACTGAGCCTCCATAAAATTATTCCTTCCCTGGGTCCCAAGTCATGGCTGCTCTTTGAATCCCTCATCTCCTGAGAAATGTCTAAGTTAGCGCATAAATCACATTGTTAAAGAAAACTTTAAATCAGGGCAAAAAGTTATATTTGAGCTATCAAGAGACTAAGCTACTTAGGGATTTCAGATTTCAGTAAAACTTCCGCAGTGGGCATCCCTGGTGGCTCAGGGCTTCCCTAGTGGCTCAGCTGGTAAAGAACCCACCTGCCAGTGCGGGAGACAAGAGACGTAGGTTCAGTCCCTGGGTTGGGAAGATCCCCTGGAGAAGGAAGTGGCAACCAACTCTCTTATTCTTGTCTGGAAAATTCCACGGACAGAGGAGCCTGGCAGGCTACAGTCCAAAGGAACACAAAGAGTGGGACATGATGGAGTGCGTGTGGATGTGCACGCACGCACACACACACACTCACACACACACAGTGATGAGTGGAAATGGGAATAGGTTGGGAGAATTTTAACGCAAAAGTCTGCTCAGTTCTACTTCATATTTTAATGACATTTTCAATATTTGGAAGGCCTTGGAGATGAATTGACTTCAAAACACATCCTGAAGTTGTAGGTGATCTGGAGCCAAAATAAAGAATATCTAACCAAGAATACATCCTTAGAGGAATGATAATAAAATCCTAGGCTGGGAGAATGTTCCATTTTATTGCCCAGATCCATAGAAATTCACCATGGTAGATCAGACTTTTAATATCTGGTCACAACAGGACATCATTCTTAATGATCCCCAGCTGCAGAGAGTATGTACTTGGAATTTTCATCCCTACCTTTGTGTTATTAGGGAGCCTACGTTTTAGATTTGCAGTATTTTTAAACTTCTATTTGCAAGGAATTACAAGCATCAAGAAAAAAAAATTACCAAGATAGTATAAAAACACTCCATAATGCCCTTCACCTAGATTCACCAATTGTTAATGTCTTGCCCTATTTACTTTGTCATTTGTCATATATAGAATATTTTTCCCAAACCATCTGCAGTTATGTTGCATTCATTATACCACCTTAAGTTCTTTACTGTGTCTTCCTAAGAATAAGAACATTCTCTTACATAACTGCACTATAGTTACCCACTTCAGGTAATTAAACATTAATCAATATTTCTATTCAATCTACTGTTTTTGGAACAAAATTCCAATTTTGCTGACTGATCCAATAAGGATCTTTATTGTATTTTTCTTCTACAGTACAGGATTCAGACCAAGATTGCTTATTACATTCTGTTACTATGTCTCCTTTAATTTTGATCAATTCTTCACGTTTTTTTTTTTTTCCATAACAGTGACATTTTTGAAGAACATAGGTCCCTTTTTAAATATATTACATAGAAAAAATTTTTGGAGAAATTTAGGTTTAATGATGGTGGTTTTAATTTTTCAGCTAACAAATTTTTAAAAATTGAAGTATAGTTGATTTACAGTTCTGTGTTAGTTTCATATGTATGACACTGTGATTCAGTGTTATATATACATACATACATATATATACACACATATAACATATATGTATAGGTTATATATATAACATATATACATTATATATATAACCTATACATACATGTTTATATCTAACGTATATGTGTATGTGTATATATATATATATATATCCTGGAGGCAGAAATGGCAACCCACTCCAGTATTACTGCCTGGAGAATTCCATGGACAGAGGAGGGTGGCAGGCTACAATCCATAGGGTTGCAAAGAGTTGGACATGACTGAAGCAACTTAACATTCATGCACATATATATATATACACACACACCATACTGTGATTGTTCTATATATAAATACATGTGATTCCGTTTTACATATATATATACTTTTTCAAATTCTTTTCCCTTATAGGTTATCACAAAATATTAAGTATAGTTCCCTGTGCTATACAGTAGATCTTGTTTGGTTATCTATTATGTATATATACACAGATAATAGATATATATGTATGTAAAGTAATGTGTGTGTATTAATCCTAACCATTAATTTATTCCTGCTGAACAACTTTTGATGGTAACTGCAAGGAGAGACAGGAATTGCATAGCTTCTAATTCAGTCCTATCAGTGAAATTCATAAAAATGCATTCACATGTAATGTGCTAAAGGAGTGCCTGGCACATGGTTACTAGGAAATAAATGTCCTCAAGGGTAGCTTTCTTCCCCTCTCCAAACATGTATGTTCTGTGTGACGAGGGTTATATATGAGTCTTGTTGGTAATTTCATCCTAATTATCTAAGATCATAGGTTGATACTGAATAGACTCAATAAAAAGTTTGCTTGCTGAATGAATGACTCCTGCAGCAATGAGGTGTTAACTAGTACCATCTTTTTCTTTAAAATTTCAGTCGCCTAACAAGTGACAAGGCACAAAGTAATTGAGCAGGTATTGAAAGCCTTCACTTTCCCGGGAAAATGGGTTTCCCAGCAGGTGTCAAGCATATTCCTACAAAAGAATATTTTGTTTACTCCCCAAATGCTTAAAATCCACTGAAAAGATTGTGTTCTGTTATCTTTAACAGCCATTGTACATAATTTTCTTCTCTTCTTTGTTCATTCCTTCTCTCCACATGTTAGGCTACCTACCAAAAACTCATTAACTCAAATTCTGATAAACTGAAACCTGCGGAGTTTTTGAAATATTCTCTGCTGTCTGAACATGCTAAACAAGTTTTAAAAATAAACAGTGTAAGGGTGCCCATTTAGTTTACTTAAGGAAATCAGTAGTGCTATGTACAAGTGATGGGTTAATTGCAAAGAGCTCTATACTATTATTTAGTTAGCAAATAATTCGAGTCCTGTGGGTCCATACTACGCTGTCTGTACTAGGCAAATTAAGCCGATCAGGTAACTTCACCAAGAAAAAATTTGAAGAATTTAAGTATATGCTATTTGAAGGAAATCAACAATGTAGTCCTTGTGGGAAAAGTAGAACTTTGGCCTTTTCCCCCACTTATTTTAGAGTTGTTTTTATTTTGAAATACGAGGTTGGGTGTGGAGAGTAGCCATTGTAATGTCTTCGGTCTTTAGAGCCTCTTAAAGTACAAACTGCAGCCCTAAGTCCTTTAAAAAGAATTAAATGGCATTTCATTTAAATATATTCTTTTCATCATTTTAGAGAAAGCTTCCTTCACATTAAGATAATGAGCTTTTCCACAAAATATGATGGTGAGACACTTTGAATTACCCAACTCAGAGCAAATTTTAAGCAATTAGAACAGCTCCTAAGAAAAAAGGAATCACCTGATAGAAAACACATTATTTGTGTCTAGAGAGAATTACAATGAAGATTTCAGAGTAGCATTATTTTCTAATTTTTCTTTGTTTATCTCCGGTCAGCTACGGATTGCATTCTTTCTTCATAGATTAAGTGCCCTTCTGAATATTTAATGGCTCACTCAGAGTTGTTTTTTTAATTTCTTTAAAGATGTTTTTGATCTTTTTACTGGGAGCTACAGGAGATAAGTTGTGGGAAGAGTCTGTTAGGCATATGAAAGGAATTGTATTCACTTTAAAGAAAGAATAATGAAACAATCCATCTACTCATATTTTAAATGCTCCTTTTATATCCATGACTTAGACCGTTCATAAGCATGATTGGTTTCATTTAAGTTATATGCATATTCTCCTAATTATGCTTCTCAAAAATTATGGGGAAAAAAAAACAAGGCATAAACCTCCTTTTGCACTTTACTTCATAAACTGATAAATGACTATTGCAGAATAAACACGTGCTAGTTTGTAATAACTGGGGTGAGATTGTCTAAACTGGTTGGCTGGTGGACAGGCCAAGTGGTCACAGTCATGGAACCTAGATTTACTTAGCAGTTGTTATTTGTAGGTGCCAAGGAAAGCCCTTCACCTTCACCTAATCCTCACCTGAAACCTCAGAGGCAGTGACTGCTATCAGTTTTGCAGATGAAGACAATGAGGTTAGGAAACACTATTCAGGAGCAAAAGTCCCAGGGTTAATGATCCCATTCAGTCTGACTCCAGAGACTACACTTTGTTTTGGGTAGATCTCACTGGCACTTGTCACTGGGGAAATTAGAAGACTGTTGAGTAGATTCAACAAGCTAGAGGAAGAACTGTTGAAGGAGTCCAGGTAGAAGATGATGGGAGCTGGGACGGAAAAAAAAAAAACTTTTTTTTAATTAATTTTTTCT
The DNA here is from genome assembly GCF_000754665.1 of Bison bison bison. NCBI lineage: Eukaryota > Metazoa > Chordata > Mammalia > Artiodactyla > Bovidae > Bison > Bison bison. The sequence continues at coordinate 686,380 of NW_011494876.1, read as the reverse complement.
TTCTTTTAACCTGTTCCTCCCATCCTTCACCTGCCACATCTGGCAACCACCAATCAGCTCTTCTCTATATCTATCATCTTGGTTTTTTGTTTTTAGATTCCCCATGTAAGTAAGATCATGTAGTATTCACTTAGCGTAATACCCTCAAAGTCCATTTACGTTGTTGCAAATGGCCAGATTTAATTCTCTTTTATGGCGGAATAATGTTCCACTGTATGTGTGTGTGTCTGTGTGTGCAAAACATGGAGGCTCATATTTTTCTTTTCAAATTAGTGTTTTTGAGGTCTTTAGATAAATATCCAGAAGTAGAATTTCTGGATCACATTACGGCTGCATTTTTAATTTTTTGAGCAACCCCCATGTTGTTTTCCATGTGTGTGGAAGTCACTCAGTTGTGTCTGACTCTTTGCAATCCCATGGACTGTAGCCTGCCAGGCTCCTGTGTCCATTAAATGCTCCAGGCCAGAATACTGGAGTGGATAGCCATTCCCTTCTCCAGGGGATCTTCCCAGCTCAGGGATCGAAACCAGGTCTCCTGCATTGCAGGCTGATTCTTTACCATCTGAGCTACCAGGGAAGCCCAAGAATACTCGAGTGGGTAGCCTATCCCTTCTCCAGTGGATTTTCCTGATCCAGGAATCGAACTGAGGTCTCCTGAATTACAAGTGGATTCTTTAGCAGCTAGGCTACCTGGAAAGCCCACTGTTTTCCATAGTGGCTATACTAATATACATTCTCTCCAGTACTTCTCCACATCCTTGCCAACACTTGCTATTTCTTGTCTTTTGATAATAGGCCTACTTACAGGTGTGAGGGGACATCTCATTGTGGTTTTGATTTGCATATCCCTTATGATTAGTGACATGGAGTATCTTTGAGTACACCTATTGGCTATTTGTAAGTCTTCTTTGGAAAAATATCTATTCAGCATATCTGAAATTGAAAGATGCTTACTCCTTGGAAGGAAAGTTATGACCTAGACAGCATATCGAAAAGCAGAGACATTACTTTGCCAACAAAGTTCCATCTAGTCAAGGCTATGGTTTTTCCAGTGGTCATGTACGGATATGAGAGTTGGACTATAAAGAAAGCTAAGCACTGAAGAATTGCTGCTTTTGAACTGTGGTGTTGGAGAAGACTCTTGAGAGTC
>NW_011494876.1:639586-685130 GCF_000754665.1 Bison bison bison | reverse complement strand
AGGTCCTGGGTGTTCATTGGAAGGACTGATGTTGAAGCTGAAACTCCAATACTTTGGCCACCTGACGCGAAGAACTGACTCATTTGAAAAGACCCTGATGCTGGGAAAGATTGAGGGCAGGAGGAGAAGGGGACGACAGAGGATGAGATGGCTGGATGGCATCACCAACTCAATGGACATGAGTCTGGGTAAACTCCAGGAGTTGGTGATGGACAGGGAGGCCTGGTGTGCTGCAGTTATGGGGTCGCAAAGAGTTAGACATGACTGAGCAACTGAACTGAACTGAACCTATTTTTTAATTGAATTTTTTTGATTTTTGGCTATTGACTTCCATCTGGCTATTATTAAAGTTAAATCCTTTTAACTTTAAATCTATTTATAATAAACCAGTAACCTAGTAAATAAATGTTTCTGAGTTCTACGAGCTGCTCTAGCTAATTAAGGGAGGAGACTGTGGGAACCTTCAGTCTATAGCTAGTTGGTCAGATGCACAGCTGACAACCTGGACTTGCATTTGGCATCATGAATTAGAATCATCAGAACCTCCAGTCTCTAGCCAGCTGGTCACAAGCACAGGAGATAACTGAAGTGGGACAGCAGAGAGCAGATGGGGCACTCCTGTGGGACTGAACCCTGACTCTGAAACCTGACGCTATCTCTGGGTATGCAGTGTCAGAATTGAGTTGAATCATAGGACGCCACCTGGTGTCCTGAGAATTGCTTGTTGATATGGGAAGGAGCCCTACCCCTACACACACTCATACACTGGAATTGAGTCCAGGAACCTCAAAATACATGGCTAAGACAGGTGGTGGAGAAGGAGCTCTGGAGAAGATCTATGAAACTCTCATTTATCTGACTCCTTGTTTTTGTTGTTCAGTCACTCAGTCGTGTTCGACTGTTTGTGACCCCATGGACTACAGCATGCCAGGCCTCCCTTTCTTTCAACATCTCCTGGAGTATGCACAAACTCATGTCCACTGAATCAATGACGCCATCCAACCATCTCATCCTCTGTCATCCCCTTCTCCTCCCACCTTCAATCTTTCCCAGCATCAGGGTTTTTTCAAATGAGTCAGCTCTTCCCATCAGGTGGCCAAAGTATTGGAGCTTCCTCTTCAGCATCAGTCCTTCCAATGAATATTCAGGGTTGATTTCCTTTAGGATTGATTGGTTTGATCTCCTTGCAGTCCAAAGGACTCTCAAGAGTCTTCTCCAACACCAAAACTCAAAAGCATTAAGTCTTCACTCTCAGCCTTCTTTATGGGCCAACTCTCACATCTGTACATGACTACTGGAAAAACCATAGCTTTCACTAAATCTTCTCCAGGGAATCTTCCCAACCCAGGGATTGAACCCACATCTCCTGCACTGCAGGCAGATTCTTTACCATTTGAGCCACCAGGGACGCCCCTACTCCTTGTTAGAGGAGAGCCAATTAGAATGAGTGGAGGTCAGAATGGTGACATATTTTAAAGGAAACAGTTTCACTATTTCCAAGAAATAGAACCAGGTTATAAAATTATTCCTTCATCTTCCCTCGAGTACTTGCTTAATAAAGAATTAGAAATGATTTGCCATTCAGAAATCAGCTGGACGGCCAATGGTGCTTCTCAAGTGTTTGAAGGTGATTAAAAGCAGTTTGCTTTTGTAAGGTGTTTAAATATTCCCTCTGGAAATCTTGTTAAACTCTTCATTTGCTTCCCTTTTCTTTAAAAAGAGGGAAAACATAAACTCTGTTAAGAGTTGAGCCTTTCTGTGCCCCAATTAATGAAGCTTTACTCAATTAAGAAATATTGACTGGCTGCATTAGCCTGCGTCTTCCTCTGGGGTCAACAGAGGTACCTTTCACCAGGCATTTAAACCTTAGCTGATGTTAGTGACTATTTTAATGACCACTCCAGTTAGCATTTTGCATTCTGCCAAATAGACTAATGGGGTGACCGTGGGGATAAGGGACAAAGTCTCATGGCCTCCTTTGCCTGGAAACAGACCCCAGATCATGGAACTCTGCTGTGGTGGAGGTATTTCCTCTGGTGTGTTGAATACCTTCACACACCAGACTTCCACATACACTGTCTCCTTTAGTCCCCGCAACCAGCAGACATTGATTATATTTCAGCTTTCCCTTTTGCAGATAATAGAACCCAAATCTTAAACCTGTATATCCAGCTATCTGCTGGCCATCTTCACCTGTACCTTCCCTGAGTAAAAGCCCAAACACTATTTTTTTTTTTCTATAACCTCCTTTTTTGTTTTGGGGGTTTTTTTTTTGAGGGGGTCAGGAATCAATTCATCCATCAACAATTAGAAATCTTGACTCTTTTTTGATTCTTCCTTCTCGCTCTGTTTTTAAACCTTGCATAATCTAACAATTGCCAGCTCTTAATGGCTTCATTCCTACATATTTCTGTACAGTTGACCCTTGAACAACACAGGTTTGAACCGCATGTTTCTACTTATATGGGGATATTTCTCAATAGTAAATAATATAGCAGTACATGGTCCTCTGTTGGTTGAATCAATGGCTGCAGAAGAAGCATAGACATGGAGGCCCAACTGTAAATTATACGTGGATTAACACCAGCGTTGATCAAGCCTAATGGCTGCTTCCAACAAGAACAACAGTTTTCCTCTCCCTGCATCTATGGTCACCCATCCAAAGACTTCTTCCTCTTGTACAACTGAATCTCCCTCTCCTTTCGTCTTACAAGGATACTGTGATAACACTAAGAACTCACCCAGATAACCTCCCTCTCTCAAGGTCCCTAATCACATCTGCAAAGTCCTTTGCCATGTCAGATGAGGGATGAGGACATGGACATCTTGAGGGGCTAAGCCCCCCACATCCTTGCCTTGCTCACCTTTTCCTCACTTCTCACCTCCTCACTGGTCTCCCTGTCTCTAGTGTAACCCATCCTCCCTTTCTGCCACCTGTGAGCAGTGGTTCCCCAACACAGATCTGTTAACTGAACCCCGGGGGACAGTAAACAGGACAGATGCCTGGGTTCTACCTCTAGAGATTCTGAGTCAGAAAGTCCAGTGGATCTGTATTTTTTAAATCCACCAGAATACTGGTTTAAATAAGTAAATGAGCAAACAAAACTTTATACTTGGATGACAATTCCAAAATTTCAACATAGGGGTAAGTCAGAAGTTCGTTTTGAGGAACAATCTCATAGGGGACTTAACTGAGACTGTGTTTGCATAGCAAACATGTTATGTTTACATTGATTGCATGTTACTGATCAATGAAAATAGCAAGGTTTTCTAAAGATGGTCTTCTGCAGATATTACATTACTTTAAAAAATTGTTTTAGTTAGATGTAACTTTCTGGAGGTAATGGGGTAGAGGAGTGATTTTTTAATCCTTCCTTCCTCCTGCCACACTTTATCACCTACTGTTTCTAGAGGTCACTGATACCCAGGGAGTTTGGGAATCTCTGATGCTGATCTCAAACTTCTCAAGGACAAGTATTTCAGTCTCCACCTCCTAGAATTCCAATACTCAGTGAGCATTCAATTACTATGCTAAGTGCACAATTCTTCAAATTAATGGAATTTGCTAGTACAAAATCCAAGTACAAAAGCATTTGTTAAGTTTTTACTGAAGGACAACCTACTTTGATGAGGAACTGAGGCAGAGGATTAAAGGAGAACCATAAACACCCAGGCTTTCAGAGGTCTAGGTGAGCATTTTCTGTTGAAGAGTGTTACCAAGGCTGGTTGGTGGTGATGCATTTCGAGAGTGGATCCAAACACTTGTGGGAAGTGAAAAGCCAAGCAGATGTGTGTTATGTGTATCTGTCCAGATATGGAGTATACAGATTATACCTAGCACGTAGCACTTCTAATGGGCCCCCAGGCACTGTTCTGATCACTGTATATGTGTCAGCATGCTTCACCTCATGTAATTTGTATCATCTCATTTAATTTTCAGAAGACTTTAATAACTCACACACATATACACACCAAAAAAACCAACATTTAAGAATAGTGAATCAGTGTGGTTAAATACCTTGGCCACGGTCACACAGCTAGGGAGTGGGTCATTAAATGCAAGCACCCTGGTTGCAGAGGTTTTACCCACCACACTGCACTGCCCAGAGATGTCAGCTGTGTCACCAGGCATAGTACAAGAGAGACAGAAGAACAGGCCCTAAGTGCATGGTCTAGTTAGGTAGAAAGGATACAAACACAAAAACATTCTGATGCTATGACAAATAATTCAATACAAACAGACCTGCACCCTGAAATCTTAAGGAGGGGAAGTGATTTGTCCAAGATCAAACCAGTAAATAGCACAGTTGAGAATAGAATCCATGTGTATCTGAGACCAAATCCAGGTACTTTCACATGGAATGAGGCTATCTAAAGCAGGAGCCAAGGGAAGGTACAGCAAGGGCATTTTATTTAATCTCAGGCTAAAAAAGGCCTGGCTTTATTATTATTAAAATTTTTTTGTTGTATAATTTAGTGATTTTCATTCAATTGACTGAGTTGTATAACTATCATCAAAATACAATATTTATAACATTCTCATCACCCCTATAAGCTCCCTCATTCCCATGTACAGTTAATTTCTGTTTCTATCTCTAGTCACAAGCAATCTGTTGAGTACTTCCTATAGATTTTCTTTTTTCTGGAGATTTCATACAAGGGGAATCACACAATATGTGATCTTTTGTATTGACTGCTTTCATTTAGCATAAAGGTTTTTCAGTTAATCAGTGTTGTAGCATATATCAGTACTTTTTGCAGCTAAATAATATTTCAATCTGTGGATATATCATTTTTGTTTATCCATTTTATCCATTTGCCAGTTGACAAATCTTTGGATGTTTCCCAGTTTGGGGCTCTTAAGAATAATGTCACTACGAACAATCATGCACAAGTTTTTGTGCAGATGTTTTCATTTCTCTTGGGCACATGCCTAAAAATAGAATTGCTCAGTTGTTGTGGTAATTTTGTTTACTTTTGAGTATGTTTAATTTTTAAGAAACTAAGTCCTGACATTTAAGCAAAGATAATGAAAATGAAAAAAGAAACAGCCAAGGAAAAAGGAGGGGACAGTGTTCTAGGCAGTGGGTAAAACACCAGTTTCTTTATTCCTGATGGGATACCTATAAAGTAATAACTATTGTATTTTGCATCTTAAACCCAAGGCAAAATAGTGTTATCGAAGAAAAACTGTCAGTTTCTTGAAGGTGATAAATGAGCCTACATCACAGTAAGGTTGCATTTTCTCAGTTTGTTTTGAACTATTCTGTGAGAAATCATTTAAAAAAGAAGAAGAAGAAAGAAAGAAAAACCCCAAACTAAAGCAAGGAGCAAACACCCTAAAAAGGCAAGCCAACAAAAAACCAAAATGCTGGCCATGATAATCTGACAAGAGAAAGGCGCAAGTCAAAAGAAAGAATCTGTACTACTCCTTAGAGTCTGTGTTTTTCTATGTTTCAGTGAGTTAATCTCTTCGCATGCATAGCAATAATATTTGCACAGTCTGAAAGCCACAGCTCTGTTTGTACTTCTTCCCAGAAGATAAATGGTGTTTAGCAAAATGCAGGAAAATAATCATACCCAAGCCATCTTTCTCCAATATGCTTTCTTCCTGTTTGTCAGATTTAGCCAAAGTTGTTTTGTGTGCCTGTGTGTGTTCCCTCTTCGTGTGCTTTTCTGTTCAAGACAGAGCACATATTCTGGGCCCTGGCAGTTGTGCACACAATACATTGGTTAATCCAAGGTGACCTGCAGGTTTCAACTCTGTTTGCGAAGGCAGCTGCTGTACAACCAGGGAGGTAATTAGTACACTACAAACCATGGCCATAAAGTTGGAGAGCTGATTTCTAAAAGGCCCAAAGAGAGTTTTTACTTCTTAGCGTATGACCAGAAGTTCATGGCACATTAAGTTTTCCATTTGAAAGCTAAGAGAATCCCTTGCCACAGCTTCTAACTTCTCAAAGTGATTGGAGAGAGAAAATGTCAGGATTTCTCTTGATGAGAAAAGTACTCTTCAAGTGGAGTGATAGAATGCCAGCTTTGTCTCTGTACTTTAAGACTGAATAGGAAGCAGAGACTGGAGTTATATCTGGACATCTGCACAGAGGTCAGTAACGGCCTTTGCTTTTTCGTCATCTACTTACAATTCGTGTCCCTGACTTCTGGATATGGCCCATTCATTTTCCTGTGTGAGATTCTCAAGTTCACGTACTTTGCTTGTTCTGAGACCATCACTGTGCCCTGGGGGTAGACATGCGGTCCAGACGTGACCATTTGGAACAGTGCATATACCTGGCCACAGTATTGGGTTCAAGAATGGGAATGTGACCTCCTAAGCTGGGCTGATGAGAAGTCTAGAACTTTGCTTAAACAGTCAGGAAAGAGGTGCCCTCTTTCCTTTGGATTATTAGGCTGGAAGAATTTAAGTCTAGAGGTGTTGACAAACAAATATCTTCACTAGTTTCAAGGAGCAATCCTATCTATAACAGGACAAAATAATAGCTGAGAGAGAGAAGTAGAACCCAGAGATGAGGGAAGACAGTGTCCATCTGTGCTAAAATCTATAGCTTCTAGACTAGTTTACTATTTGAACCAGTAATTTCCTTTGTGTGTGTTTGGATACAGGGAGGATTTTGTTACCTGCAATAGAAAAACAACAACGACGACGACAAAAAGCTCACCATTCTGATTCAGGGGCCGCCCAAAACTGTGTTTAGTACTAAAAGAAAGTGGACTTTCTCCATACCTTAAACCCAACTCTGAATCAACAAAGGAATTTGGGGAAAAGTCTCAGCATATGAATTTAGGTTCAGCTTCTCTTGTGACTCAGCTGGTAAAGATACCGCCTGCAATGTGGGAGACCTGGGTTTGATCTCTGGGTTGGGAAAATCCCCTGGAGAAGGGAAAAGCCACCCACTCCAGTATTCTGGCCTGGGGAATTCCATGGACTGTAAGTCCATGGGGTTGCAAAAAGTCGGACACAACTGAGCAACTTTCACTTTCACTTTCTACATAAGTGCCATACATAAAAATTTCCGCAAGTTAAACCAGAAAGAATCCCAGAAAGTTTGTGACCTAAAAAGGTGAAGTAACTGTCCCAGGGTTGTCTGTTGTGGTGTAACTAAAGGGCTGTGACGTTAGAGTCCTCCACTCTCTTTCACTATCTTTTAGTGAAACAAATTTCAAAATGTAAGATCTTGCATATATGTGGATTGTAACATCAACTTGGGCTTCCCAGGAGGCTAGTGGGTAAAGAATCCATCTGCTAATTCAGGACACGCTGGTTTGATCCCTGGGTCAGAAAGATCCCCCAGAGAAGGAAATAGCAACCCACTCCAGTTTTCTTGCCTGGGAAATCACATGGACAGAGAAGACTGGAGGGCTGCACTACATGGGTTTACAAAGAGTTGGATGGAACTTAGTGACTAAACAATAACAGTATTAACTTATGGAGAGTGGTCAGCATTTTATAAATGAAATAGAATAGATAACATCAGAATACATCACATGTTAGAAGAGAAGAGTAAGTAGTATTTAGTGAAGTTTCGTTTAAGTTGTATATTTAAAAATATGTATATATCCAAGTATACATAGAAATCAATATAGTGAATCACTGAATCTGATATGAACTATGTGCTTCTACTATGGTTCTTAGAGTTTGAAAGCCTCTTGAATGCACGCTTGGCTTTCTTTTATAAGCATGTTTATATTTGAAAGGGACAGGGGGAGTATGTTTTTCATAACAGGAAAGGGTTCCTGGTCTCCCAAGCTAGCCTATTCTGGAGGGCAGAGATTCTAACAAAGGTTCAGAGCCTGGGTTGTGAACACAACAATTTCCCTGTTTGTCTTCCCCATCACTGAGCTACCAGCAACCAGAGCATTCTTTTGGAACGCTTTTGGAATTCTTTGGGGGATGAAAGTGCTGTGTAAAATCAAGTCTGGTCTGTTTATGGATGTAATTCTCTGTGCCCAGAGATCAGGACGAGCGCTGCGGTCGGAGTTACACTGCATCTGATTCTCATTAACTGCCCATGATTTCTCCCCTGGATCCTGCGGCTCTGCCCTCTCTGAATTACTGTGCACATGGTTGGCTTCCGCAGATTGCTCAGCCCGGGTCATCTGCGATCCAGTCCGCCGTTCAGTTAGAACCGATGCTGCAATTTGAGTGGACCTATATCAGGAGTGCTTTCGACATGAAAATTCTGTCTAATGATTAAAGAAACTTCCTGAGCTCAATGCTGCTGACTTTACAGAGCTTATTACCAAACACTGTGGGGAAGGGGTAGATTAGATTTCTTTGGCCTGGAGACAGAAAATTGGACAATACATGTTTATTACCAAAACTGGGACAGCAATCAAGGCCTATCTCAACCCCTGTTTAGTACTGAAAGTGTTGCACACTTTTTTTTAAACTAATAATTACTTACATCAGTTCAGTTCACTTCAGTTACTCAGTCGTGTCAGAACCACAGCACACCAGGCATCCCTGTCCATCACCGATTCCCAGAGTCTACCCGAACTCATGTCCATTGAGTTGGTGACGCCATGCAACAATCTCATCCTCTGTTGTCCCCTTTTCCTCCTGCCCTCAATCTTTCCCAGCATCAGGATCTTTTCAAATGAGTCAGCTCTTTGCATCAGGTGGCCAAAATATTGGAGTTTCAGCTTCAACATCAGTCCTTCCAATGAACATCCAGGACTGATCTCCTTTAGGATGGACTAGTTGGATCTCCTTGCAGTCCAAGGGACTCTCAAGAGTCTTCTCCAACACCACAATTCAAAAGCATCAATTCTTCAGTGCTTAGCTTTCTTTATAGTCCAACTCTAACATCCATACGTGACTACTGGGAAAACCATAGGCTTGACTAGATGGACCTTTGTTGACAAAGTAATGTCTCTGCTTTTTAATGTGCTGTCTAGGTTGGTCATAACTTTCCTTCCAAGGAGTAAGCGTCTTTTAATTTCATGGCTGCAGTCACCATCTGCAGTGATTCTGAAGCCCCAAAAAATAAAGTCAGCCACTGTTTCCTGTTTCCCCACCTATTTGCCACGAAGTGATGGGACTGGATGCCATGATCTTAGTTTTCTGAATGTTGAGCTTTAAGCTAACTTTTTCACTCTCCTCTTTCACTTTCATCAAGAGGCCCTTTAGTTCTTCTTCACTTTCTGCCATAAGGGTGGTGTCATCTGCATATCTGAGGCTACTGAAATTTCTCCCAGCAATCTTGATTCCAGCTTGTGCTTCTTTCAGCCCAATGTTTCTCATGATGTACTCTTCATATAAGTTAAATAAGCACAGTGACAATATACAACCTCAACATACTCCTTTTCCTATTTGGAACCAGTCTGTTGTTCCATGTCCAGTTCTAACTGTTGCTTCCTGACCTGCATACAGGTTTCTCAAGAGGCAGGTCAGGTGTTCTGGTATTCCAACCTCTTTCAGAATTTTCCACAGTTTATTGTGATCCGCACAGTCAAATTACCTACATAGTGTTGCTATATACCATTCATGTTCCCAGTGCTAACTGCTATGTCATGCAGTCTTCCTATGGACTCTGTCAGGGTGGGTTCAGAGATGCTAAGGAACAGCTCTCACATTTCAGTGTTTAAAACTACAGGTGTTTACAAAACTACAGTGAGGTACCACCTCACCCTTGTCAGGATGACCATGATTAAAATGTTTACAAATAACAAAAGTTCCAGACAGTTTGAAAAAAAAAAGAACCCTCCTTTACTGTTGATGAGAATGTAAAGTGGTACAGCCATTGTGGAGAATAGTATGGAGACTCCTCAGAACATTAAAATAGAGTTGCCATATGATCTAGTGATTCCACTCGTGGATGTAAATCTGAATAGTTCAGTTCACTCACTTGTGTCCAACTCTTTGTGACCCCATGGACTGCAGCATGCCAGGCCTCCCTGCCCATCACCAACTCTCGGAGTTTACTCAAACTCCTACAAATCAAAAAGAAAAATGCACCCCAATGTTCATATAAGCACTGTTCACAGTAGTCAAGACTTGGAAACAACCTAAATGTCAATCAACAGATAAATGGTTGAAGAAGATGTTGTTTACATATACAATGGAATATTACTCAGCTCTAAGAAAGAATGAAATAATGCCATTTGCAACAACATGGGTGAACCTAAAGAGAAATAATAGTGGAGTGAAATAGTCAGAAAGAGAAAAACAAATACCATATGATGTCACTTATGTGCGGAATTTAAACATATGACACAAATACGTGGAATCTAAACATAGACACAAATGAACCTATCTACCAAACAGAAACAGATTCACAGACATAGAGAACAGACTTGCAATTGACAAGTGGGAGGGGAGGCAAAGGAGGGATGGATTGCAAGTGTGGGTTATCAGATGCAAATCTGAAGCAACAAGGTCCTACTATATAGAATAGGAAACTATATTCAGTATCTTGGAATAAACCATAATAGAAAATAATTTTTAAAAGAATATGTATACGTGTATATATATATATGTGAATCACTTTGCTGTACAGTAGAAATTAACACAACATTGTAAATCAACTATTGTTGTTGTCCAGTCACTGTCCTGTCTGACACTTTTTGACCCCATGGACTGCAGCACACCAGCCCTCCCTGTCCTTCACTATCTCCTTGAGTTTGCTCAAACTCTTGTCCATTGAGTTGGTGATGTCATCTAAACATCTCATGCTCTGTCCCCTTCTCCTCCTGCCTTCAATCTTTCCCAGGATCAGGGTCTTTTTCAATTATCTGATCTTCCCATCAAGTGGCCTAAGTATTGGAGCTTCAGCTTCAGCATCAGTCCTTCCAATGAATAATCGATTTCCTTTAGGATTGACTGGTTTAATCTCTTTGCTGTCCAAGGGACTCTCAAGAGTCTTCTCCAGAATCACAGTTTGAAAGCATCAATTGTTTGGTGCTCAGGCTTTTTTATGGTCCAACTCTCACATCTGTACATGACTACTGGAAAAACTGTAGCTTTGACTAGATGGACTTTTGTTGGCAAAGTGATGTCTCTGTTTTTTAATACACTGTCTGCTACTGCTACTGCTACTGCTGCTAAGTCGCTTCAGTCGTGTCCGACTCTGTGCGACCCCATAGATGGCAGCCCACCAGGCTTCATCGTCCCTGGGATTCTCCAGGCAAGAACACTGGAGTGGGTTGCCATTTCCTTCTCCAATACAGGAAAGTGAAAAGTGAAAGGGAAGTCGCTCAGTCGTGTCCGACTCTTTGCGACCCCATGGACTGCAGCCCACCACGCTCCTCCGTCCATGGGATTTTCCAGGCAAGAGTGCTGGAGTGGGGTGCCATTGCCTTAGGCTTGTCAAAACTTTTCTTTCATGGAGCAAGCTCTTTTAATTTCATGGCTACAGTCAATGTCTGCAGTGATTTTGGAGCCCAAGAAAATGAAGTCTGTCACTACTTTCATTTTTTCCCCATCTACTTGCCATGAAGTAATGGGACCAGATGCCATGATCTTAGTTTTCTAAATGTTGAGTTTTACCCAGATTTTTCACTCTCCTCTTTCAACTTCATCAAGAGGCTCTTTAGTTCCTCTTTGCTTTCTGTTATAAGGGTGGTATCATCTGCCTATCTGAGGTTATTGATATTTCTCCCAGCAATCTTGATTCCAGTTTGTGCTCCAGCCAATCCGGCATTTCTTATGACGTACTCTGCACATAAGTTAAATAAGCAAGCTGACGATATCCAACCTTGACGTACTCCTTTCCCAATTTGGAAAAAATCCATTGTTCCATGTCCGATTCTAACGGTTGCTTCTTGACCTGTACACAGATTTCTCAGAAGGCAGATAAGGTGATCTGGTATTCCCATCTCTTGAAGAATTTTCCACAATTAGTTGTAATCCACACAGTAAAAGCTTTAGTGTAGTCAATGAAGCAGAAGTAGAATTTTTTCTGGAGTTCTCTTGGTTTTTCTGTGATCCAACGGATGTTGACAATTTGATCTCTGGTTTCTCTGCCTTTTCTAAATCCAGCTTGTACATCTGGAAGTCTTCGGTTCACATACTGTTGAAGCCTAGCTTGAAGGACTTTGAGCATTATCTTGCTAACATGTGAAATGAGTGCAATTGTGTGGTAGTCTGAACATTCTTTGGCATTGTCCTTCTTTGGGCCTGGAATTAAAACTGACCTTTCCCAACTATACTTCCATAAAATAAAAACTGTATATGTTCATTTCTCCTTCACACTTAAGTTTTTCTGGGTCCTTGTGGGTATAAGTGGGAGGCTCCTCTCCACATCATCCTCTGTCTACCTTGGCTGCACCTGGAAAATTGCAGGCCCCTCTGACTAGGAAACAGAGGGTGGCAAATTGTGCAGCAGTACTTAAGACTTCTGCTCGAAGTAATACCTTCCTTCTGCTCACTTCTCATTGGCTAAAGCAGATTGTGTTCTTGCCTGGAGAATCCCAGGGATGGGGGAGCCTGGTGAGCTGCCGTCTATGGGGTTGCACAGAGTTGGACACGACTGAAGCAACTTAGTAGCAGCAGCAGCAGCAGTAGCAACCACTTCATGGGAAATAGATGGGGAAACAGTGGAAACAGTGTCAGACTTTATTTTGGGGGTCTCCAAAATCACTGCAGATGGTGACTGCAGCCATGAAATTAAAAGACGCTTACTCCTTGGAAGGAAAGTTATGACCAACCTAGATAACATGCCCAGTGCCTGCCCAGGGAGCAGCACCTGTACACACGGGAGCAGCTCTTTGACCACATGTGTGCCATGCTGGGCGGCCACGTGGCTGAGCAGCTGTTCTTCGGGCGGGTCACCACGGGTGCCCAGGACGACCTGAGGAAGGTCACCCAGAGTGCCTATGCCCAGATCGTGCAGTTCGGGATGAGCGAGAAACTGGGCCAGGTGTCCTTCGATCTCCTGCGGCCAGGCGAGGCGCTGGTGGAGAAGCCGTTCGGTGAAGCCACGGCCCAGCTCACAGACAAGGAGGTGCGGCGGCTCATCGGCTCCGCGCATGCGCGCACCCTGGACCTGCTCACGCGCTGCCGCGAGCAGGTGGACAAGGTGGGTAGGCGGCTGCTGGAGAAGGAGGTGCTGGAGCGGGCCGACATGGTGGAGCTGCTCGGGCCGTGGCCGTTCGCCGAGAAGATCACCTACGAGGAGCTCGTGGAGGGCACGGGCGGCCTGGAGGAGGACACGGCCCTTCCCGAGGGTCTGCAGGACTGTCGTGGGGGGCCCGCTGCAGGAGAGCCCAGCCTAGCGCCTCCGCCTGTAGAGCAGCCTCTGGGACCCCCAGGAAGCAAATTAAAGCACATGTAACCCGAAGCAATGGCACCCCACTCCAGTACTCTTGCCTGGGAAATCCCACGCACGGAGGAGCCCTGGTGGGCTGCAGTCCATGGGGTCGCTAAGAGTCGGACACGACTGAGCGACTTCATTTTCACTTTTCACTTTCACACATTGGAGAAGGAAATGGCAACCCACTCCAGTGTTCTTGCCCAGAGAATCCCAGGGACCGGGGAGCCTGGTGGGCTGCCGTCTATGGGGTCACACAGAGTCGGACACGACTGAAGTGACTTAGCAGATAGCATATTGAAAAGCAGAGACATTACTTTGTCAACAAAGGCCCATCTAGTCAAGGCTGTGGTTTTTCCAGTAGTCATGTACGGATGTGAGAGTTGGACTGTGAAGAAAGCTGAGCGCCGAAGAATTGATGCTTTTGAACTGTGGTGTTGGAAAAGACTCTTGAGAGTCCCTTGGACTGCAAGGAGATCCAACCAGTGCATTCTAAAGGAGATCAGTCCTGGGTGTTCTTTGGAGGGAATGATGCTAAAGCTGAAACTCCAGGACTTTGGCCACGTCATGCGGAGAGTTGACTCATTGGAAAAGACTCTGATGCTGGGAGGGATTGGGGGCAGGAGGAGAAGGGGACGACAGAGGATGAGATGGCTGGATGGCATCACTGACTCGATGGACATGAGTTTGAGTGAACTCCGGGAGTTGGTGATGGACAGGGAGGCCTGGTGTGCTGCGATTCATGGGGTTGCAAAGAGTCGGACAGGACTGAGCGACTGAACTGAACTGAACTGAACTGAAAGCAGATTGTAGGCCTCACCTAATTTGAAGAGAGCAAGAAAGTACTGCCCTACCTGTGTTTCTGGAAGGAAGAAAAACACATATTTATTGAACAAGGAAAATAACTTCTGCAACTGTTCTATGAAGAATGTGCTTTTACTACACCCATTTCTCATCCATTTTACAGATGAGAAAGCTGAAGCATAGAGAATTTGTGGAACCTGCATCAGGTCACAAAAACAGTAAACAGAGTAGAAGGACCAGGTTTTGCAAATAAAAATACAGGACACTTAGTTCAATTTGAATTTCAGACAAACAACAAATAATTTTTTAGTGTGTGTGTGTGTGTAAGTCACCTTCAGTCCCATCCGACTCTTTTCAACGCTATGGACTGTAGCCTTCCAGGCTCCTCTGTCCATGAGATTGCTCCAGGCAAGAATACCGGAGTGGGTTGCCGTGCCCTCCTCCAGGGGATCTTCCTGGGACAGATTTGAACCCACGTCTCTTGTATCTCCTGTATTGGCAAGTGAGTTCTTTACCACTAGTGGCACTGTGTAAATACAAATATCCCTGTATTTTTGCTAAATGGGCATTTGGTGTTTATCTAAGAATTAAACTTAACTGGCTGCCATGTATTTTATCTGGCAGCCTTAAAATGAAGTGGCCAGGATTTGAACCTAAGAATTTTGGCTCCAGAGATTATTTTTTGTTGTTATTTATCATGGAATTTTATTTTTTTTTTTGCTTCAATTTCTATTTTTATTTTTTGGCCACTTCCCACTGCATTTGGGATCCTAGTTCCCCAGCTAGGATAGAACCCATGCCCCCTGCAGTGGAAGCGCTGGGAGTCCCAACCACTGGACCACCAGGGAAGTCCCTCCAGAGATGAATATTCTGTTTAGTACCATTCTCTTCCTGTGGTTTTGTTCCCCTTTCAATGTTAATTTAGTATTTACTCTTTAATCATATGAATAAGGCCATAAGCAAATTTGAACACTTCTCTAAGAGGAAAGAAAAAGACACTCTGGAAACTTTTTCTTACTGGTAGTTTCTTGTACTGTTCTAGGAGGTGGGGATGGGACTCAGGAGGGGACAGAAGGTGGGGAAGGTAAGAAAATAGAGGAGAATGAGAATCTGTCTGCCTTCAGACCCATCTCATGATCTGCCCCCTAATCTTCTTAGCCAATGGGAGGGGAAATGTGGGGCAGATAATCCCCCAATTTTTCTATGATTTTAAAACGTGGCAAATTTCCCTTTTTTAATTATGAAGCTCTTGGGCTGACAATAAACTCAGTTGTCATTCCTGGTTCACAATAATTGGAGGATACAGGCTTGAGGAGTTGGATTTAACTGTGGTCGTCAGTGGGCATATGATTTATTTTTGTGGGTGGGTGTAAGTTTGGGGTTAGGTGGGTTAGGAAGCCAGCCTCAGACTCTAGATGTTTCAGATACTTTCCCACCCAGTGAAGAGTTGGTATGCAAATAATTGTTGATAATAATTAAGCCAGCCCAAGACTCCATGGGCTTCCCAGGTGGCGCTGGTGGTAAAGAACCCTTCTGCCAGTGCAGGAGACCCAGGAGATGCAGGTTTGATCCCTGGGTCAGGAAGATCTCCTGGAGAAGAGAATGGTAACCCACTCCAATATTCTTGCCTGGAGAATCCCATGGGCAGAGGAGGCGGTGGGCTACAGTCTATGGGGTCACAAAGAGCTGGACATGACTGAAGCAACTAAGCACACAGCACATAAGACTCCACATTTTTCAGATACATTTTCACCAAGTTGATTTGCAAATAATTATTTAATTATTATTACTATTAATTATTAAACAATAGCTGATTTATGATTAGCATTTGATAAACTTATTCATTGCCTGAAGCAGAATCTAGCATATAATGGAAATGAAATCTTTCTTGAATCAGTGATTTAAAGTTGATGCCTTTATTTGCCCTATTTTACAAATGAGGAATTAGAAGTTTAGAGGAGCGAAGTGACCACTAATTAAAGTCAGACCAATTTCTGAAGAGTTTTTGGTCTAGGCAAGAACTTTAATTTGCTGAAAGGCTGGTGTTCCAGAGCTGGTTATTACTGATACTACTCCCTTTGACTTGATTTGGCCTTCTAAGGCATGCAATTGCAGCCTTAGAAGACTATTAGGAGTAGAGTAAGGACAAACAAACAATTAGGAGGAGCTGGTATGCTTGAGCCCTTGGATAAAAAGACAACCCAGTACAGAAGATTAGCATTTCTCTACTGCTAAGTGTCCTGTTTCAAGTCTTAATCCCATGCAAGCGAAGCAAAGTGAAATGAAGTTGCTCAGTCGTGTCCAACTCTTTGCGACCCCATGGACTGTAACCTACCAGGCTCCTCAATCCATGGAATTCTCCAGGCAAGAATACTGGAGTGGGTTGCCATTTCCTTCTCCCAGGGATCTTCCCGACCCAGGGATCGAACCTGGGTCTCCCGCATTACAAGCAGATGCTTTACCTGAGCCACCAGGGAAGCCCTTAATCACGTGCAAAGGGAGATAAAATCCTTCCCTAAGCTATGTTTTTCGTTTTTTGGCTGCCCTGAGTCTTTATTTCCATGTATGGGCTCTTCACTGAGGCCCACAAGATTTCTCTAGTTGTGGCTTAGTTCCCTCTTGGCATGTAGGACCTTAGCTCTCAGACGGGAGATGGAACCCATGTCCTCTGCATTGCTAGGCGGATTCTTAACCACTGGACCACCAGGGAAGTCCCTAGGCTAGGTTTTAAAGCAAAACATTTCTTTTCGTTTGGTGATCCCACCAACTGAGCTATCTTTCTTTAAATCTTGTCCTGCAAGACACAATCTGAGTAGTTTTGTTCTAGAGATAGATGCTGTATGCAAAATCACCGTGGTCCTTTATTTTGCTGGCTGGCTTGTAGTTTGAAGAAACTACCTTCTCAGTGAGTCCTGTACAACTTTCAGATCTGACCAATGGGGATTCAGTATCTTATTGTGTGCCTTGATGCAGGGACCCAGGAAAAGGAAAGTAAATGCAAATCTAAAGAAGTTGTTTCTGATCAGGAAACTACTCTACACAGATATGTTCCTTAGGCTATTTAATACATTTTGGCTTGGCACTAGGGGTACATCAATAAGCAGGACACACATATCTCAAAAAATAGTGTAACAGAAGATAACACCTGGCATTAATTAATTTCCATTGGGAATACTATTATTTAGTTATTACTATTAACATATCCCAGATCCTGTCCTGTGTTCTTTATCATGATCATATTTTGCATTCTTCAAAACAGGCTTATGGAATATTCTAACATTGTTGGTGGGTATACAGCTTGGTAAAGCCACGTTAGAAAACTAGCACTCTCTCCCAAGCTGAACACATGCATACCCTATGACCCAGCAATTCCACTCCTTAATAAAAATATACCCAACACAGATGTGTACAAGTGCTTACCAAAAGATATCTTCTAGAATATGCATAGGAGCAATGTTAGTAATAGCCCCAAAAGAAGAAGTACCCCAATACCCATCAACTTTTAAATGAGTAAGTAAATTGTGTTATATTCACACTCGCAGCAATGCAAATGAACCATCTACAATTACATATAGAAGGATGAGTGTATTTCACAACTGTAATGTTGAATCCAGGAAACAAGACACAAGAGGCATACTGTATGATTCCATTTTTATAAAGATCAAAAATAGGTAAAACTCCTGTGTTATATATATGTCAGAGAGCAGCTACCCTTAGAGAAGGGTGTGGTAGGAGAATTCCAAGGCAGCCACATGATCCATACCAGTAGTATTACTCCCTAGCATAACCTCTGCCACTTTAATACAGTGGAACCTGTGATTTGATGGGATATAATTCCTGTGACTAAGATCTTAGTCACCCAGGAGATTGACCTGGGTAGCTTGAACTAACCAGGTGAGCTCTTGAAAGCATTTAAAGGTCAGAGATAGAAATTAGAGAGATCAGCTACTGCTAGACTGAAAGAAAGCAACAGGGTTAACTGGATGAAAGCCACATGGCAAGAACTGTGGGCAACCTGTAGGAGCTGAGACTGGTATACTGCCAGCAACTAGCAAGAAAGAGGGGACCTCAGTTATTGAGCCATAAGAAACTGACTTCCAACAACAACATGAATGAGCTCAGGTCACAAATAAGACCCAAGCATTGTGTGACACCTTGATTCTCACCTCTGACCTGAGCAGAGGATCTAGCTAAGCCACACCCCGACTCCTGCCCTGTGGAAGCTGAGGTAATCAATGTATCTTGTTTTAAGGCACTAAACTGGATTTTTACATAGCAAAAGAAAATTAACATAGATCATAGAGACTGGAAAGAGCTACTGAGCCACTGAAAGTATTCTGTTTTCTGATCAAAGTGATGGTTACACTTCTATGTGTGTGTATGTATATATAGGCTTCCCTGGTAGCTCAGTTGGGAAAGAATCTGCCTCCAATGCAGGAGACCCCGGTTTGATTCCTGGATCAGGAAGATCCACTGGAGAAGGGACAGGCTACCCACTTCAGTATTCTTGGGCTCCCCTGATGGCTCAGCTGGTAAAGATGCTACCTGCAGTGTAAGAGACCTGGGTTTGATCCCTGGGTTGGGAACATCCCCTGGAGAAGGGAACGGCTAAAAATATGCTGGCCTGGAGAATTCCGTGGACTGTATAGTTCATGGGGTCACAAAGAGTTGGACATGACTGAGCGACTTTCACTCACTCACTCATATATATGTAGGTTGTGCTTTGAGGCTTGCAAGATCTTAGTTCCCCAACCAGGAATTGAACCTGGGCCTCAGCAGTGAAAGCACCAAATCCTAACCACTGGATCTCCAGAGAATTTCCTACAGCAGTATATTGTTAAGTTGTGACGATTCATTGTGCTTTATACTTAGGATATATGCACTTTTCTATTTGTATTTTGTATATGTGTTTTAAAATTTTATTTTATTTATTTATTTTGGTTCTGTTGGGTCTTAGTTGTGGCACGTGGGATCTTCATCGTGGCATCTTTTGTTGCAGTGGATGGACTTAGTTGCCCTGAAGCATGTGGTATCCTAGTTCCTTGACCAGGACTTGCACCCACATCCCCTGCATTGGAAGACAGATTCTTAACCACTGGGCTGCCAAGGAAGTCCCTGTATTTTGTATATTGTTACAGAATAGCAAGATAATGTTATGAAAGAGTCATCAAATTATGGTACAGTCTTATGAAGTAAGTTATATATTATGATGTCTACAGTTGAGGAAGCCCAGAGACATACAAACCCAGGCCTACCTGGATACACTGTAGCCATTCTCTTTTGTTCATGATCAGGCAATGAAAATATCCCCATGGGATTGGTGTTACTGCAAAAAAGAGAACAGGATTACTCTTTAGAAGGAATCAGACCTTTGCGATGTCACTTCGATTATTCAGAGAAGCTTGAAGATAGTTTCAGTCCTTCTCTCATGGTGCAGTTGAGTGATCTCTGCTAAGTGTAGCCTTTTCTTGCTATCTCCCTGCCCTTCCTTCCTCCAGGGGTTAGCAAAAATTGTAGCTCATGAAGATTTTGGCTTTGACTCTGCCTGTCAACAATAGAGAATGAAAGTAGAGACAAGGATGAGAGGTTTCACCCAAGGTGTGTTAGTGCAGGGAAAGGCATTCCTGACAGCAGCAGTTTCTTCAAACAAATAACCCAGCACCAACTCTCTTTTAAACTGATACATAACTATACTCTAATAAAAATTTTAAAACCTGTTATACATATTTTCCTTTCTTATATATTTTTTTCTTTTTGGCTGCACCCAGCAGCATGTGAGAACTTCATTACCCGGCTAGGGATTGAACCCAGGCCCTCTGCAGTGGAAACATAGAGGTTTAACCACTGGGCTGCAGCGCAAGTCCCCATATTTTCCTTTCTATTTAAATAAATATATATTGAAAGTGAAAGTGTTAGTTGCTCAGTCGTGTCTGACTCTTTGTGAACCCATGGACTGTAGCCCACCAGGCTCCTCCATCCCTGGGATTCTCCAAGCAAGAATACTGGAGTGGGTTGCCATACCCTCCTCCAGGGCATCTTCCCAACCCAGGGACTGAACCCGGGTCTCCTGCATTGCAGGTGGATTCTTTATGGTCTGAGCCACCAGGGAAGTTGAAATAAATGAATATTACTGATATAATATGTAATAATAATATTTTAACAATAGAATTTTAACATAAACAACCTGTAAATTAAAGACTCTCCTTCTAAAAATAAACACCATTAACTCTTGAGCAGGTCTTTGTTTTATTTTGCTTTGGTTTTTTTTTTAATGATCAGTTTAAATTAAAAAAAAAAAAAAGCAGAAAGTTACCAATAACAGAACTGGCTACCCTATTGTTATGGAGAATTAGGGCATATGCCCATCTAAAACCACTCTGTTCTATACAGCAAGACTCTAACCATACTGAGATGTCCTATGTAAAATACAGAGAATTTCAAAGGCTTAGGAAAAAAAAAATATATCAATGGCATTATATTGATTATATATTAAAATGACAATCTTTTCGATATAGTAGATTAAGTAAAATATTTTATTACTATGTCAACTACAAAGTGGCACTTACCAAGAGCACTGCCCATGGCTGAACACAAAGGCTCTTGCCATCTGCCTCTACGGGAATTGAAACCCATGCTGATGTAGCTGTTGACCTTCAACAACCCCTGAGGGAGTTCAGGATGGAGAGAGGCACTCTGTGCTCCAGGGAATCTCGTGGGACAGGTCTTTAGATAGTTGGATGTTTTTAGGGACAGATTTTATTATCTCAATCCTTGCATCTCCTCATATCTAGAGAAGCACTAAATCCCTTCAAGGTAACATCAGATCTTCATGACTAACAAAAACCTTTTGTAAAATGAGTGCTTCATGAACCTCTCCTTCACCAAAACCTTATATACATTGACTTTCCCCCCACTGCCACTTTAGAGCACTCTCAGGGCTATCTGAGATGCAGCCTCCCGGGCTGCAGTTCTCACTTTGCCACAAATAAAACTTAACTCACAACTCTCAAGTTGTACATCTTTTTTAGTCAACAGAATAAAATTTTATCTGTAGCTCGTATATATTTATTTCCATTGGGTAGGCTAATTTAACGTATTACAGAGTCTCACAAAAGATACCTGGAAAGGGAAAAACTGGAGATTTAGTTCTTAATAATGTTTTTTTCTGTTTGTAAATGGATTACAGTAAAAAAGAAAAAAGTTAGTACAGGAAAGAATAAATTAGAAAATAAAAGCTCTCCCACAAACTGAATCATCATTTTTGTTAACATGATGGTTTATACCCTTGTAAACTGTAATTACACGTACATACTATGTATAGTCTCTTCTATAAACATTTTTTTCACTAAATCTATCATAGATGTCTTTCTATAGAAATACATTGATAGATATTTTACTGTGTGAATGTACCAGGAGCTTAAGGTTCTGTATGATTCATTTTTCATGGGGAGAAAAAAAATGTCACTTACTAGAATTCTAATAGTACTTTTATCATTAATTCATAGCAATTTTAGGATTTTAAGTCTTCAAGGAGTGCCTAGAAATTAGTAGGTGCTCAATTGCTATAATTAATGGAAGTAGAAGAAATATTCAATGCCATTTTAGCCAACCATTATGCTAGTAGAATTAGCACCATTTTATTAGACCTTTAAAACCATCTGTATTCAGAAACATGCTTTAGTCCACAAATATACACCTCTATGGATTTAAGGTCCATAGATTATACATATAATAGTTGTCAAGAGTATTTTTAAAAAGGCAAATGTCACCTACTGGAGTACAATGGAAAGGTTCGAAGAAGGGATTGACAGGACCATATTTGAAGTTCAGTAAAGACCATAAGCTCTTCCCTTTCTCCCAGCCTCAGCTCTTTGTGATCCAGAAGTACTCAAAAGTGGCTAAAATTGGAGGTACAACAAGGAGAGAAGCATCAAAGCATTTTGCTCTCCCATGTAGGGTCAGGTCTGAGCTACTTGGGAAAAAATGCTGGAATGGATGAGAAACTGAAGTTTACACTACATTGGACATTCTAATACCTGAAAATGAGATTGTTAATCTCAGATGTTCCCGAACAAGCCATGGAATCTGGCCTAGATATTGACCTGGGGTAGAGGAGACAAACACAGTAGAGAAGATCTGAAGATGGCAATGGGGGAAATTGATTTGTTTCCTTATCAAGGAACTCTTATCAAGTTCAATTCATTTAATTAACCAGTTTCTCACATAAACCTTCATTACTATGTAAACTGTAATTCAGTTTTTACAACCTGAGATAATCTGATTGACCCAATAGTTATATGTGACTTATAAATTTGGAATTAAGTCAAGTTTCTCTATTGAGATGGCTATCTTTGACTAAACAGAGGACTGGTCCAGGGATCAGCAGCATCAGTGTCCCCTGGGAGCTGTCAGAACTACAGAATTTCAGGCTTTATCCCAGACCTACATAGGAGGAATCTATAATTCTAACAAGATCACCAAGGGATTTATACACACATTACAATTTCAGAAGCTTGATCAGAGAATTCAGTATGTTTTGCATTGTCTGCTACATGGGGAATTGCTCGTTTTGATCTCAGACCTGTGAGATGCTGAGTTAAAGGGAGCTTGGAATTGTGATACCCGGGCCCTCACTGTGCTACCCTGGGCAAGTCATGTCTAGGACTCTCCTTCTGCTTTCTCCTAGTTGTCTCATCAGATGAAATGTAAAGTCCCCTCTGGCTCTGACATTCTGTAATTCTAAGAAATTTCAGTGAAGCAAAACAAAACAAAACAAAAAACCCACTTGAGATTTAATAAACTCTGTAATCAATTGATTAAAGAGCCACTGCAGATTTACCCGGAGAAGGCAATGGCACCCCACTCCAGTACTCTTGCTTGGAAAATCCCATGGATGGAGGGGCCTGGTAGGCTGCAATCCATGAGGTCTCTAAGAGTCGGACACGACTGAGAGACTTCACTTTCACTTTTCACTTTCCTGCATTGGAGAAGGAAATGGCAGCCCACTCCAGTGTTCTTGCCTGGAGAATCCCAGGGACGGGGGAGCCTGGTGGGCTGCCGTCTATGGGGTTGCACAGAGTCGGACACGACTGAAGTGACTTAGCATAGCAGATTCACCACGTCTTTGCGTAACTGTGATGAAGAATGTCCTTTGTGTTAGCCCAAATGAAAAGTAATTTCCTGTTTAATAACAATTATCTCTTCTGCATTGAGGAGGAAGCATATTTGATGGTAAAAGACGATTATTGTTAAAACAAAATAATATTTAGAGCAGCAGGCTTCCAGGAGCTTCTGAATCATTTGTATTAGAATGATTAGTAAACTCTTTATCTGAAAAGCATGGCTAATTGGGATCGGTTTGGTGTAAAAGGACTTCTTCTGAAGAAAGCTCTGTTGAAAAACAAAACCCACACTGCTTCCCCATTGCACATACACCAAAATTCTACTTGATCTTCTGAATTTAAGTCATGTGTTGGTGCAGATAAAGGCGATCTCTGGGGCTCAGTACTCAGGGTTATGTGTCAGATGCATCACTGATTCACAATGTGACTGTAGCAAAATTTCTTTCCCCTTCTGGGGTTCAGTTCTATTATCTTGAAAGTGATCAGGAGCTTTGCTGGAGGCACAGAGGTAGAGTCTGCCTGCAAATGTATGAGACAAGGGTTGAGCTCCCATCTGGGAGGATCCTACTTGCCTCGGAGCAACTAAGCCCAAGCGCCACAACTGCTGAGCCTGTGCTCTTAGGGCCTGGGAACCACCACCACTGAACCCATGTGCTGCAGCCACTGAAGTCCAAGTGCCCTAGAGCCTGTGCTCCACAACAAGAGAAGCCACGGCAAGGAGAAGCCCTCGAACTGCAGCTAGAGTGTAGCCCCCACTTGCCACAACTAGAGAAAAGCCTGTGCAGAAATGAAGACCCCACAGCCAACAATAAATTTAAAAAGTTTTTTTGTTTAAAGTGATGGAATTGGACTGTTTCACCCTGCATGTTAACTGCTGCTCCCTAACAGAGGTTTCCTGGCATTTGGGGCCTGAGAAGGACAGCAGGACTTCAAGCAAGCTCAGTGGAAAGTAGTCGATCAGTTAGTAATGTCTGCTCTGGGCAAAGGAACAGGAAGTGACAAAATAAGTTCCATTTGTTTGCAAATTCCTGGACTCTCTGGGCTCCCTGAGGACAGTAACTTTTTAAAAATATTTCTTCCTGAAAACATTTATAACAGGTTCTTCTTCTAAGCTCAAACGAAAGAAATAGACCGATTACTAGGTTTGCTATTGCTCTGCTGGAGTCTTTTCAAAGCTTCAAGTGTTTTTGTGTTCTCAATAGCAACATGTAGGGCAAGCTCTGAGGCAAAGAAAAATGTGCCTGGATTTAAAAGAAGTTCAGTGTGAGATATCTGATAGGTTGAAAGTGATTTATGAAATGAGTTCTCTGTTTTGTTAGAACGTGGAGTGTTGTTCCATTCAGAGGCCCTTGATATGAAACAGATGCCCCATCTTATAAATCAGGCACCCTGCGGTAAGGAGATGGCATTTTTGTATAAATTATTGTGGATCCAGGAAGGAAAATCATGGGTGAACAAATTTTTACTGGCTTCTTGGCATAGAAGTCACTTTACTGGTCATCTGTCTGAGCTGATCTTCCCCTCCATTTTTCCTGGAGGATTGATGATGAGGAAAAAGTTGAAAGTTCTGTGGAGGAACATCCTCTTTGACCTAACAAGTCTCTCTCCAGGTTTAACACGACCGGGTAGGTGAGTGCTGCTTTCCTGGCCTGTAGAGACAGCACCGCTGTCGCGTTGGGGTTTCAATTTCAAATGGAAATCCTCCAAAAGGAAGCTGGACTAAAGCCTTCTATCAGGTTCAGAGAAGGAATACATTTATAGTTTTCTTTTTTCTATCTAAGGTCATTAAGCTCTTCCTTCAGTGGTCTGCTTTCTACTTTCCATTTGAAAAATGAAAACTTCATTGTTTTCATGCCATTCCTTGGTTCTTTGATAGTTTCTGACAGAGTCAGCTAATGATCATTCTCTCTGCAGTTGAAAGCAGCAAGCTCATTCATTTATTCATTTGTTCAGGAAAAAGTATGCCTTAAACTCTCTGATTGAGAGTAAGAGACATACCTGGCTACCTGTTTTATAGGCGCTGCGTACAACCTTGCACAGGACCATTAGGGTTTTCAAAATGACAGAGAAGTCAAATATGGATCTGAGTTGGGAAGTCTGTATTCATTTTAGAAGATGTTAATTATTTTCTTTATTTTGATTGTATTATTGGAGTTGGTCATATATTCACACAACTTAAAAATATATTGCAGTCAAAATAAGTCTTATTCTATCTCCTGACTCCACCTACCTAATTTTCCACCTTCAGCCTCCTATATGTACCCACTCATTAATTTCTTGTATAACCTTCTGGTGTTTGTATTTCTCCAGATATAAGCAAATATAAACATATTCTTATTCATCCCCTGTTTACATAGAAATGCTATATATACTACTCTACATCCTTCCTCTCTCACTTAATAGTTTCCCTGAGATATTTCCACAGGGCATGGAGAATTGCATCATCCTTTGCTCAGCCACGTGATACTGTATGGAAGTACCATGGATTATTTATCCACTCCTCTTTAGATGGACACTTGGGTATTTGCAGCCACTTGCTCACACATGCTCACAATCTTACAATCAATAATGAGGTTTATCTGTCACTTTACTTCACGTTGGTTTAAGTAGAGCTGTTAAAAAAAAAAAAAAAATCCCAGGAGTGAAATTGCTGAGTTAAAAAGTAAATGCATTCATAACTTCAATAGTGATTGCCAATAAGCTCCCCAAAGGGTTGTGGGCCATTTTTCACTCTTGCCAGCAATGTGTGAAAATGCCCAATTCCACTATTTATTACAGAATGTACTGGGTAAAACTTTTGAATTGAATTTTTGCCAACTTGATAGGTGAAAAATGATATCCTTATGCAGTTTTGACTTGCAGTTTTCCTATTATAAGTGAGGTGGTCAAACATCTTTTCAAATGTGTGAGAGCCATTTATATTTATTTTTCTGTGACCTGTCAGTGTTCCAGTCATATTTCTATTGCTTTGCTGATATTTTTCTCCTTCACAGTTTCTAGGTGGATTTACTCTTATTCGTGAACATTTATTTTAAGGATCTAAGTCCTTTTTATACATGTACTCAATTAATCCTCATAACAAGCTTGGGAGTTGGGTATTGCCACCCCATTTTAAAATGAGAAAACAGATTCAGAACAGTTAAGACACTAACCGCAGGCCACACAGCCAGGAAGAGGCAAAACCGATGCTCAGATCCAAGTTCATCTCCCTGCAAAAGCCTTTTCTCTTAATCCTCTGGTAGTACTGTTTCTCTTAGGCAGAGACCAGAATTAACTAATTTGAACTGGCTTTCCTTTCCCCAGCATGTAAGATGGCAGAGGAGGGTTTGGCTGAGATCGTGCTGGGTGGCATGTGGAAGCCCAGCTGGGATTAGAAACATGCGTCCTGTAATCCAACCAGTGAATAATCCGCAGGAAGATTGATGGTACAGCCCCCCACCCCCGCCCTCAGGAAAGGATTGCCACGATGCATTTGAAGCCAAGAGGAAACAGAAATGACAAGTGGCTGAAATTAGACAGGAAAAGGATCAAGCCGAGTCAGGCATCAAAGCACGTTGTGTGGTCGCTGTGAACCGAGCATAGAAACCAGGCTTTACCTACCAAGAGTGCTTTCCCATTAGGAGACCAGAAAATTTTTAAATATTGCAGCTCCTTCTGCCTCTGCCGCCTTAAAGGAGGCTTCAGAAAAACCTGAGGGATCGGTGGGGTCAGCAGCCCTTCACATACAGCTGGGGCCAGCACGTGGAGCTCAGCCTTCTTTGGAAGGGTTGTTTCCCTTCCCAGCTGTCCTGTCTGCTTAAAGTTGCCTGTGCTGATTGAAAAACTAGAGCTGGGCCCCAGAGACGAAAAGAGAGAAAACTGTGGTTCATTTACAGCATTTGACAAATCTGCAAGATTTGAGGGAAGTGCATTACCAACTGATTAAAACCCCAGGTTCTCCCCTCTGAGAATAAGTGTGTAGGAACATTTCATTACTTGCTGAATAATGTAATCAGTACAGTTTTCTGTCAGTTCAAAAAGACAGCCAGGATGCCCATTTTCCCTCTATTTCCCAACCGTGTTCTAAAAGTCATCTTCCCTAAGGCGACTTTCTTCATTTTCTTTCACATTCATTTATTGTGACTCGATAGAATATGAATCCAGTGGATTTAAACTTAATTAAGATTATTGTCACTTTTTTTTGTCGAGGTAGCTGGCGTGCACAAGGGCATGTGTTAACAAGGTTCGGGGGTGTCTCCTGGTGTACAGACTGGTCACACACACGAAAGAGTGGGAGTCTGAATGGGTTTTGCATTGCTGAGCATTTAATTAAAGTTTTCATTATGATACAGAGGTCCAGCATTATCCCTGAATGCATGTGTTCAGCAGTGGAAAAATCCATGGAAACAGATTTTTAATGTTTGGTCCCAAGGCTTCAGCTTGATGTTACAACGGAACTGGTGTGGTATAAATACGAAGATCTTTGAACTGTAGCCACATCAGAGAGCAAAGGTTGGTAAACTTTTCTGTAAAGGGTGTTGACCTGAAATAAGTAGACCGCTTGATATTTCTCCAGCAAAAAAAAAAAAAAAAAGGTGGGGGTCATTTATTTGGAATAAGTAGAGAATTGCAATTTGAATCTGCAACTCCAGCAAGCCTTGCACAGCCAGGGAAGGAAACTGCTTTTATAGAGGGGAAAAGGAAGTTGGGAGGGCTAGAGCAAACAAAGGCTCCATGACTGTTCATTGGCTGAGTCCTTGCCAGGAAAGAAAAGTCTTTCTTCCTAGGGCATGAGGGCTCCCCCTTCTGGTCTCCTGATTCTATTTAACTGAGGTTTACTTCCCTGTGGCTCAGACAGTAAAGCGTCTGCCTGCAATGCGGGAGACCCGGTTTCAATCCCTGAGTTGGGGAGGTCCCGTGGAGAAGGCAATGGCACCCCACTCCAGTATTCTTGCCTGGAAAATCCCATGGACGGAGGAGCCTGGTAGGCTACAGTCCATGGGGTTGCAAAGAGTCGGACATGACTGAGCGACTTCACTTTCACTTCACTTCTGTTTGCTTATTTATTTTATTTTACATAAGACAGATTGTCAATATTAAGGCTTTTTAAAACTTAATTTTTATTGGAGTGTATAGGTAATTTACAATGTTGTGTTACTTTCTGTTCTATAGCAAAGAGAATCAGTTATACATAGGCATATAGCCACTCTGTTTTAAATTCTTTTCCACACAGGTCATTATAGAGTATTGAGTAGAGGATATTTAAGGCTTTAACGGCTCTGTTACAACCTCTCACGTCTGTCACTTGAGGTATGAAAGCAATCACAGCCAAAACCAACACCTGAATGAACAAGAGTGGCTCTACATAAATAAAACTTTATTAAAAACAAAACGAAACAAAACAGGCAATGAGTAGGGTTGGGTCTGAGAGCCATACCTAAGCTTGCCAAAAAGCAGAGTCTGAGGACTCTCTTCTCCTGCATGGGAAATCTTACTCTGGGCAGTACCTTCAAGTTATAAAAATTTGTAAATGTGTGATGGCCTCAGTCGTGATTGCCGCAATTAGTACTGGATACCATCATAGCAAACACCCTCTTCCAACAACACAAGAGAAGACTGTACACATGGACATCACCAGATGGTCAACACTGAAATCAGATTGATTATATTCTTTGCAGCCAAAGATGGAGAAGCTCTATACAGTCAACAAAAACAAGACCAGGAGCTGACTGGGGCTCAGATCATGAACTCCTTATTACCAAATTCAGACTTAAATTGAAGAAAGTAGGGAAAACCACTAGACCATTTAGGTATGACCTAAATCAAATCCCTTATGATTATATAGTGGAAGTGAGAAATAGATTTAAGGGCCTAGATCTGATAGATAGAGTGCCTGATGAACTATGGATGGAGGTTCATGACATTGTGCAGGAGACAGGGATCAAGACCATCCCCATGGAAAAGAAATTCAAAAAAGCAAAATGGGTGTCTGGGGAGGCCTTACAAATAGCTGTGAAAAGAAGCGAAGCGAAAAGCAAAGGAGAAAAGGAAAGATATAAACATCTGAATGCAGAGTTCCTAAGAATAGCAGAAGAGCTAAGAAAGCCTTCCTCAGCAATCAATGCAAAGAAATAGAGGAAAACAACAGAATGGGAAAGACTAGAGATCTCTTCAAGAAAATTAGAGATACCAAGGGAACATTTCATGCAAAGATGGTCTCGATAAAGGACAGAAATTGTATGGACCTAACAGAAGCAGAAGATATTAAGAAGAGGTGGCAAAAATACACAGAAGAACTGTACAAAAAAGATCTTCACGACCCAGATAATCACGATGGTGTGATCACTCATATAGAGCCAGACATCCTGGAATGTGAAGTCAAGTGTGCCTTAGAAAGCATCACTACAAACAAAGCTAGTGGAGGTGATGGAATTCCAGTGGAGCTATTTCAACTCCTGAAAGATAATGCTGTGAAAGTGTTGCACTCAATATGCCAGCAAATTTTGAAGGCTCAGCAGTGGCCACAGGACTGGAAAAGGTCAGTTTTCATTCCAATCCCAAAGAAAGGCAATGCCAAAGAATGCTCAAACTACTGCACAATTGCACTCATCTCACACGCTAGTAAAGTAATGCTCAAAATTCTCCAAGCCAGGCTTCAGCAATATGTGAACCATGAACTTCCTGATGTTCAAGCTGGTTTTAGAAAATTCAGAGGAACCAGAGATCAAATTGCCAACATCCACTGGATCATGGAAAAAGCAAGAGAGTTCCAGAAAAACATCTATTTCTGCTTTATTAGCTATGCCAAAGCCTTTGACTGTGTGGATCACAATAAACTGTGGAAACTTCTTTAAGAGATGGGAATACCAGAGCACCTGACCTGCCTCTTGAGAAATTTGTATGCAGGTCAGGAAGCAACAGTTAGAACTGGACATGGAACAACAGACTGGTTCCAAATAGGAAAAGGAGTACGTCAAGGCTGTATATTGTCACCCTGCTTATTTAACTTATATGCAGAGTACATCATGAGAAACGCTGGACTGGAAGAAACACAAGCTGGAATCAAGACTGCCGGGAGAAATATCAATAACCTCAGATATGCAGATGACACCACCCTTATGGTAGAAAGTGAAGAGGAACTAAAAAGCCTCTTGGTGAAAGTGAAAGTGGAGAGTGAAAAAGTTGACTTAAAACTCAACATTCAGAAAATGAAGATCATGGCTTCTGGTCCCATCACTTCATGGCAAAAAAATGGGGAAACAGTGGAAACAGTGTCAGACTTTATTTTGGGGGGCCCCAAAATCACTGCAGATGGTGACTGCAGCCATGAAATTAAAAGATGCTTACTCCTTGGAAGGAAAGTTATGACCAACCTAGATAGCATATTCAAAAGCAGAGACATTACTTTGCCAACAAAGGTTCGTCTAGTCAAGGCTATGGTTTTTCCTGTGGTCATGTATGGATGTGAGAGGTGGACTGTGAAGAAGGCTGAGTGCCGAACAATTGATACTTTTGAACTGTAGTGTTGGAGAAGACTCTTGAGAGTCCCTTGGACTGCAAGGAGATCCAACCCTTCCATTCTGAAGGAGATCAGCTCTGGGATTTCTTTGGAGGGAATGATGCTAAAGCTGAAACTCCAGTACTTTGGCCACCTCATGAGAAGAGTTGACTCATTGGAAAAGACTCTGCTGCTGGGAGGCATTGGTGGCAGGAGGAGAAGGGGATGACAGAGGATGAAATGGCTGGATGGCAACACTGACGTGATGGACGTGAGTCTGAGTGAACTCCGGTAGTTGGTGATGGACAGGGAGGCCTGGCGTGCTGCGAGTCATGGAGTCGCAAAGAGTTGGATACGACTGAGCGACTGAACTGAACTGAACTGATCTGAACCATCAAGAGGACTCTGGAGATGAGTCTAAAACCAATTCTTCATTTTCCCCCTTCTGTCATGTGCCTCTATCTTCTCAGTTTACTTTCTCTCCTTTCCTGGCTGACCTTGGAGAGGGCAAAGGGAGAAGGTCAAATTTTGGCCTTGACTCTAGTTCACACCTGGATTTAACTCTTGCCTCAGTCACCTGTGTAAGTGCTTGACTACTGGGATTGTGTTTGCTTGGATCTTTCAAATAAGGATTGATGTAGATAATCAGTAAAGTTACTGTGATGTTCACACGTGAATATGAATGAAGCTTCACAAATTAGTACTCAGTGCATGCATGCTCAGTTGCCTCAGTCATGTCCAAATCTTTTCGACCCTATGAGTAGCCTGCCAGGCTTCCTCTGTCCATGGGATTCTCCAGGCAAGAATACTGGAGTGGGTTGCCATACCCTTCTCCAGGGGATCTTCCTGACCAAGAGATCAAACCTGTGTCTCCTGCATTTCAGGCATATTCTTTACTCACTGAGTCACTTGGGAAGCTCTTTGAAAAGTGAAGTCGCTCAGTCATGTCCGACTCTTTGTGACCCCATAGACTGTAGCCTACCAGGCTCCTCTGTCCATGGGATTTTCCAGGCAAGAGTACTGGAGTGGGGTGCCATTGCCTTCTCCACCAAGCTCTTTAGTACTCAGTAAATACTAAAAAAAAACAAAAATTGTACAAAATAAGTCTAAATTGTTACTGGTTTATAGTCTGTCCTTCTCTCTACTTTTGTGAATCAAATTATGAGTTTCTTCTAGATTTATGTATTTGATAAAATGGGAAGCAGAAACATCCTCAGCCAAGAGGAAGTCATTGTTTTGGCTGCGAGTGACAAAAACACAGACTCCCAGGAGCTCAGAGAAGAGCAGCAGGGGCAGCCAGGCACCCAGGATGGAGGCTCCTTCTGTCTGGGTCCCCTGTCTCTGCATTGTTGTCCAGCCCCACATGGGATGCTCTGGCTCTGTGGGCATTTAAGCAATCAGAAAGGTCAGGTCGGGGCTGGAAGGGTTAGAAGAGGCTTTGCACAGTCACCCGGTGACCCCCTGAGGTACACACCGTGTCACATGAACTTGCTTTACTTTCAGCACAAGCTACAATCATCTTTCATCTTTTTGTTTATTGCCTGTTTCCTCCCAATAGAATACAAGCTTTAGGAGTTTGGGGACTTTATTTGCCACTGTTTGTCCC
The DNA here is from genome assembly GCF_000754665.1 of Bison bison bison. Lineage (NCBI taxonomy): Eukaryota > Metazoa > Chordata > Mammalia > Artiodactyla > Bovidae > Bison > Bison bison. The sequence goes on along the minus strand of NW_011494876.1, from coordinate 652,850 downwards.
GTACCTAATACAATGGCTGGCATGTTGTAGATGCCCATTCCTTGTCTTTAGAATGTATTCCAGAGTTAAATTATTTCAGCTTTGACATACTGAAAGGATTCATCTTTGTGTCTTTCAGAGTGATTTGTGCATAGTAAGTAATCAACGCAAATAACAAGAGTGAATGCTTGAACCGTGAACAGAATATCTGTCAGCTTGCGTTCGTGCCAGAAAACAATAACAGTTAACAATGATTTTGTCCTGAAGGATATGCAAAGTGTTTTACATGTTTGACCTCCTCTACCTACTCCAAATTCAAGGACTATGAGTGGTAGTATTGGTAGCAGTCAATCTCATCTTAATGATCAGAAAACTGGACTTCAGGGAAGTTCAATAACTTTCCCAAGGTCATATCACTGAAAAAACAGTGAGGACTTGACCCAGGTATCTCAGATTTGAAGGGCTCTTCCCTGGTGGCTCAGTCAGTAAAGAGTCTGCCTACAATGCGGAGACCCAGGTTCATTCCCTGGGTCTGGAAGATCCCCTGGAGATGGAAATGGCTATTCTCTCCAGTATCCTTGCCTGGAGAATTCCATGGACTGAGGAGCCTGGTGGGCTACAGTTCATGGGGTCAAAAGCAGTCGGACACCACTGAGTGACTAACACTTTCTTTCAGTCTCAAACACTGGTTGTATTATCCACAGAGGGCTTCCTAGATGGCACTAGTGGTGAAGAACCCGTCTGCCAATGCAGGAGACATAAGAGACGCAGGTTCGATCCCTGGGTGGGGAAGATCTCCTGGAGGAGGGCATGGCAACTCACTCCAGTATTCTTGCCTGGAGAATCCCATGGACAGAGGAGCCTGGTGGGCTACAGTCCATAGGGTCGCAAAGAATTGGACACTACTGAAGCAACTTAGCATGCCTATTTTACTCACAGAGGGGCCTGCTGAATTCTGTGGATTAGATAGAGATGATTTCAGGATTTCTTGGACTCATGGGAATAAGAGGTATTTGAGGTGCAGCAGATGTGTCTTTGGAGAAGGAAATGGCAACCCCCTCCAGTATTCTTGCCTGGAGAATCCCAGGGACGGTGGAGCCTGGTGGGCTGCCATCTATGGGGTCGCACAGAGTCGGACACGACTGAAGCGACTTAGCAGCAGCAGCAGTAGACCTGTCTTTAATATGTGTGGCAAAGAGATACAAAGAAGCACTGTGAGAAGGCATTACTGCACTTAGTCTTTGTTCATTGACTTGATGATGAGCCTGTCTTAATTTGTTCTTTCATTTTCTTATAAATAGTGATAGGCATTCAACTTAAATTCAAGGGAAAGTTAATGAAGTCTGAAAGTTAGCAAAAGGAGAAAATAAATCAAACTGATAAAAAGCTAAACTGGAAAAATTTCTTTCTTAAACATTTGAAGTCACATTTCTTTATCAAGTGTCAAGTGTCCAAACCCTTATTAAATTAGCTATTTTGTCTGTGTGTGGGGGAGGTGGGGGTTAGACTGCAGCTAAAATCATGACCATAATTCAGGTGCTAAGAGCTATAAAATGTCTTGGAATTCATCCATTTAACATGCAAATAAAAAATCTTCCTGTTTAAGGCGGTATGGAATAGCAGGAAACACCTAAGACTTAGATGGATCTGGCTTTTAAAGACTGGCTTTGCCAGTTTCTGCCTGAGTGGTCAATGTCTTCTTGTTTCTCTGAGACCTGGTTTCCTTATCTTTAAAAAGGCTGGAAGTGGGTCCTAAAATCTCCTTCAATGTTTTGTCGTGAAAAATTGGTGAAATAAAAACCATGTCACATAATCTCTGCCAATTACAAGCACCTATGAAAACCTGAATTGGGCTGTGAATTTAACATGTGATGTCTCTCTGGGATTTGCCATAGTCATTGAGAGCAACATGACGATAAATAGTACATGTCTGAACTTTTATAGTGGCTCAGTAAAGAATCTGCCTGCAATGCGAGAGACCCAGGTTTGATCCCTGGGTCGGGAAGATCCCTTGGAGAAGGGAATGGCTACTCACTCCAGTATTCTTACTTGGAGAATTCCATCAACAGAGGAGCCTGGCAGGCTATAAGCCAAAGAGTCAGACATGACTGAGCGACTAATACTTTAAAGATTAAGAGCCCAGCCTAATGCAGGGTTGAGCATTGCTGAGCTTGCTCATACTTTGTACTTTAAGTTGATTTGATCCCTTTTTAAAAAACTTTTTAAAAATTGAGGAACAACATGCCTACAGCCAAATGCATAAATCTTGAGCATAATGTACAGGGAAATTTAAATATGTATGCACCCATGTACCCCCAACCAGCATCAAGACAGAGAGTATCTATACCCCAGCTTTCCTTATATCCCTCCCAGTCGATACTTCTCAGGAAGGGAACAATATTCCTTTGTTTTTTCGTAACATTGCATTATGAAATAATCTCATCTTTACCAAAAACAAAAAGTTGCAAAAGTAGGACAAAAAATTTCTGTCTACCCATCACCCACTTTTCCCCAGTGGTGACATATTTCTTAATCATTGACAATCCTTAAAACCCAGAGAACATTGTAACATTGATACAATACTGCTAACTCTTCTACAGACCTTATCTCAATTATTCCACTAGAGTTCTTTTTCTGATCCAGGATTCAAGCCAGGGTCACACATTGTATCCTGGTTTCTTCTCCCTTTAGTCTATCCCAATCTGGGACAGTTCCTCTGTCTTTCCTGTCTTTCATGACATTTTAAGAGACCATTCCACTATTTTGCAGAATGTCCCTCAATTCAGTCCGTGTGATGTTTCCCCAGATTACATTCAGGTTATGTGATTTTGGCAAGAATGCTTCAGAAATGATGTGCTTGGCTTAGTGCTTTCTAACTGGAGACGTATGATAACATCTCGATATTGTTGACATTAGCTCTGATCACACGATGAAGGTAACCAGAGTTCTCAAATGTAAAGATATTTCCCCCCTTTCTAATTAATAATTATCTTGGGAGATATTTTGAGACCATGCAAATACCTTATTACTCATCAGGCATTTACTGACTAATTTTAGCATCCATTATTTGCCAAACCGGTGCTTTTCTATTTTTACCATTCCTTTCCTACTTATGAATTGAAACTCTCCTGTAAGGAAGAACTGTCCCTTCTCCTACATTTATTTCTTCACTTAATTATTTATTAATATTAGTCTGTACTCATGGAGATTTCTTTTATTCTATGCATTATAATTCATTACTATCAGTATTTCTTTCTCAGATTGTCCATTGGGTAGATTTAGGCCATTGGAAGTCCCTTCTTGTTGCTTCCTGTGTCCTTTAAACATGACCTTTTATTATCTGCTTTTTAAAAAATTTTATTGGAGTAGAGTTGATTTACATTGTCTCAGTTTCGGGTGTACAGCCAAGTGATTCAGTTATACACATATTCATTCTTTTTCAGATTCTTTTTGATCATATAGGTTATCACAGAATATTAAGTAGTGTTCCCCGTGCTATATAGTAGGTCCTTGTTGGTTGTCTATTTTATATATAGTACAATGTTTATGGGCTTTCCAGGTGGCTCAGTGCTAAAGAATCCACCTGCCAATCCAGGAGACGTAAGAGACTTGGGTTCAATCCTGGGTCAGGAAGATCCCCTGGAGTAGGAAATGGTATGGACAGAGGAGCTTGGTGGGCTACAGTCCATGGGGTTGCAGAGTCAGACACCATTGAGCATGCACACAGGCATCATGTTTATGTTAATCCCAAACTCCTAGTTTATCCCTCCCTCCCCTCCTCTACATTTCCCCTCTGGTAACTATAAATTTGTTTTCAAAATCTGTGAGTCTATTTTGTAAATAAGTTCATTTGATCATTTTTTTTAAAATTAGATTTCGCATATGAGTGATATCACCTATTTGTCTTTCTCTGACTTACTTAGTATAATTTCTAGTGTCTATCCATGTTGCTACAAATGGCATTTTTTCCTTCTTTTTTATGGCTGAGGAATATTCCTTTGTGTGATTTGAGATGCCACCTTTATCATATGCTAGATTTTCATATATCCTTGAGTCTATTTGAGGCTTCCTATTGCACAGGTCAGTGCGTCTTCATTTGCAAATACAACACTGTTTTAATTTTAAAGGCTATTTATTTGATAGACCAAGACCACACTTGAAGGTTTTCTTTTCCAGCATAGGTAAAAACTATTCTGACTCCATCACTTAGATTAATTTTGCCTGCTTTCAATCTTCGTATACAACTATACAGTGTGTATTATTCTGAGTCTTATTTCTTTCATTAAATCTTAAATCTGTGAGATGCATTCACAGAAGTTGTTAGTATCAGGAGCTTGTTTATTTTCATTGCTATGTAGTATTGCATTGTATGCCTTGTACCACAATTGTCTCATCCATTTCTTAGTTGATAGACATATAAGTTGTTTCCAGTTTGAAAGCTTCTATGAATATTCTTATGCATGCTTATACACACATATCTTTGGGATTTCTAGGAATGAAGTTGCTAGGTCAAAGAATAAGACTGTTTTTTTCAAAGTGTTTGTACTAATTTATACTCCTACCAACTATGTATGTGGTTTCCAGTTGCCCCACAACCACAGAGCTTGTGATACTGTTAGTCTTTTAAGTTGTCTTAAAGGAAAAGAAAGAAAAAAGGAAAACCTTGCATGATATAAATCCTTTTTTTGGAGCTTGAGGAGCCATTTCCAAAGCAAGGAAGACCCTAGAAATAAAAAATAAAAACACACAGCAGACCCTATTTTTCATCACACCTGACAAGTTAACTCACATGAGTGGTGGATGGGGCTTCCCTGGTGGCTCAGCAGCAGGGAATCTGCCTGCAGTGCACAAGACAGGGGTTCAACTCCTGAGTCTGGAATATTCCCTGGAGAAGTAAATGGTAACCCGTTCTAGTTTTGTAGAAAAGTATGGTGCTGGCCCACAAGTTCATTTGGATTTTTCTGAATGAACTATTTGGCCCAATAAATATGAAAAAGCAGTTATTAATGCAGACCTAGGGTAGAATACAGTTTGTTGTTCAACTCAAAATTCATTTCCCCTTTTCCTCCTTACTAGCAGGACCTCAACTTTGTTCAGTGGCCATATTTCAGGAGAGGTGAACTGATGACCAGCTCAGGGGCAAATCATTACTAAGTTAATCCTGGTTTTCCTATTACTTTCCCCAGTAATTAACTAAGTAATAAGCTTGTGACCATGTCTAGTCAATGAGAAAGGAATAAAGGTCTGCTGAGGGCAACAGGAGCTCCTAGGAAAGTTTCCTTACTATTAAGAAGGAGCTTCCAGAAAACACTGTCCATTTTGCCTCTGGATGTGGTGTGTGATACATGGAACTACGATAGCCACCTGACTGCCAGGACTGAAGATGAAGCACATATGTGAAAGAATCATAAGAAACGGAGACGAAGCCTTAAACAGAGGTCTCAGAACCTACCCTATTCAAGTTCACGTGAAGTAATAAATTTACATATTGTTTAAGACCATTTGGCTGAGTATTTTTTACTGGACACTGTAACTAATAGCCCTGGTATTAAGCTGTATTAAAATAACAAAGGGATGCTAATTATTTTCAATATTTAGCATGTGTTAGAATCACCTACAAAGCTATTAAAAAGGCTTGCCTTAATTCATTAAAGAGCTTCTGAGTCAGTAGGTCTGAAATAGGGCATTTTCCCAAATGGTGCTGATGCTTCTGGCCCTGGGACCACTCTTTAAGAACTGCTGCTCTAGAATTCGGAGAAGGCAATGGCACCCCACTCCAGTACTCTTGCCTGGAAAATCCCATAGACAGAGGAGCCTGGTAGGCTGCAGTCCATGGGGTCGCTAAGAGTCAGACATGACTGAGCGACTTCACTTTCCCTTTTCACTTTCATGCATTGGAGAAGGAAATGGCAACCCACTCCAGTGTTCTTGCCTGGAGAATCCCAGGGACGGGGGAGCCTGGTGGGCTGCCATCTATGGGGTCGCACAGAGTCGGACACGACTGAAGCGACTTAGCAGCAGCAGCAGCAGCAGCTCTAGAATTTAGACACTATCTTACTGCATGTATCTATTTGTTTTAATTTTCTTTTTAAAAATTTTATTTATTTATTTATTTTTGGCTGTGGTGGGTCTTCATTGCTTTGTGGGCTTTTCTCTAGTTGTGGCCAACAGGGGCTTCTCTCTACTTGCTGGGCTCAGGCTTCTCAGTGGCCTCTCATTGCAGAGCGTGGGCTCTAGGGTGTGCAGGCTTCAGTAGCTGCAGCTGTAATTGTGGCTCCCAGGCTCTAGAGCACAGGCTCGATAGTTGTGATGCTCGGGCTTATTTGCTTCGAGTTATGTGGGATTTTCCATGACCAATGACTGAACTCTTATATCCTCTGCATTGGCAGGCAGATTCTTTACCACTCAGCCACCAAGAAAGCCCACCATCTTACTGTATTTAGCAACATACTTTTAAGACTCAAATCTTTCATGAACTTCTTTTTCATGTCAGTGAGTACAGACCTTTATCATCTTTTTGAGTGACTACCTAGTAATATATTGTGCAGCTATATCAGAACTTGCAAAACCATGCTACTAATAGATAGATACTAAAAAGATACTTCTATTCAGCAGGGGGTTGTATTATTATATTAACATGCACAATCCTGCCATAGATATCATTTTATGGTATTCCTGACTATCCAGTGGCTATCTGGTAGCCACTCCCCAGTGGCTCAGCAGTAAAGAGTCCACCTGTAATGCAGGAGACATAAAAGACGTGGGTTTGATCCCTGGGTGGGGAAGATCCTCTGGAGTAGGGAATGGCAACCCACTCCAGTATTCTTGCCTGGAGAATCCCATGGCAGGCCCCAGCCCATACGGTCACAAAGAGTCAGACACGAGTTAGTGACTAAACAACAACAACATAAAGCACTTACTATACTGAGAAATTTCCTTAAGGTAAATTCCTAGAAGTAGAATTGCTGATATTTGGAGAGATATTTGGCGTTTTTTCCCTTCTGTTTCATTTCCAAAATCCCTCTAGTCTACTTGCAGATATATTGTCCTTAGGTTTGGGTATTTTGTCAGAGGACCCTTGGTTGACCCTGACTCAGCAGGACAAGACCTTGGCTATTTGCCTTGCAGTGACCATTCCTTCACGTTCAAAGAGTTGAGCACTAAGGATTATGGCACAGACTATTTTATTTGTAAGGGTTAATTTAGTGATTTTACTCAGGGACGTGAATGGAAGCCTGGGAACTTCTTGAGTCTTTCTATCTTTCTCTACATTATGAGAATTTGAGCGTGCTTTCTATCTTTGTCATACTTGTATTTGAGAATAAAGCAAACCAACTGTTCAGTGGTCCAAAGATCAATGCTTGCATTTGGATGTCATCTGTCAATCATTTCAGGTATAAAAGAAGGTCACCCTACAGGGGGAAATGGGTCCAAGTTAACAGCTGCGATGCTTGAGCATGGAAGCATTTCTTCTCAGATGTATCTAACCTCCTGAGTGGGAGTAGTACCTTTGTTTTAGCCAGGATGTTTCGTATAATTCAGGGGAAAATATTTACCAGAAGAAAGCTGGCAAATGGAATACAGATAATACCTGATTATTACTGGCCTTGGCTTGAGTTCTTCAGAAAGTAGAACCCAAGGAAAGATAGAGGCACCTAATGCATTTTCATTCTAAAAACCAAAGTTTCTCTCTCTCATGTATAGACCCAGTGATGAATGGTCCAGAACTGGCGAGGCAGCTCAGCTATGGTTGATTTGTAGCCTCAAAACTGTTCAGATCAGTACTACTTCCCTGCCAGTGGCGAGTGGGATGATAGAAAGAAAGAGGACGGGAGGGAGGCGTTTACTAAATTGTTTTTAAGGGCAAGACCTAGAATTTGTATATTCCACTTCCCATAACCCATTGGCAAGAACTTAGTCAAATAGCCACACCCAGATCCAAGAGTTTGGTCTCTCGCAGTGAAGCCATGAGTACGGCACTAAAACTTTGATTTTGGATGTTCAAACCCAGGGAGGTGATGGTGAGGGAAAAAGTGTAGCCAGACAAGGAAAGATGGGAAGCAGGGTGATGCTTAGCTTTATCCGTCAGTCATGAAGAGATGCATGAACCACTCCTCAGGCTTTACACATTGTGCTTTTCTCTGGGTTGCAAGAAAGCATTGTGCCTGGGAGTAGTTCATGGAAGGAGAAAAGGAAGGGGACTTATCTATTCTTCTCCCTCCCTCTTCCCATTCCCAACTGTCAAAGTCTACCCTCATGGAGAACTAATTTGCCTCTCTTCTTATTGTATCGCCCAACCCCTGGCAACTGCTCAGGAAACAGGTGCCCTGCCCCTGAAGTGGAAGAATGACCACACAGGAATGAGGCACTAACCAGGAGACAAAAGGGGGCAGTTAGAATCTGAGAAAATTATGAAATGTGTGTTTTAGTACATGATTTACTGTCATTTTGAGTAGACACTAAAAGGAACTTCTTGGAAAACTATTCTAACTGAAGTCTGCCTCCTGGAGTTCTGAACCTGTTGCTCACTGCCTTACAAAATAAACTAACTGATCAGAGGCTGGTAGGGAGAGGGGAGTCTCCCTTCATCTTCGGCCAGTAACTCTCCTGACATAGGGATGGTGTTTGCTGGGCATCTCAGGAACCTAAAGGATGATTTGCTCTTTGCTCTTCTCCCCTCATGGATACCAATTAGGATGCGATGAGAGACTGTCCTTCCACCTTTCTTTCCTCTTCCCTTCCTTCCAAAGGGAGATCTGTGTGTGACTACCTTTGTTGTGTTAAGAAGGTTAAACTCCTTCATGGAATCAACTCCATCATGGAATTTTTCCTGGCAAACAAGCAAGTGTGCAAACCAACCATTTCAAATGACATAGAACATGGATGGCTAGCCAACCAAACCAGTATATATTTTAAGCTGTCTTTGATTGAGCTCGACATGTTTGTTTACTGTGAATCGGTGAATTTAGAAATACAGCCAAATCAAAACATAACTAAAAGCCCCCTCTCGGAGGAGAAACAGGCTCAGTGGGTTTTGAAACACCTGTTTTCAAAGGATCTTTAAAAACAGAAATCTGATCTAATTGGCACAAACGCTGCTTAAGGGGCAGAATGCCTAGTGGTTAAGTTCACTTCCTGTAGAATCAGAACACCTAGAATTAAGTATCTCAGTGCATGTTACCAAATTCTTAGACTAGTTTTATTTTCTGTTTAATGAGCATCTAGGAGAAGGCAATGGCAACCCATTCCAGTACTCTTGCCTGGAAAATCCCATGGATGGAGGAGCCTGGTAGGCTGCAGTCCATGGGGTCGCTAAGAGTCGGACACGACTGAGCGACTTCACTTTCACTTTTCACTTTCATGCATTGGAGAAGGAAATGGCAACCCACTCCAGTGTTCTTGCCTGGAGAATCCCAGGGATGGGGAGCCTGGTGGGCTGCTGTCTATGGGGTCACACAGAGTCGGACACGACTGAAGTGACTTAGCAGCAGCAGCAGTATTATGACAGTAGCTGTCATTACACTAGTACCTACCTCACAGGGATGTTGTAAGAACTGAGATAAAACATGCCAAGTTCCTGGCACATAATATGCTCTTAATAAATGGCAAAATTTATCATGGTCATCATTGTTGTCATTATCGACATTATTTTATGGTATGATTCATTCTTATTCCATTCACTGACATATCCTTGTTGTTAATATTTGAGGTTTTGTTAGTGGCCTTTCATTCTGTTAAAGGGATAATGGCCACTGTCATAAATCATGAAGCACGTAAGGGTGGTGCTTGCAGCCTCAGTCAGTTGTTGATTGGTTACAGATTATATTACCATTATGTTAAGCTTCTTTTAAAAGTCACTTTAGCTCTCATGTCAAAGGGCAAATGTAGTTACCTCAAGTTTATTTCCCATTGTCTTGTTAGGAAGCCTTATAAATAGTACTTGGGGATTGTTGAAACTCTGTGAAGATGCCAAATCATCCCTGCGCAGTGAAAGATTCTCCTTGTCCAATGAAGCTTCCTAATGCTCAGGCTCAACAGGACCTCACCTAACATTCAAATTCCACTCTTTATCTTATTTAAAAACAAAAACTCCTATCTCATGTGAACAAAGTTTGTTAGGGCAATAATCCTGTGAAACTGTTCATTGCCGGCGGATGTCATTAATCAATTTGTTTACACTTGGTCTAGGATAATTTGGCAGTTATAAAATCTGTTGATTGGTTTCTAACAGATACCAAGGGCTTATCCCATAAATTCTGCAGCTGTGGAACTAAGGACATTAGGGCTGTCCCTTCATATTTTGGAATATATACCACCACAGTGGCACCCCACCCCCCCACTTCAGAATAGATGTATTACAGATACAGCATACGTTCCATAAAGCAAAGCATCATCTTTTCTTGACTCAGCAGTTCTTAGCTGCAAAGACCATGATTCATCTGGTCAGGTGAATGCCAGCTTCCAAATGAGAAGAAAAAAAAAAGAAACAGCATTAGGAAGATTCACCTGTAGGCTTTCTCTCACCATTTCTCCTCTAAGCCTACTCTTATAAAGCCACTGGGTTCCAGAATCAACATCAATGGATCTGACTTTCTAGCTTTTGACCCTCAAAGAAGACAAAAGTGAAACCAGAGTCTTGTAAAGAGAATGATGGGGACGATGAATTTCGAGACTTTATGAAGTCATGGACCAATAAGTGGGCTGGCTTCTCTCAGACCACTCCTCTTGACTCAATGCCTCTTCCACCCTCCAGTCCAACCACAGTGGTCTCCTCACAACCCCTCAAATATGTAAGCTTTTCCATAATGACGTGGAGCTCTTCCTCCCAGATTTTCTCATGCTTGGCACTTGCTCAGCTCAAGGATCACTTCTTCAGAGTAGCTTTCCTCATCACTGCACTGAAAGAAGCCCGTCCAGCTTACTCCAGCAATATTCTTTCAACACTTCACCCCATTTTATTGTTTCCTTAATCCTTTGGACTCTGAAATAACTGCTTATTCACTTACCAGTTCACTTTTCTTTTTTGTTTGGTTGCACTGTGCAGCTTATGGGATCTTAGTTCCCTGACTAAGGGTCAAACCCGTGCTCTTTGCAATGGAAGTGCAGAGTCCTAACCACTGGACTACCAGGGAATTCCCTTGTTGCTGTTGTTTAATCACTAAGTCCTCTCTGACTCTTTTGCAACCCCGTGGACTGTAGCCCTCCAGGCTCCTCTGGCCATAGAATTTCCCAGGCAAAAATACTGGAGTAGATTGCCATTTCCTTCACCAGGGGATCTTCCCAACCCAGGGATGGATCCTGAGTTTCGTGCTTTGCAGGCAGATTTTTTACCACTGAGCCACCAGAGAAGGCCAGGGAATGCCCTACAAGTTGGCTTATTTTATGTCTTTCTCATCTTCCACATAAGGTGTATGAGAGCAAGACCTTCACTTGCCCTGTTCACCACTCCATCCCCAGCTTCTGGAAAAGATCATGGTACTTACTAGGTGCAAAGAGCACTTGACAAGGGGTCAGATGATTTGGGTGGCATTTCCAACAATGAACAACTTTGACTCATTTCCCCATCTTCCTGGATCTCCGTCCCTCACCTGTAAAAAGAAATAATACTTACCTCACAGAGTACCTGTGAAGATCATTGAAACAATGATCCTGAAAATATATTTTTAACCTGTTATCATTACATATGGGAGAAATCCCAGGGTTTTGTAAAAGACCTGGTTAGTGAATGGATGAATGAAATATTATTAAAAGTGGAGAGTCTTAACCACTTGAGATGATTAAAATTTAAGATGCTTATCCCACTCAGAAAAAAAAAAAAGTATGGAAGTTACTACCTTAAGAAGTTACATCAGTTGACTGTACAGATTCTAGAAAGTTAAAGCAGAAATAAATGACAAGTTATAATCAAGTGAGTTTTACAGTCAGATTTCTAGAGTCCTGGGGTCTTCTTGGAAGCCCCCTTGGAGTCTCACAGTGGTAAAGGGGAAATTGTAATAGATGGGAGACTGAAGTGACAGGAATTCATGCCCTTCCTCCCCAGTCCAGACGGATCAACTCCATTTTTATGCTTTTTGCCCTGTTTCAGAAACTAGCTATTTACTGCTCAGTCCTCTTCCCCCTCTTCCTTCCTACACCCTGATTTTCTGTGCAGTGGCAGTGGGCCCAACTTCAAGCTGTGGGGTCTGATCAGAGTCATTCACGACAATCCTGTCCCTCAATCCCTGGTCTGGCTGGGAGCTATGGATTGACATGTGACCCAACTATGGCTTCTCATGGAAACATGAGAAGTCCGTGATGCTGAAGCTTTGGGGAAACTTTGATTTCCTTAGTAGTAGGGACGTGTGTGGCTGGTTCTGACCTTGCCTTTATTCCTCCGCCTCCCTTCATGGCCAGCATTGTGTCTGCTTCTCCACTTGCAGTCTTGTCACCATGTGTCCATAAGCATGATGGGAATGCCTGGAATCGCACACATGGAATTTGATCAATGAGTTACTGAATCAATGCCAGCAAACATCTGGCTCCAGAATTCTTGCCATGTGAGGAAAGGAACCCCTTACTGTCTAAGCTACTTCATTTGGGCTTTCGTTCAGTTCAGTTCAGTTCAGTTGCCCAGTCGTGTCCGACTCTTTGCGACCCCATGAATCGCAGCATGCCAGGCCTCCCTGTCCATCACCAACTCCCGGAGTTCACTCAGACTCACGTCCATCGAGTCAGTGATGCCATCCAGCCATCTCATCCTCTGTCGTCCCCCTTTCCTCCTGCCCCCAATCCCTCCCAGCATGAGTCTTTTCCAATGAGTCAACTCTTCGCATGAGGTGGCTAAAGTACTGGAATTTCAGCTTTAGCATCATTCCTTCCAAAGAACACCCAGTACTGATCTCCTTCAGAAAGGACTGGTTGGATCTCCTTGCAGTCCAAGGGACTCTCAAGAGTCTTCTCCAACACCACAGTTCAAAAGCATCAATTCTTCGGGGCTCAGCTTTCTTCACAGTCCAACTCTCACATCGATACATGACTACTGGAAACACCATAGCCTTGACTAGACGGACCTTTGTTGGCAAAGTAATGTCTCTGCTTTTGAATATGCTGTTTAGGTTGGTCATAACTTTCCTTCCAAGGAGTAAGTGTCTTTTAATTTCATGGCTGCAATCACCATCTGCAGTGATTTTGGAGCCCAGAAAAATAAAGTCTGCCACTGTTTTCACTGTTTCCCCATCTATTTGCCGTGAAGTGATGGGACCAGATGCCATGATCTTCGTTTTCTGAATGTTGAGTTTTAAGCCAA
>NW_011494876.1:638841-639486 GCF_000754665.1 Bison bison bison | reverse complement strand
CATCCTCCAGGGATCTTCCCAACCCAAGGGTTGAACCCGTGCCACCTACAACTCTTACATTGTCAGGCAGATTCTTTACCACTGAACCGCTTGGGAAGCCCATTGCTGGCCATATCAGGTTCCAAAGTGTACTTCATATTCAGTACATCTGTGGAAGTACCAACCAGTGAGAATGTTCTGCGTGGTTTCAGCCATGTCCAGGCATCCAGTTATAAGATAGTCCTTGGTAATATACAAAATTCCAAATTCCCTTGCCTTTTTGACAGGCATTGCTGACTCAGCATTCCATTCAGATCGTGAAACACATATCTTTTTTTTTTTTAATACTCATCATCATTTGGCAGTTTTTTTTTTCCTTTGAAAGTGAGGTACCTAGGGAAAATGTTATATTCTCATTTTAAGCTAAATATAACCTCTCCAGATGGAAATTGAAACTAGAAAATGTGCTATCTTATTTTAATTCTTTTTTTCCCCTTTCTCCTCTATGATCATAGAAGAAATTCACTGAAAACCAGCTAAGTAAAAAAATATTCCCCACGTTTATTTTTCCCAGCCTGAGTAAAATTTGAAAGTTGTCACTTCTTTATAAACCAGAACTCTGAAAATATATTTTTTGTAATTGTTTTGGGAAAAGGTGACGTTATA
>NW_011494876.1:637343-638741 GCF_000754665.1 Bison bison bison | reverse complement strand
CCTTTTCCAGTCCTGTGGCCACTGCTGAGTTTTCCAAATTTGCTGGCATATTGAGTGCAGCACTTTCACATCATCATCTTTCAGGATTTGAAATAGCTCCACTGGAATTCCATCACCTCCACTAGCTTTGTTCATAGTGATGCTTTCTAAGGCCCACTTGACTTCACGTTCCAGGATGTCTGGCTCTAGGTGAGTGATCACACCATCATGATTATCTTGGTCGTGAAGATCTTTTTTGTACAGTTCTTCTGTGTATTCTTGCCACCTCTTCTTAATATCTTCTGCTTCTGTTAGGTCCATAGCATTTCTGTCCTTTATTGAGCCCATCTTCGCATGAAATGTTCCCTTGGTATCTCTAATTATCTTGAAAAGATCTCTAGTCTTTCCCGTTCTTCTGTTTTCCTCTATTTCTTTGCATTGATCACTGAGGAAGGCTTTCTTATCTCTTGCTATTCTTTGGAACTGTATTCAGATGCTTATATCTTTCCTTATCTCCTTTGCTTTTTGCTTCTCTTCTTTTTACAGCTATTTGTAAGGCCTCCCCGGACAGCCATTTTCCTTTTTTGCATTTCTTTTCCATGGGGATGGTCTTGATCCCTGTCTCCTGTACAGTGTCACGAACTTCTGTCCATAGTTCATCAGGCACTCTATCAGATCTAGTCCCTTAAATCTATTTCTCACTTCCACTGTATAATCATAAGGGATTTGATTTAGGTCATACCTGAATGGTCTAGTGGTTTTCCCCACTTGCTTCAATTTAAGTCTGAATTTGGCAATAAGGAATTCATGATCTGAGCCACAGTCAGCTCCCGGTCTTATTTTTGCTGACAGTATAGAGCTTCTCCATCTTTGGCTACAAGTATATAATCAATCTGATTTCGGTGTTGACCATCTGGTGATGTCCATGTGTAGAGTCTTCTCTTGTGTTGTTGGAAGAGGGTGTTTGCTATGACCAGTGCATTCTCTTGGCAAAACTCTATTAGCCTTTGTCCTGCTTCATTCCGTATTCCAAGGCCAAATGTGCCTATTACTCCAGGGGTTTCACTTGCATTCAAAAAGGCGTTCCTGACAGATATACAAACATGGTGCTTCCAGGTAAGATTTTGTTTAGATCAGGAATCTGAGACTAAAAAGAATTTGAAACACCATGATCTTGTCTCCTCTTCTCATCTTAAAGATAAGGAAAAAGTTGTAACTGTCTATCATTGCAGAGTGGAGAAGGCAGTGGCAACCCACTCCAGTACTCTTGCCTGGAAAATCCCGTGGACGGAGGAGCCTGGTAGGCTGCAGTCCATGGGGTCGCTAAGAGTCAGACACAACTGAGCGACTTCACTTTCACTTTTCACTTTCATGCATTGGAGGAGGAAATGGCAACCCACTCCAGTGTTCTTGCCTGGA
>NW_011494876.1:636554-637243 GCF_000754665.1 Bison bison bison | reverse complement strand
AAAATGAAGATATCAGATCACAGAAACGATCATGTGGCCCTATAAACACTTCACAGGATTTTCATGAATAAATATTTCCTAGTTCTTTTTGGTTAGATAAACACTTTGTTATCTTAGATCATGCACGGACAGATAAATGTGATCATATTCATTTTAAAGGACACTGCTTCAGTCATTTGAAGTGGTTGTAACAAACTACCGCAGACTGGATGTCTTAAACAACAAATATTTATTTCTCATAGTTCTGGAGGCTGGAATTCTAGGGACAGGGTGCCAGCATGGTTGGGTTTGGTGAGATCCTTCTTCTAGGTGGAAAGATGGGTTTTTCACTGTATCCTCACATGGTGGAAAGATGATGAGAGAGCTGTCTCAGGTCCCTTTTATAAAGGATCTAATAAATGGGACGCTAATCTCATTCATGAGGGCTCCATCTTTGGGAACTAATTACCTTCCCAAAGTCCCTCCTCCCCCAACTAATAATATCACACTAAGGATAAAATTTCAACATATGAATTGGGTGGTGGGGTGTAAAGTATACAAATAATGTAGCTCATTGCTGATCATGTCCTTAGGTACATACTGAGTCACATCTGACTTGTTGCAACCCCATGGACTGTAGCCCATCAGGCTCCTCTGTCCATGGGATTCTCCAGGCAAGGATACTGGAGTGTGTTGCCATTTCATCCTCC
>NW_011494876.1:625307-636454 GCF_000754665.1 Bison bison bison | reverse complement strand
GCCTGGTGGGCTGCCGTCTATGGGGTCACACAGAGTCGGACATGACTAAAATGACTTAGCAGCAGCATCATTGCAGAGCAGGGTACCTTCACACATAAAGGCTTCACACAACGGCCTTTCTGTTGTCTCCTACAATTCTGTGAGCTGGCTGGGCTCAGCCAGGCAGTTCTGCTGCTCCTAGTGACATCTCCGGGGCTACAGTTATCTGGGGGCTCAGTGAGCTTGTCTCTTTTGACAGGAATGCCTGTAAGTTTGACTCACTTGGGACACTGGGCTGCTCTCTCTGTTTACATGTCATCTCAGAGCCTCTCCCTCCCCATCTCCATGTCGCCTGTCCATTTGGTCTCTCTAATCAGGTAGCTGGATGTCTTACATGGCACCTCAGGAATTCCCAAGTACAAAAGCAGATGCCCCCAGGCCTTCCCAAGGCTTAGGCTGATATCATGCATAGTGTCCTATTTGCCACATTCTGCTGGTGACAATGGGGCTTCTCCAGTGGCTCAGTGCAAAGAAGCTGCCTACAGTGCAGGAGACACAGTAGATACAGGTTCGATCATTGTGTTAGGAAGTTACCCGGGAGGAGGGCATGGCAACTCACTGCAGTATATTTGCCGGGATAAATCCCACAGACAGAGGAGCCAGGTGGGCTACGGTCCATGGGGTTGCAAAGAGTCGGGCACAGCTGAAGCGACTGAGTATGCACGCACCTACTGGAGACAGTGAATCACAGGGACATTTAGATTCACGGATAGGGGACTTCCCTGCTGGTCTGGTGGTTGAGACTCCACACTTCCACTGGAGGGGGCACAGGTTCAGTTCCTGATTGGGGAATTAAGATCCCCACATCCCATATGGCCAATATATTTAAATTAGATTCAAGGGTAGAGAATTACCCAAGGGCATGCACATCAGCAAGTGTGCTTTATTGGAGACAGTGTGTATTAGCCGCTCAGAAACTGAGACCCAGAGTGTGAAGGCTGGTGGTCTAAGCTGCTAGAGTCATAGCTATTGAATTTAGCTGATCGTTGAAGGGCTGAGAGGTGCAGAGAGGGACGGAGTGAGGCAGGGTGAGGAGGAAGGAGGGAAGGTACTTATCACTAGCCTCAGCACTCTAGAGATTTGGGGCTGGATCATTCTTTGCTGTAGGCACCATCCTGTGCCCTGTAGGATGCCTGCTTGGCCTCCACCTACTAAATGCCTCTAGCACCTAACCTCTGGCTGTCACAGCAACCAAAAATGTCTCCAGATATTGCCAAATGTCCCCTGGGAACAAACAGTGGCCTTCACCTTAGTGGTGTTTAGAGGTTCTGTTACTATGCAGAAGTCTAAAGGCTTCTTAGGCTGGAGATGCTGTTTTTAAATATGGTGGGGTGGGGAGCACATTTGTACTCTTAAAGTCTTCCAATGGGAAATGTCCATATGTAATAGAAGAAGATAGGAAATCAGGTTCAGACTCTGGGCCTCTTGTTCTTTGTGGAGCCTTTGCTTTATAATTTATAATTTCTGTTCTAAGTTCACCAAGGGGTACTTTTAAGATTGTGGTCCTGACTGAAATCTGAGCTGGCAATCTCCTTTACTGCCAGTACATAGTAACATAGTATTAAGCAATTCCTTTAGTGTGTTTCCTCTTTTTCTTTTTCTAACCAAGGGTGGTCCACAAATAAGTAAGTGTATTTTAAAGTCATGGCACTGAGTGACATCAGCTGGAGAAGTAATCAGAAAGGAAGGAAGAAGAAAAGATGGTGGGCTAAGCGAGGATCCACTCTGAGTCCCTGAAATATTTTGAGGTAGGAAGACCCACCATTGGAGACCAATTGGATATATAAAGGAAGAATCTGAATTAAATCTTGGTCATACTTAAATAAAGCAAATGAATCAATCTGATCACTGCCAAGTTCAGGCTCGTTACTGCCTCCTCTGGAACAAGAGGGGGTGCATTTATGAGCTCTACAAAACTTGCCTGCCCTACTCACCACTGTGTCCACAGTGCTTGGCAAAGTGCATGGCATGGGGCAGGCGCTCATGATACGTTCATTGAATGAGTACGTGTCTGTATGTGTCTGTGCTGGAAGCACTCTAACGTGGAAAGCCAGATGACACGGGTCATTAGTGCAACTCTGTGTGATGTCCCTGCAATTGGTACTGCTGGTGCCTTGGCCTGATCGCCTTTATCTGTCCTCCAGCGGCTGCAAGCATGGACTAATGCAGGTGAGGGAAGATGATGAGTTAGGCCATGGTATTGTCTGTAGAAGTGTTACAGGGGATCAGATTCTGGATTGCATTGTTTATGTTTTTAAATTTTCTTTATGTTGTGATGTTTCGACGTCTTTAAAAAAAAAAAAACACACCTTTCTGGCTAGGAAAAGACTGCCCCTCACAAGGCTATTCTTAGAGATAGGAAAGGGCTCAGCATGCCTTTGGTTTGCAGACTAACCAATTCAGAGATAGACATCCTCTCCTTGACCTCTGCTTCCCATTCCTCTGCCTTAATCATCCTGAAGCCAGGGACCAGGTAACTAGAGACCACCCTGAGAGCTTAAGTTCCAAAGAATTATTCCAAGTAGCCAGTCCTAAACCATTCACCCAGCTGTGCCTTGCTTTGCAGTTCCTGCAGAAACTTCAGTAAAGGTTGACCTAGATTTTCCCCTCCTTCCTGTCTTCCTTTCCCTGACCCAACCTGGTGTCCCTCATATGGCCCTAGGTGACCTGTTCTGCCTCCTGTTTCCAGGGTCTGTAAGGATATTAAAACTTGTTTGCCTGAGCCACTCCTGTGTCTGTTCTTATGGCCATGCCTGACTGTCTCATAAAAGAGCACAGAGCATAGATTCATTTTGATGGTAGAGCCAACAGGATTTCCTGGTGGATAGGATACAGAAAGTGAGACAAAGATTGCAGATGAGGATGAATCCCAGGTTTTTGGCCAGAGCGACTGGAGAGAGGAAGTGGAAATTTGCTGAGATACGGAAGACTGCAAAGGGAACAAGTCAGGGGTGGAGTGGAGGATTGAGTGTAGAGTTTGGCTGTGTTAATTTCCACATGTCTATTAGATATACATCCAAGAGAAGCAACTGAGTAGGTAGTTGAAACAGTGAATCTGGACTTTAGGAGAAAGATCTGAGCCAGAGATATCACTGGGGAGTTATTGGCATATAGATGATGTTTAGAGTCATGGGACTGAAAGAAATCATTCAGGGAGTATTTATTTAGAGAAAAGCAGAAGGCCAAGGACTGAGCTTCAAGACCACCAAAACGTGTAAGTTTGTCGCAGTGGTTCTCTAAGTTTCATTTCTATTGTCTTATTCTGTTATCTTCATTTGGGCTAATAAGTTTCTCAATCTTTCCCCAAATTCAGTGTATTTCCTTTAAATTATTCATCGTCTGAATCCAGTTATTACTGCTCCAGTCATCTCTTGCTGTATACCAAGCTTCACCAAAAGAGTGGCATAAAACACCAGCATTTAGAGTTATAGATACATAAAACATTCTTGTGATTACCAGGGGGGAAGAGGGGGAGGGATAAATTGGCATTGACATTGCACACTACTATATATAAAATAGATAATCAACAAAGACCTACTGGGACTTCCCTGGTGGTCCAGTGGTAAGACTGTGTGCCCCCAAAGCAAGGGGCCTGAGTTCGATCCCTGGTCATGGAACTAGATCACTCATGCCGCAATTAAAGTTTCCCCCATGCTGCAAAGAAGACTGAAGATGCCGCATGCTGAAACTAAGACCAGGTGCTGCCAAATTAAATAAACAAATACTCACAAAGACCTACTGTACAACACAGGGAACTCTACTCAATACTCTACAATGGCAAGTCGATATACATATAACTGATTCACTTTGCCGCACACCTGAAACTAACATGCCATTGTAAATCAACTATTCTCCAGTAAAAAGTTTTTTAAAACCCAACATTTTGTTATATCTCCTGGTTTTGTGGGTGCAGAATATGGGCTGAGTAGTTCTTCTGATCCTTGTGGGGGTAGCTGGAGGTCTATCCATGGTATTAGCTAGGGGATAAACTAGTACATTCATTGAGGAGAGATGTAAATTGACTCTCACAGCAGAGCAGGTAAGAGCCGATAAAAATAAGTGACACTGTATTTTTCAGGAAGACAGGATGGACAGTCTTGGAGAGAAGACTGAAGCCTCCCCAGACCCTAAGGCTGTTAGAGAAGGTGGAGGAGCGATCAGGCGTTTGGTAAATTGCAGCATAAATAAGAAGAGACAAATTTACTCACATACAAAGAAACCAGAATCCCATCGGAGCACGGCCCATCCTCCAGCTCATCACTCTCATTTCATCTAATAACTGAGCCTTGACCTGGTGACCTACGGATCCTTGTGCAGAAGCCCTGTTACATATACTTCTCGGGAAATGCTTTCCAGATTCCTCCAGGCAGAACTGGTTGTTTGTCCTGCTGTGTCCCTGTAGTATTTTATGCTCACAAGAGGTCCCTGGCACTGGATCAAAACTTCAAATGAGGTGCAAACTTCAGTGCTTAATGTGGATGTGTGTTTGGTGTGAGAGCAGGCTTAGCGGGACTTGACCTTGAAAGAAATTATAAAAAGAAATGATTTCTTACTCGATAAAATATTGTTTCTGATGGCAACGACATGCAAGAGGCAAAGAATGAATTAAGTGTTTATTGTTTTGCTTGGCATAAAGTTTTCACACATAAAATTTTATGATAAAGGGCAAGACACGTCATCCTTAACTCAAGTGCCACTTTTTTAGCCTAATACAAAAAAGATCAGTTTTGCTTTTGTATACGCGTAGCTGTGTATGTGTGTATGTAATGATCCAGAGCTTCAATACTTTAAACTTTTCTGGTCTATAATATACTCACAGAAAAGCGCACAACTCCTTAAGTGTAAAGCTCAATGAGTTTTCATTTTCATAAACTCTTCATACCCAGGAAGTCAGCACCTAGCTCCAGGAACGGAGCTTTGCTAGCACCCTGAATGCTCGTCTCATGGTTAAATCCAGCCATCCACCGTCCCCATACTCCCCTCAACAAGTAACTCTCTTGTCTTCTGATAGCCTCAAAGGTGAGGTTTGCTTATTCTTAAACTTGATATAAATAAAATTACATTTTGTATCTGCCTTCTTTTTCCCCACCTTATGTCTGTAAGATTGATATTTGTCATTGCTGACAGTGGTTATTCATTCTTATTGATTGCTGTGTATTTCGCAGTATGCACACACTGAACGTTATCCATTCCACCACTGATAGATCTTTGGGAAGTTTCCATCTGGAGGCTCTTAGGAAGAGGGTGACTGTGAATATTTTAGTTTATGAGTTTTGGTGCACACGTGTATGCATTTCTTTTGGGTCGTGATGCAGGTGTATTTACCTGTGGATCTGTTAATTAACTTGGTCATGTCTGTTCATCTTTGTTGTATCGATGACATTTTGTACATTGTTAAAATTACACACATTGGGTTTAACTGATGTTTGATAAACTTGAGAAAAGAGAACATAATGATTCAGCATTAAAATGGAAAGTTATATCCACAGTTTTCATGGATACAGAAACAAGAGTTGGTGGTGGTGGTCACTAAGTTGTATCTGATTTTTTTGCAGCCCCATGGACTGTAGCCCGCCAGGCTCTTCCATCCATGAGATTTTCCAGGCAAAAATACTGGAGTGGGTTGCCGTTTCCTTTTGCAGGGCATCTTCCCAACCCAAGGATCGATCTTGCGTCTCCTACATTGGCAGGAGGATTCTTTACTGCTGAGCCACCAAGGGAGTTCAGAAACAGAGTAGCAGGGTACAAATAATGTGATTGTTACAAACATTCATCAAGGGAGGATTACTTCAGTTCTTCTAAATATTTGTAGAAGAAACCTAAGAACACACATCCCCTCAAGGAGATGAAACTGCCAATCATACTTGAGTTCATGCTGTTTCTCAGGAATGTGCAAAAGTATTTCTCATCTCATGTCAAGTCATGGAGCTGAAGGAAGGAGAAATGGCCAAATTCCTCGAAATAGATGAAAGAAATTTTAAAGCATCGAGAAGCCAGTGTTACCTTGTTCAGGCATCATGCAGGATTGTCATTAAAGCCTTGTGTTGTCATTTGGCAGCATTTTTACTTTTCCTTACATGCTACGTTACTTCAGTCATATCTGACTCTTAGACTGTAGCCCTCCAGACTCTTCTGTCCATGGGATCTCCAGGCAAGAATACTGGAATGGGTCACCATTCCCTTCTCCAGGGGATCTTCCCCACCCAGGGATTGAACCCGCATCTCATATGTCTCCTGCATTGCCAGGCAGGTTCTTTATCACTAGTACCACCTGGGAAATCCTTACTTTTCCTTGGAGGTAGATAAATAACAATGCATTTACCAATAATGGTGTCTTATATTTTGATGAAATCTGGTAATTAGAATGATGATATTAAAACTGTAATTTATTGGTCTAGGCAGTTGCAGCAATTTTCAAACATGCTCTCATTTAGTTTGATCTTCACAGCAGCCGTGAAGGTAATATCTTTAGCCCTGGAGAAATTGGGTAACTTGTGCAGTATGCAGTGATAGCAAGTGATGGAGCCAGGACTCAAACCCAGGGATGTGGAGCTTACTGAATGCTTACCTGCCCGGTGCTGGGAGGTCTGCAGTTTTCCAGCTGCTCTACGCGGAGAATAAATTCATCCGAGACGAGGAGAGACAGGAAGATTATTTTGGCTCTGTGTTGGCAGTATTCTTCCCTCCAACTTTAATGACGATAAAACTTCCACTCTGGTCCAAACTCTCATCATCTATTATCTGTGTTAGTTGTAATAATTTCCTGCTAAGTCTCCCTGTTTCTAATATGGTCTCTTCCTACAATTTGTTCCCCACACAGCAGCTGGAGCAAACATTTAAAGTATCAGTCAGAACTTGTCACCCCAGGAATTCCCTGGCAGTCCAGGGGTTAGGACGTCACACTTTCACTACTGAGGGCATGAGTTCTATCTCTGGTCAGGGAACTAAGATCCCAGAAGTCGTGAAGTGCAGCCAAAAAATAAAACACTCCAATGGCTTCCCATCTTATGCGTGCTAAGTCACTTCAGTCGTGTCCGACTCTGTGACCCTACAGGGTGTGGATTCTCCAGGCAAGAATACTAAAGTTGGTGGCCATGGCCTCCTCCAGGGGATCATGTCCCAGTGATGGAACTCGCATCTCTTCTGTCTCCTGCATAGGCAGGCAGGTTCTTAACCACTAGTGCCACCCATGAAGCCCATTTTACTACATCTGAGCATCCTCCAGGCCTTGTGGCGTGATCTTGTCTTGTTCTCTGAGTTTCTCTCCTGTCACTCCCCTGCCTCCTTCCATACAACAATCCAGGCCTCCTTCTGCGCCCACACTCAGGGCCTTTCTGTTTGTGTCCCCCCGCACCCTCAGCAGCAGACTCAAGAGACAAGGATTTGAGTGTCAGTTATTTAGCTGGGGAAGTGAAGGAAATACCACAGGACATTGGGAAGGGAGATTGGAAAGGAAAGTCTCCTAATATGGAATGTGACTGAGGCAGCCGCCACTGTGGACCACTGATTTCAGTTCCACTGGCAAAGTGTGGGAGCCAGTGTGGAACGGACACGGCAGGGTCAGCCCTCCCGAGAGGCACGGGGCCTGGAGGTGATGCCCCAACTCTCTCCTGTCGCTGGCAGCTGTTGATTGCAGTACTGCCAGCTAGTCGTGTGCGTGTATGTCCATCTATCTGCCTGTGTGAACATAGAAGGCTCCAGCGCCCAGAGAAAGCCTACAGGCAGAAAGGATAAAAATGCTGGTAATGTGACGTCAGGCCGGCCCTCTACTAATAAAGCCTGAGGCATAAGGGCAAGACCCTGAAAATGTCCACGACAGCCCCACTCATTTGCTCTGCCTGGAACGCTTTTCCCTTTGATGACTGAGTTTTAACCTCTTAGGTTTATGCTCAAATGACTCTTCAGCGAGGCCTTACCTGATCACCGTATTTAAATTGCCACTCCACTTCTAACATACACGTGTATCTTGCTCACTGTCTTTCTCACTCCATTTAACAGAGGCACCACAAGGGCAGAATTTTGGTCTGTTGTGTTTGTGGCTTTACTTGCAATGCTTAGCCTGGTGGCTGGTACATAGTAGATGTTCAATAAATATTAAACGAAAATGAAAAGTCATTTAATATTTATGAATGAAATGAATGAATGAAAGGTCATTTTAAAAAGTCTCTATTAGTGTCCTGTGTCTCTATGTCAATTGACTTATAAACCCCAAGAGATGAAAAAATATGATTAATTGACATCTACACATGTTAACATATACCCGTTAGGACCTGATTATGAATGGCCTTCAACGGCCCTCATGCTGTCTCAAAAATGTTGACCGTCAACTACCAGGCACTGTTTAAATACTAGGAACGTCGCTTTATAGTAGCTAGGAATGGCTTTTGGAAGGCAGAAACACCGGAAGCAACGGCTTAAACTGAGTTGGTTTTATTTTTCTCGTATAATTAGAAGTCTAGACGAAGGCAGTCCGGGGCTCATGCAGTGGCTCCAAGGGGCCACCAGGGACCCTGTCTGCTTCTGCCTTCTCCATGCGGTCCCAAGTTTGCTGCCTCAACTCCGTCAGTGTCTGGATTCCCGGCAGGAACAGGGGAAAGGCCAAAGGAAAATGTGTGTTCCAGAGGACTCCTCAGCCTACGAGCAATCTCTTCCTGTAAAGTTCTACCCGCACAATCTCCACTTACTTCTTCGTACCCATCTCTTGGCCACCTAGCAGCAATACTAAGAAACACAGCATTTTTTGTTTACTTCATTTTCTTTGGTCAGCTGTGTTATTTCATAAACAAAATTGGGGAAAAGAGTACAATTAAAGGCATCCTTGAGTAAGCGGCTAGCAATGCCAGCTGCCCCGAGACTTCTAAGAACCATACTCCCTCAGACCTGTCACTGTAGTTAAGGCAAACAGAAAACCAGAAAGCAAACACACACCCATCGGTAAATACATACCCACTTGCCAGAAACCAACAATGCCAAACAGCTGCAGTAGTAAAATAAGGGGAGACATTAGAGTGATTCAGATGCTACATTGTACCTAGAAGTCAGGGAAGCAGCTGTCCAAAGAGGTGACATTTCAGCTGAATTCTCAAGGAGGAAACAAGCAATCTTGCCAAGATCAATTGCAATTTTACTGATCCTTTGTTGGTTATAATTTAATCCAGGTCAAGGAAGCAGTATAACCATGTCTGCCTAGTTCTATAAAATCCAGCTTTCAAGAAGTGGGATAAATCATCCTTAGTTTTCCTAAACATTCTTTCAAAGCTGTGATGAGTCCTTTTCTCCTTTTTGATGCTTTTTAAAATTCTCTCCTCTCCTCTCCCTGACACACAGAGCAAAAGTGATATTGTTCCTGGAAATAATGGTAAATGATCATGAGATGGAGGGGTCAGAGGGCATTGTTTTGTTTTGTTTTTAAAGCTTGGTATAGGCAAATGCAAGAAAAAAATGTTTCCAGAAAATAAACTGGATGCAGGCAATTTATAAGAGAGGGAGTAATTTTAGAGACATTCTGTTCAATCATGAGCCCATCTGGTAAATGTACTAATTTTTAAAAAAATTTTATTGGGGTATAGTGACTTTACACTGTTGTGTTAGTTTCTGCAATACAGCAAAGTGAATCAGTTATATGTGTACATATATCCTCTTGAATGTAGGTTAATATTAAAGAAGATGCATTTTGAGAGTTTGATGTTTTAGCGTCAAGAGGCTGCCGTGTTGGGTGAAACTCTGTGTTATGTTCTGATTCACACACAGCCTTAGAAAGGTTCTCAGGTGCTCAGGTGTTATAAGATGGGCTTCCCTGGTGGCTCAGAGGGTAAAGTGTCTGCCTGCAATGCAGGAGACCTGGGTTCAATCCCTGGGTCGGGAAGATCCCCTGGAGAAGGAAATGGCAACAGATATGTTATTTTTGCATCTAGAAAGTTTGTTGACCATAATTGCAAATTCAAATGCTATCGGATTTATTTTTTCTTGAGACTGGGCTAATGTATGGTCTCCTGCTGCCAGTTCTTTTTCTCCCAATCCTTTTATGCTATAATAGCACCTTTGTGCAAATTGACAAGTATGGTTCCTAAAACTCTTTCCTAGACCCAAATCCTCAGGTGCATCCAAGTCCACTTTCAAGAGAATCATTAAGGAGAAAGGTGGAACAATGTCAGTGAGCACTGGGACTGTAACATGGATATAATATACTACCTTCCGTTACCTTGACCAGTGACTTTTTATGCTTTGTGTGTGTGTGTGTGTGTGCTCAGTTGCACAGTCGTGTCCAACTCTGTAACCCCATGAACAGTAGCTTACCAGGCTTCTTGGTCTATGGGATTTTCCTGGCAAGAATACTGGAATAGATAGCTATTCCCTTCTCCAGGGGATCTTCCTGACCCAGGGATCGAACCTGGGTCTTCTGCATTGCAGACAGATTTTTTACCACTGAGCCCGCTGGAAAGTCCTATACTTTGCATACAGATGTTTAAAAGGCTTTCCCTTGCATCTCACTTTTTGGTTGCAGTGTTGTGCTGTGTGTTGCTTTCTTTTACCCCTGATGTTACCAAGATTGCCCAGATGATTCAGCACTTCTACAAAACTGCCACGTCAAGATGGTTTTTCATTCTTTATCTGGATGTTTTGGTACTGTGTAAATGCTGCCTAAGTGAAAGATTTTTCTTTTTAATTGTGAAAAATCTGAGTTATAATGATTCAGACCTTTTCATGTTTTTATCACCTACAACTTTTTTTGCTAATAATCTATTTAGAGGAAGTCCCTGCTGCTTATTCAGTTGTATTTGAAACTGCTGACAACAAAACCCTATGCTCTCAATTTCTGAATTCCATAGCTTGTTGATGTAATAATTCTACTCATAGGATAAAGATTTATGATGAAAGATTTTGATAATCAAAATGATTTTTAAATGTTTCTTGAATGGTTTGAAGAAACTGGTCCATGAATACAAAGGAATTACTTGCAAGTACTAGCAACCACTTTCTAAAAAACATTAATATGATGTTAGCATGTCTTGAGGAGAAGGCGATGGCACCCACTCCAGTACTCTTGCCTGGAAAATCCCATGGGCGGAGGAGCCTGGTAGGCTGTGGTCCATGGGGTCGCAGAGTCA
>NW_011494876.1:624694-625207 GCF_000754665.1 Bison bison bison | reverse complement strand
ACTGAGGCCAAGAGCACAGAATGACTTCTGTGCACACTCTTGCATGCACCACCCAGACACGGGAGCGGACGCTGCGTTGCCATCACTGCTGAGGGCTTCCGTGTCCCTTCATCCCTCACAGCATGCCTTCAAAACTTCAGTACTCTGGAAACTGGGAAGAATGTGGAGAACATGATGCCAGACAGCATTTACAAGCGCTAAGTAGGTGAAACAGTCAGACATCTGGCTGACCTAGCAGTTCTTTCTGCAACTGGGGAAGCCCTGGCCCAAGAAGTAGGGTTTACACCCAAGCCAAGAAGTTTCTGGAGCCATGAGGGCAGGATGGGTGACTCAGAGAGGTGATGCAGTCCAAAAGGAATATTTTAGGAATTACTGTAAAATCAGTGGTTTAAAAAACTGAGCTAATAAAGTTGGAGACTGGGGGCGTGGTGGGAAACCTGTATGCGCCAAGTCTTCCCATAGCATGCTAGTACTAGAAACTGAGAGAGAACAGCAATGAGTATCATCTAAGAG
>NW_011494876.1:619975-624594 GCF_000754665.1 Bison bison bison | reverse complement strand
GCGGAGGAGCCTGGTAGGCTGTGGTCCATGGGGTCGCAGAGTCAGACATGACTGAGCGACTTCACTTTCACTTTTCACTTTCATGCATTGGAGAAGGAAATGGCAACCCACTCCAGTATTCTTGCCTGGAGAATCTCAGGGACAGGGGAAGCCTGGTGGGCTGCCATCTATGGGGTTGCACAGAGTCGGACACAACTGAAGTGACTTAGTAGCAGCAGTATGTCTTGAATAAAAATATGGAAGATATGAAATAATGTAATTACTGAATGATTCCAGTTTCCTAAGATGCATTAAAAAACCAGGAAAACACCATATTTATGTATTAAACATTGTAGGATAGAAGTTTGAGTTATTTTTACTTTCTTATTTTGGTTTTACTTGCAAAGTTTAAGTTCTTTTTACATGGAACAGGTAAAGGCAATGTTTTTTCTTTTTTTTTTGCCGAACCGAAGCTTGTGGGGTCTTCGTTCCCCAACCAGGGATCGAACCCATGCTCCCTGCGCTGGAAGCACAGAATCCTAACCACTGGACCACCAGGGAATTTCCTAAAAGCAATTTTTAAATGAATACACATTCAACGAGGACAGAGTGCATGAAGAAGAAAGAACATCAGCTTAGGAACTGAGCAGATGTGGGTTTGAATCCAGTGGGTTACTGACTGCACATGCAACCTAAACCTCTAAGCTTCAACATCTCTCCTGGATAAGTTCAGGGAGAGGGAAGAGTGTTTCTCTAAAGCTGTGCCTTTTTCAATAAAAATAAAGATGAAGGGTCAAAATAACAGTTGTTAATGAATCCTAATAAGAAGATGGCAGAGGAATCTGTGAGAAAACACAATCTCTCACGGTTAAAGTGAAGACATGGGGATGTCCGCACTCCCCAAACCAACACCAGCACAGGCTCACTATCAGTGTTTCCAGACTGCTTCTAGAACCTACCTACCCTCCTTCTATAATATGAGAATGAAAATGCATACTCCATCCGGATCAAGAGAAGATGCCAGTAAAATAATTCACATTGCAGGCACTCAGAATTGCTGTATTCTAATGTTCGTTTCGGTCACCCCCAATTGAAAGGAAAGAAGGGCTAGAACATCAAAATTACCATTGGTGCTGAGATGGCAGCTGTAGGTATTCAGAAGTCTATTTTAGCAGACTTCCCTCCAGTTGGAAAACAAAACAGGCATAACTAGCTTGACTTTGTCTCTTTATCTCTTTCCATTTAAACACAGATATCCTGTTGTGATAACCTTTGACACTCTATTTCACGGTGATGGTAAATAACAACTGCCCTCATTTTGTAGTGTTGTTCCTGGTTAAACAGTGCCATTAATTACTGAACATAAAAGTTGAAGTTTTTGTGAATAGAAGGAAATGTCACTTGAACTCCTTTGCTTTGTTCACTAAATTTATTTGAAGGCTTGGGTGGTTTAAAAGGCTTAGAGAGAATTATTGGATTGTGGATCTGTCATTGGGAACGGCCCCTGCACTGACCATAAGAACCAGTCCATTTAGGGGCCGGGGTGAACTATTTCAGAGACTTACAGAGCTTCCTGGGAAATCGGAGTTCACAGTAAAATTAAGAAATTAGTGAAATTAGGAAATCAACTTTCGGATGCTCACAAGCTACCTTAATTTGGTTAGGAAATGTAGCTTGGTTTACCTTTTTGACTGTATTAAAAAATGATACTCTTTGTTATTGAAACAGTGTTAGAGAACTTTGCAAAAGAATGAGTTTAAAATCATTATGTTGGTCACTTTGAAGAAAGTCTTGGAAATTGTTTTACCATAAATTTCTGTATTGATCAGAACATTGAGTTAGAGCTTCTGCCACCTTTCATCTTTGATAGTGTCATTCTTTGTCAGTATTTCTTAAATAAGGAAAAGTCTGGGATTATATAACACCTTTTACTGAAAGTTATTTAATTTTGTTTTCCTATAAGCAGTTCTTTTTTCTTGACTTACATTTTAATTTCAGCAATTATTTTTATTTCAAGTTGATTTTTTTAAGTGAATTTGATGATATTGCATGTGTCTTTTCAAATTAGTGTTTTTGGGGGGTTTTGGTATATTCTAGGAGTGGAATTGCTGGAATGTTCTACTTTTAGTTTTTGAATAAACCTCCATATTTCTTTCCACAGTGGCTGTGTCAGGATGATTTTCAATTTACTCCCAGCCTTTTTAAAACTTAGCTTTTTGTAAAATGTAAATAAACTGCTAGGTGATGGGACCCTAAAATTTGAGAATTGGAAAGGGCCTTTTCTGTCCCATCTTTTCCATTAGTTAGATGATTACTATGTGCTCAGTCACCTAGTTGTGTCCAACTCTTTGCAGCCCCATGGACCATAGCCCACCAGGCCCCTTTGAAATGGGATTTCCCAGGCAAGAATACTGCCATTCCCTCCTCCAGGGGATCTTCCTGACCCAGGGATCGAACCTGCGTCTCTTCTGTCCACTGCATTGGCAGGCAGATTCTTTACCACTGAGCCACCCGGGGAAGCCCTTCCCCTTCCCTCCCCAGGTTTCCCACCTCATCTCCCTGGTGGCTCAGATACTAGAGAATCTGCCTGCAATGCGGGAGATCTAGGTTCCATCCCTGGGTCAGGAAGATCCCCTGGAGAAGGAAATGGCAACCTATTCTAGTATTCTTGCCTGGAGAATTCCAGGACTGAGGAGCCTGGTGGGCTACAGTCTATGGGGTCACAAAAAGTCAGACACCACTGAGCTTCTGAGCACACTTTTCCCCCTACTTCATCTATTTTGTATTATAAATTTATTTTCAAAGTGGTGTTAACTTCTGCACATCAGGTCTTGACATAAGCATAAGGAAATATTTAAGACTTTGGAATTTTAAAAAAGAGATGACTGGATAGTCTTTCAGCAGAATACTGATACCTCTGGGGATCTCGTACCCCTACAGGAACACACATTTTTATCTGTGACTAAGCTATTTTACAAGTCCATTGAGCTAAAATTCAACTTGAAAACTATTTTAGTTGACCAGAACAATTCAGAGTTTGATGAGGAAACTCTAGTAATACAAATAATTCTTGTCCATAGACAAGCAAAGAGTGTCCCGTGAACAGTCTATTGATTTTCCTCTCCTTGTGGAAGAAGACAGCTTTGTATCCATTTGTAAATTTATTTTAGCATTCCCATCTATACATGTCTCTTCTCTTTGACTTCTTCTTTGAATGAGTTGTCACATTTCACTGATAGTGAAATAAAATATTTACAAGGTATTCCTTTCCTTGTGGCTCAGCTGGTAAAGAATCCACCTGTAATGCAGGGGACCTGGGTTCAATCCCTGGGTTGGGAAGATCCCCTGGAGAAGGGAAAGGCTACCCACTCCAGTGTTCTGGCCTGGAGAATTCCATGGACTGTATAGTCCCTGGGGTCACAAAGAGTCAGACACGACTGAGTGACTTCCACTTTCACTTCACCCTTCGTAACTAAGGAGAGTCATGCCTTTACCTTTTTGTGAAAATTATCCTTTAACCTAAGGTATTATACAAATGGCCACTGAATCATAGAAAACCTCTTATCATTCTCCCTAGGCTTATAGATAGAGAGTTAGGCTCACAGAAACTCAGAGTATTATATACAGGCAATAAACTGCCGACCTGGACTTGAATCCTGTCCACTCACTTCCTAAACTGTTGTTTTGTTCTATCCCTTAGCACTGCCTTCTTATTGAGAAACAGATTTTTATGCATTAAAAGATTGCTTTTAGCTTTATGTTCCAGTTGATGCTGATATTCAAAGTCATTACTTGTTATCAAAAAAAAAGGATACCCCATAATCTTGAGATTCATAATAAATTTGATTTATACAGTCTCACACCTCAGCTTTGTCTTTCTAACTGCTAGGTTTCTCTGTTCTGCTTTGGTGGGGATGTTTTTCTTGGCTTTGCATCAAATGATACCATATTTCTGAAAGCTTCGGTTGGTCTCATTTAAGGTATGCATTAAATTGCATACGTGGCTACTCCCTCTCAGTTCTCGCTCAGGTCTTCTGATTATTCGAGAAGAAAGCCTCAATGTAGTGGCTGTGAGCCTTTCACATCTCTCTCATTCTTGCTACTCTCCTACAACAAAGAGAGCCTCAGAGCTTCCCCAGCACGGTCAGTACTTAATTATTTTTGTTTGTTTTTATTGTGCTTATTTAACAGTTATCTTTTATTTATGGAAAATTATTCTGTTTTGAATTTGCCTGAGTAGTATAAAACTTCTCTTAAAATAGATTGCTGTCAAAAATAGGTTGCAATAACAGTTATGAACTCAGTTCAGTTCAGTTGCTCAGTTGTGTCTGACTCTTTGTGATCCCGTGGACTGCAGCACACCAGGCTTCCCTGTCCGTCACCAACTCCCAGAGCTTGCTCAAATTCATGTCCATTGAGTCAGTAATGCCATCCAACCATCTCATCCTCTGTCGTCCCCTTCGCCTCCTACCTTCAGTCTTTCCCAGCATCAGGGTCTTTTCCAATGAGTCAGTTCTTCACATCAGGTGGCCAAAATATTGGAGTTTCAGCTTCAGCATCAGTCTTTCCAGTGAACATTCAGGACTGATTTCCTTTAGGATTAACTGGTTTGATCTTCTTGCAGTCCAAGGGACTCTCAA
>NW_011494876.1:619010-619875 GCF_000754665.1 Bison bison bison | reverse complement strand
ATGCATCCTGACCAAGCAGGCCCAAGTTCAAGGCTTCCTGGCCTAGACCATAGACCTGGGCTTCCAGAGCTGCCTCTGCAAAGCCAGGGGTCCTTCTGAGTGCCCCACTGGCACATCCACCTGGCGCCTCCCTCAGTAGACAGAGAGCCAGCTCTCCAGGGAGTCTTGATGCCAGCAGTCACTAGGGGTGATGATTAAGGAAGCCCCCAGCAGCTTCCCTGGGTTATGTCATTCACCTAATGATTATTTAGTCTGTCCTTTTTTTTTCTGGCATCACCATTAAACATTAGTTCCCCAACCAGAGATGGAACCCATACCTCCTGCCTTGGATGCACGGAATGTTAACCAGTGGGCCGCCAGAGAAGTCCCTAGTCTGCCCTTCTTTGTGCCCAGGTGTGTGGTGGAGTGCTGAGTACGCTGTGATGCTGTCACCTGTAATCACTGTCATTGTGGCCCTCACAGCAATGAAGATATAGAAACGAACTGGGTTCAAGTCAGCCTGACCCACAGCTCCATTCTGTCTGTCAGCCCCAAATAACAAGTGTGGTGTCAACAAGCTAGGGGCCATGCTGGTCTACTCTGCTGGGTGATAAGGCAAGGAGGGGGAAGACAAAAACGAAAGGTGTTGGGACAAGGGCTCAGATTGTGTACACTCTCAGCTGACAAACTGTGCTATGTGGGAAAGCACTATATTTAAAAGATGTCAATGACTTCCTGCTCAGCAAAGGAATCAGCATGGTGATGCTATCCGATGGGATGGGATAAAATACATGGAAACCACAAATCTGATGTCCAAGTGTATTAGAAACTCCTTCAACTCAATAGCAAGATAACCGAAAACTTGATTAAATGGGCTAAGGACTTG
>NW_011494876.1:601333-618910 GCF_000754665.1 Bison bison bison | reverse complement strand
CCAAAATATTGGAGTTTCAGCTTCAGCATCAGTCTTTCCAGTGAACATTCAGGACTGATTTCCTTTAGGATTAACTGGTTTGATCTTCTTGCAGTCCAAAGGACTCTCAAGAGTCTTCTCCAACACCACAGTTCAAAAGCATCAATTCTTCGGTGCTCAACTTTTTTTATAGTCCAACTCTCACATCCATACATGATCACTGGAAAAACCATAGCATTGATTAGGTGGACCTTTATCAGCAAAGTAATGTCTCTGCTTTTTAATATGCTGTCTAGGTTGGTCATAGCTTTTCTTCCAAGGAGCAAGTGTCTTTTAATTTCACAGCTGTGGTCACCATCTGCAGTGATTTTGGAACCCCCAAAAATAAAGTCAGCCACTATTTCCATTGTTTCCCCATCTATTTACCATGAAGTGATGAACTAGGAGATGGCAAATACCATGACTCTTATTGTTGTTCAATCACTAAATCGAATCTCTTTGTGACCCCATGAACTGCAGCATGCCAGGCTCTCCTGTCCTTCGCTATCTCCCAGATTGCTCAGATTCATGGCCATTGAATCGGTGAAATTATCTAACCGTCTCATCCTCTGCCACCCTCTTCTCCTTTTGTCATCAATCTTTCTCAGCATCAGGGTCTTTTCCAATGAGTTTTACGAGGCCTCAAATTTAGGATGGAGAAGAGTCTTTGGAGGTGAAAATCCAGATGAAAAACAGTCAGCTGTGTATTAAGTAAGTGGCCTTGGGTCGATTACCACCTCTAGGAACCTAGCCATCAAACTGAGAACACTACCATCTACCTCCCAGAGTCATTGTGACAAAGGAATAAGATGATACAGGTGACTATAAGCTCCCCAGAGTATACCTAGCTTATCTTTTTAATCCTTCAGCTTCACACACAGTCCTTAGCACACAGGACTTAATTAGAGCCTCGTTTGCTTCTTTCTTTCTGTGATGATACTTGGTGTTGTCACATGATTCCCTGTGTTATTATAAAGTAGAGAGTATACCATATGAACACATGAAATACATACAAGCATTTCCAGTCTTTCATTTCCCCCACAATTATCAAAGCTGTATGTGGTCAGTGTACACATTGTATACGCTGTGCCCAGAATACACATTTGAAACATACGAAAAGACAATAAA
Source organism: Bison bison bison (assembly GCF_000754665.1). NCBI lineage: Eukaryota > Metazoa > Chordata > Mammalia > Artiodactyla > Bovidae > Bison > Bison bison. The sequence goes on along the minus strand of NW_011494876.1, from coordinate 617,764 downwards.
GCAAATAAAAAAGGCCTCCCTCAAATTCCACCTCCCTGTACACACACACACACACACACATCACGCATCAAAGTCAATCATTCTTAACTTGTCAAAATTCAGTGTTTCTATAATTAAAAAAAAATATATATATGTGTATGTGTGAGTGCTCGTGTGCACTCAGTTTCGTCCAGCTCTTTGCGACTCTGTGGACTGTAGCCCGCCAGGCTACTACTGTATACACAGTTTTGCAACCAGTTATCTTCACTTAACATTAGATCATCAGCCTTTTACTTGGTGTTACGGAATTCTTTTCCCTCAGCACCATTTTTAATGTTTCCCCGCAGTAGGGCCTTGCTTTTGCGCTCATCGTGGGATCTGCCGAGAGAACGTCAACCTGTGAACCCTTGGGTAGAAATGTTCCCAGACAGCTTGGAGGGAGCTCATGGCTGTTTTCGGGGGCAGGTCAGGAAGAGGAGATGCAGGGTGGTGGGTAGGAAAGGAGCCATGGAGACAGCTTCACCTGCACAAACTGGATTGGGCAGTCCTGAGCGAGGAGCCGGTCGCCTTGGTGACGGGGGAGCCCACCCATTAATCTCGCGCTCCCTCTGCTGGCCTCCGCGAACACATTCGCTGCGTAATGCTTTGAGCCGAGTCCATTGAAATTGCCTGTGATGGACAGACGAGGAACAGCCACCCTTTATGCAATTTTTATAAGGACAAAGTTTACAGCAACACTGATGGATTGACTGATTGTGCTTATTCGGTTGAAACAAATGAGAATCCGCAACCCCCCTCCCGTCTCCTCCCCAGAGTAATGCAATTCTAAAGGTCTCCCCTTTCCTTTTCAAGATTCTTATCCTCCTGCCAGGTCTCCGGTGATCTCTTCGGTTGTTTTTCTTAACTGTATTTTGCTGTTGCTTTTCTCGGCTTTTCCACCGCCTTGCCCCGCCCCACCCCCTCGCTGGTGCCATTTGTGAATAAGAAAGTAAAACCCTGCCTTTGCCTTGCAAAGCACAACTCCAGTCAGCTGCTCTAATCGTGCAGCCTCTTATTTCTCCATTTGGGCTTAATTCAAAGCTGTAAAAAGCTTTCAAAATAGGTGTGCGCTCTCCTTGACAGTTGTGATAAAACAATGCCTCCAATAAAGAGAAAGCAAGACACATTTGCAATTTCCTTTTCCATAATTTATAGTGATTTAGCTCCCCCCCATCAGGAGATAAGAATTTCTTTGGGAACAATTTTCTTTTAATAACACCATCTGAAGCAGCAAACATTTCTTTTGCAGTCATTAGAGCGCGTAGCCTACAAAACAGTGACTGAAGATTGAAGTAGGATTTAGAGAGTGGCTGTCTGCATCACATAAATAAACAATGAGAGACCTGACCATTTCATTACAGAACTTAAATAATCAGTACAGATGGTCAGCTGCAGCATGACGCATGCATAACCTATTTAAAAGACAGCATTGTAGGGGCAGGAGAATTAATGTACTCCCAGTGCCATTCATTCACGCTACTTGAGTTCCTTCTTTTGCAGTAAGCACCAAAGCCTGGGTCAGGCAAATTATTGCAGGCAGTAATGCAGACACATGAGAAGATAAGGGGATTGTTGAACGATGAGAGGACAGAGACTAAAATTAGCTTAAGGATTTATGGCTCCAAGCTTAGCCTAATGAATGCTATGTACTTTGATCCTACTCAGTGAGTTGCAAGTGACCAAAAAACCAAACCAAAACAAAAATTAAACTACACCCCAAAATGTAATTTTTTAATCTTATTAGTTCATGTAACTAAGAAGTTCAGAGCTTTAGATATAGCTGGTTCTAGACACTTAGAACCATCAATAAGGCTGTCAATTCTGCTCCCTTCCCTGTTGGCTTCCTTTCCAGCATGACATCCCTGACGGTCTCCACATGTATTAACACCTTCAAACCCAATGGAAAGAGATTCTTCATCATTGCCCATAATCGGGCAAGATCATGGATTACATCTCTTTGACCAGTTTTGAATATGTGCATTTTCTGAACCAATCATTGTGTCCAGAAGAAAAACATGTTTTGATGGAGTCCTTCCACTGAGCCATGAGTGTGTGTGTGTCAGGGCAGGGGTGGGGGAGGTGACAGAGGGGCAGAGCAGGAGAAAACAGGGTTTGTACGTTGCACTACCAAAACAAGTAGAGAGGTGAGGTGTTTGTACGTAACACTACCAAAACCAGGGAGGAGGTGAGTGGCCCTTCAAGGGAAAACCTACATGCTATTAGCAGATGATGGTGAAGGGATGTTGACAAGGCAAAAGAGATGTCTGACCCTTTAACAAATGCAATGTAGAAAGGAACATTCACTAGAACCTTCACATAAATTAAGTTAATACACAGGATGGAGCCTACATCAACACTGGGAAATGTCCTCAAGTCTATGTATTTGCCTGCGGAGTTCCAAGTTACGTTTGTTACCAGGACGAAATAACACGTGTTCTTAACAGGTAAAAACAATCTTGCTGGCATCTTTTCTATGCTCCCACCAATGTTTGCTGGCTTTTACATTTCCCATTTTCTCAAATGAAAGAAGAGTATCTTAGAGTACCCCATCCCTCAGTCTGTTGAATTAACCAAAATATGTGCCAGCCCTTTTGAGAATCCTGGCGCTGAAAGGGTCAACTGAATGTAAATAAGGCATGGCTGACCTAACAGGTTCCAGACTGCTAGGCCCCTGTTACTTCTTTGGAAATGTTTCTTTCTTTTAACTTGTGCTCAGAGTCATTTACTTGTGGTTATTCTGGTTGTGCCACAATCTCTCTGGAATGTCTTATTCGTTGACAGACTATAGAAATACTAAAAGGAACTGTTGTTACATTTCAGTCTAGAGACAGAACACACACACACAAATGAGTACAGATAAAACCACTGAATCTGAATGAGATGGATGGATTGTATAAATATCAATTTCCTGGTTGTGATATTGTTCTATAATTTTGAAAGATATTACCATTGGGAGGAGGAACACAGGATCTCTCTGTATAATATTTTTTACAGCTGCATATGCATCTATAATTATCTAAAAAGTTCTTTTACAATTTTTTTTAAATAAAGATACCATAAGACCAACAAACAAAACAACCACCAAAAAAAAAAATTGTAGAAAAAAGTTGGCATCTTAATGATAACAAGGTCTGATGTTGGAAGTAACCTTAACCTTCTCTCAAGGTTACTTGACGAAGCAAGTACTTAAAATGTTTTTTCAAAGAAAGGTGTGAATGTGCCCTTATCTTCATGGACTGAAATTACTGAAGCCCTAGGCTAAGTTAAGAATACGCTATACTTGGTTTTGGAAAGAGTTTGGTCACAAGTTCTATAAATATGTATTCTTTCAACAAATACTTATTTTTTTTTTCAGTTTTCTTTTTTTAAAAAAACAAGGTAAAATTAAAACAATACACAGTTAAAACAAAACTAACCTTTTAAAAAGAAACAATCGTGCAGCATTTAGTAATATACATTCATAATAAGCTTGTGCGACAACAGCTTCCCTTGTGGCTCAGCTGGTAAAGAATCTGCCTGCAATGCGGGAGACCTGGTTTCGACCCCCGGGTTGGGAAGATCCCCTGGAGTAGGGAAAGGATACCCACTCCAGTATTCTGGCCTGGAGAATTCCATGGACTGTATAGTCCATGGGGTCGCAAAGAGTCAGACACGACTGAGCAACTTTCACTTCACTTCACTTCACAACCACCATTTCTATCCAACTCCATCCATGTTTGTTATACCAAAATAAAACCCCATACTCGTCAAGCAGTTATTCTCCATCTCTCCTTCCTCCCCTGCCTCCTCTAGCCTCTGGCAACCATCAATCTACTTCCTATTTCTACAGATTAACTGTTTCTGGATACTTCACAAGACAGAATTATAAATATGTGATCTTTTGTATTTGATTTGACATAGCATTGGCGCAGGAGGAGAAGGGGACGACAGAGGATGAGATGGCTGGATGGCGTCACGGACTTGATGGACGTGAGTCTGAGTGAACTCCGGGAGTTGGTGATGGACAGGGAGGCCTGGAGTGCTTCGATTCATGGGGTCGCAGAGTCGGACACAACTGAGTGACTGAACTGACTGATTCAGCATAATATTTTGCTATGGAAAACATTCATCCATATCAGAGCACATATCAGTGTTTCACTCTTTTTCCTGGTCAAATAATATTCTGTTTTACAGATATAGCACATTTTCTTCATCCATTCAACAGCTGATGGAAATTTGAGTTGTTTCCACCTTTTAGTTATAGTGCCACTATAACATTGGTATACAAGTTTTTGCTTGAACATCTGTTTTCAGTTCTTTTGGGTATATACCTAGGAGTGAAATTGCTGGGTCACATAATAATCCTCTATCTAACTTAACAAATACTCATTGAGCAGCTACAGTATTCTCTGTAATGTCCTAAGTACTGACAACACAATATTGAACCTAGGAGATACCCTGCTCTCCTGGGTACCTACTAGCAAAGAGATAATAAACAGTAAGCTGGAGAGGTGCATAACTTGTGGTATAAAATGAAAATGAAGGTCTTCTTGGAAAAAAAAAAGTTAGAATCCCAAGACAGTGACAGCAGAGCATTAAACCACATGGAGAACCCGAATAAACACGGGATTCCAAGAGAACTTACGTGTCACTCATGCTGAAGCTGATCCTGACAACAAAAACATAAGTATGGTCATTTCAGCTGCCAAGCACCCACAAGTACATGAAATGGGGATACTTGATGAGCAGCAACAAGCAGGAATGTGTGAGCTACTTAGTATAGGTGGTGGGGAAGGTGTCAACAAGCTAGGGGCCATGCTGGTCTACTCTGCTGGGTGATAAGGCAAGGAGGGGGAAGACAAAAACGAAAGGTGTTGGGACAAGGGCTCAGATTGTGTACACTCTCAGCTGACAAACTGTGCTATGTGGGAAAGCACTATATTTAAAAGATGTCAATGACTTCCTGCTCAGCAAAGGAATCAGCATGGTGATGCTATCCGATGGGATGGGATAAAATACATGGAAACCACAAATCTGATGTCCAGGTGTATTAGAAACTCCTTCAACTCAATAGCAAGATAACCGAAAACTTGATTAAATGGGCTAAGGACTTGAAGACACTTTTCTGCAAAGAAGGACAAACAGACAACTGACAGGCAGATGAACAAGTGCTTAACATCACTAATTATCTTCTGCTGCTGCTAAGTCGCTTCAGTCGTGTCCGACTCTGTGCGACCCCATAGATGGCAGCCCACCAGGCCCCACCATCCCTGGGATTCTCCAGGCAAGAACGCTGGAGTGGGTTGCCATGGGAAATGCAAATCAAAACCATAATCAGGTCTCACCTCACACCTGCCAGGATGGCTGTTTTCAAAAGAGGCAGCAAATGTTGGCGAGGAGGTGGAGGTTGTGGCCAGGATGGGAAGGTTTGCACACTGCTGGTGAGAATGCAAGCTGATGCACCCACTATGGAGAACAGTATAGAGATTCCTCAAAAAAGTTAAAAAAAAAAAAAAAATAGAGCTACTATGTGATCCAGCAGTCCCAACTTTGGGTATCTGATCCAAAGAACTGCAATCAGAGTCTCAAAGAGAAATTAACATTTCCATGTTCAAAACAGCAGTATTCACAATAGACAAGGTGTGGAAGCAACCTAAAAGTCCATTGACGGATGAATGAATAAAATCAATGTGGTATATACACATGGGGGAATACTACTGATAAAAAAAAAACTCTGCAATATGCAACAGCATGGATGAACCTCAAGGATATTATGCTAAATGAAATAAGCCAGCTACAGAAAGACAAATACTACATGACCCTGCTTATTTGAGATATGTAAAATAGTCAAATTTATAAAATCAAAGAAGGGTGGTTGCTAGGGGCTGGGAGTGAGGGATACAGGGAAATACTCATCAACAGGCATTAACTTTCAGTTAGGGAAGATAAATAAGCTCTAGAAATGCTGTATAACATTGTCAGCCTAAAGTCAAGAATAATGTACATGTAAAAATGTGGTAAGAGGGTAGATTTCATGTTAAGTATTCCTATCAAAGTGAAATAAATATTAAAATGCATCAGTGGCTGTTAGTTTATGAGGATTAAGGGAGGAATCCTTAACGTGGTTTTTATATTGTTAAAGACGCTGACCCTTGGTTACCTGATCTCGTTCTGACCCTCCCTGCTCCCTGCTCCTGGCAACTGTTGTGTTCACTTGCTTTTTCCAGCTTGAAAAGCTTACACATTGTCTTCCCTTGTGCCTCAAATATTCTCCTCTTTATGTGTTCCACTCTTCTCTACTCGCCCTTCAGATCTCCTCAGGGCGGTCTTGCCTGACCACTCAGATAAAATCAAATATCCCCCACGGAGGAACCGGATGGGAGGAACCCCCACAGGACCTCTCCAGGGTAGCACTTGTACCACTGGCACGTTAACATTTATCTGTGTGATTTCGGTATCTGTTTTCTCAAATGCACAAGGGGCTTCTTAAAGGGCAGAGTATGCCTCTTCTCTCTTCTCTGAGCACACTTTTTAATGTTTCTGCTACTTTTGTCCCTGCATTGCAGGTAGACTCCTGCATTGCGGGTGGATTCTTTACTGACTGAGCCACCAGGGAGGCCCTTAACTCATAAAGGTAGCGCTAAATATATATTTGTTGAATGAGTGAAAGAATGGATGAACTGATGGAGTTGAAGTGTTGGCAAGTATAAAACAGGGCATTTAACCAAGTCATAGAACCAAGTAACCAAGTCTGTTTTTTGCTTATCCTTGGCTCCCTATTATCTAGCTCAGTGCTTAAGAGACCAGTTATCTAAGTCCAGGTTTCTTAAACTTTAATGTTCATATGAGTCCCTCAGGGTTCTTATTACAGCACAGTTTCTGATTCACTAGATCTGAAGAGGAGCCTGTGATTCTGCATTTCTAAGAAGTTCCTAGATGATGTTGAGGCTGCTGGTTCAAGGACCACTCTTCATCAAGGCTTGTTGATAAAAAAAAAATTAATCGATAGTCAATCTAAGAAAGAAATGGAACATTTTATTCAGGCCAATCAGAGGATTATAACCCAGGAGACAGTTGTTCAGGAACTTCTGAGGACTGTTCCACCCATTAGAGGTCAAACCACATTTATATAAGTTTTTGAGACAAACTAGTATATTTTTATACATTAAAACTAGTAATGGGTCACTGTAACCCCTTACAGAATTGAGAAAGGAATGTCATCTCCTAAAGGGTGTTACCTTGCTGGGGGAAGAAATTGCTTCTTCTTCTTCTTTTTTTTTTTTGACTAGTAGGCATTCCTGAGTCTTCTTAGGGGATCTAGTTAAGGTACAATGCACACTAAAGGGAGAGGGTTAGGAGCTCAAAAGATAGAGAAAATTTTATGTTAAGTTCTTTTCTTGCCCTACCTTAAAAATTATTTCGTTTCATTAGCTCTAAGCAATATACAATATAGATCTTCCTTGACTTAATAATGAGTTTATATCTGATAAGCCCATCATAACTGAAAAATATTATACGTTGGAAATGCATTTAATGTATCTAACTTGCTGAATACCATGGTTCTACCATGGCCTAGCCTACCTTAAAGTGCTCAGAACACTTACATTACCCTGTATGTGTGTGTGCTCAGTCACTCAGTCATGTCTGACTCTTTGTGACTCCCTGGACTGTAGCCCACCAAGCTCCCCTGTCTATGGAATTTTCCAGGTGAGAATACTGGAATGGGTTGCTGTTTTCTACTCCAGAGGATCTTTCTGACCCAGGGTTCAAACCCGAATCTCTTGCATCTCTTGTGCTGGCAGGCAAATTCTTTACCACTGTGCCAGCTACATTACCCTAAAGTTGAGGAAGATCATCTAACACAAACCCTAATTTATAATGAAGTCTTGACTATCTCCAGAGAAGGCAATGGCAACCCACTCCAGTACTCTTGCCTGGAAAATCCCATGGACGGAGGAGCTTGGTGGGCTGCTGTCTATGGGGTTGCACAGAGTCGGACACGACTGAAGTGACTTCACTTTCACTTTTCACTTTCATGCATTGGAGAAGGAAATGGCACCCCACTCCACTATTCTTGCCTGGAGAATCCCAGGGACAGAGGAGCCCAGTGGGCTGCCGTCTGTGGGGTCGCACAGAGTCGGACACGACTGAAGCAACTTAGCAGCAGCAGCTTGACTATCTCATGTAATTTATTGAATGCTATACTGAGAGTGAAAAACAGAGTGGTTCTCAGAGTATAGAATGGTTCTAAGTGTATCAGTTGTTTACCTTGTGATTGATGATTGACTGGCAGCTACACTCGCTGCCCTGTCTGGCATCTCAAGACAATATCATATTGCTAGACTGGAAAAGATCAACATTCAAAATTAAGGTACAGTTTGTACTGAATGTGTGTTTCTTTCACGTCATCATAAAGTTGGAAAATTGTGAGTCAAACCACTGTAATTTGGGGACCATCTATAATTGCAAGAGGATACTGGTCTGGAGTGGTATATCAGTTAGAGTGCTTTGAATTGCAGGTAACAGAAAACCCACCTCAAGCTGGCTTACTTAAAAAATAAAGATGGTTTATCTTGTCGTGTAACTGATTACAACTTGGCAGGGTGGAATTCAGGTACAATTGGATCAAGGCTATAGTTCTGTTGCTCTGTGATTCTTTTGGTGCCGCCCTCCTCTGAGCACCCTTTCCATATTTGGTCCACTTCTTTGATAGTAGCAAAATGACTGCAGCTTTTTCAGCTGTCATATCTCTATATTTTACCGTCCAGTAGAAAAAAGTGTATCTGTTTTCCTAGCCATCAAGAAAAGTTCTGTTTTAAATTCTGATTTAGGTCATATGTGGGGTGAGATGGGAGGAATTTATAATGTATTTGGCTGAAGCTCTGTGTTTGTTAGTTTCAAAAGAGGTGGCTTTTGTCATCCTATCTGGGTGCCTGGTCCTGATGATACATAGGTGCTCAGATAATGCCATCAATGTGACTTGAGTGTTTATAGCTCCCATGAAGTCACAAACATACGTGTAGACTCATGCCTCCAGCATCTCCCTAGATCAGGGATTCTCAACTCTGCCATATTGAATCATCTGGGAAAACTTAATGGTGCCTAGCTTCCACCCCAACTCAAACAAACAAGACTTTCTTAGGGTTAAGTTCAATAATCCAAGTTTGACAAAGATCCTTGAGTGACTCCAATGTTCACCCAGGATTGGAACCCACTTATCTACAACAGTGCTTCTCAGTAGGGTGTAAAGGGGGGGGGTTCTGTCCCCAGGGGACACTTGTCATTGGTCATTGACATTCTATTGACATTTGGAGCTGTTTCTGGTTGCCACAACTGGAGGGAAGTCATTATAGGTATCTAATAGGATGGTGCTAAACATTCTATAATGTAGAGGATAAACCCCCATCTGCAAAAATAACTACCTGGCCCAGGTGTTGATAGTATGGAAGTGGAGAACATTTGACCTAGAGGGCCAAGATGTTAGAACCAGTCATTTGTTTGCAGCGTGTTCTGGCACCCTGGTAGGGGAACATATAGTGTAGAATGGTTGTTTTCAAGCTTTATTGTACTTAAGGATTAGGAAGAGTACTTCTTTAAAATGAAATGTCCTGGGTCCCATGCTCTGAAGAATTAATTCATCCAATCTGAAATGAGAGTCCAGTTAGCCGAACACTTACTCTGATAAAGTTGATTTGAATGCCAGTGTTCCACAGAGCACACCTTGAGAAACAATAACAGAATGTTGCTTGTCCTTGTAAAATCAAATAAAAACCCAGCTCTCCTCTTCTTTGGAGGAAAGATTGCCTGAAGACAGGGTTCCAGTGCACCAAGCAAGTTCTGAAGGTTTCACTGACATTCGTTTTTATAGCTCTGAGGAGGTAAATTCTCTCCTTTCTGAGAATGCTGAGAGATGAGTCAGAAAGAAAAACAAGATACCACCCCCCCCCAACCCCACCACAGGAACATCCAGTTTATTTGAGTCTTTTAATGTAGTTGCAGTGAGCCTAGTCTGAGCCTCCTAGAAGCTCTGTGGCCAGGACTGTGTTTATCATCTCACTGTGATGCCTGCATGTGAAACCCCCAGGTACCAGACCCTGGCTGCCCGGAGATTTAGGGAAGAGATAGGAGGCCTCGTGAACTTCAGCCATCCATCCTGCCTCCTGAGGTGGGGGATCCTGGGCCTCTGTCAGAGACCCAGCACTGGGCATAGACACGCTGCTCCAGCAGCCACAGCTAACTAACTGCCTCTTCCCTTTGCTGCTTGCATAGTTTTAGCAGAATTTATCCTAAAAATAGCAGAGCAGAGTCCTGCCTGGATACCTTCTGCCCGATGTTTCTTCAGGGTTGTGCAGTGTGTATGGTTCTGCCACACTTGTCATCTCCTCGTAGAGGCAGCATTTTGCAGGATGGCTGCTAAAGAACCCTACTGGGGTTAAGCAGTTAAGTCCAGGCTCTGCCTCTGACCAGCCTCACTGACTTTGGATAAGTCACTTAACCCTTGTGGGTGGGGCTCAGTTTTACAAACATGCCTATAAAATGGACATCTTTTAAAAATCAATTATGTGGGATCAGTCTGAGGGTCAAATCAGATAAAATGTGTATTAGTGCTTGGTTCTTTAGTTGGTAAAGAACTGTATGTGGGTCCCCATTCTAAGCAGATGCTGGTCCCCTTAATACTGATGATGACCTAAGCCCAACACATTCCTGGCACATACCAGACAGTATACGATGCAAACATTCACTGTTTATCTTCTTGTCTTTATTTGATGAATGCTGTCTCCCTGCCCTAATTCCACCAAGGCAGAGGCAGTGTCTAACTTTCTGCACATCTGTTTTCCTCTATTTTCTAGGTCAGTGCCCAGCTTGATAAATACTTGTTGGGTAAGTGAACAAATGAACGAATATATGAAAAATGAAGTCAAGTCAACAAAGGTTTTGAGGATGCCTCCCACATGCTAGGGTTTAGTGGTCAGGAATTTTTTGTGGGCAAGAAACAGAAACCCAGTCAAACTAATGTAAAGTGAAAGAAATAACCAAGGCTAGAAGCACAGCCGAGTCTTGAGGGGCAAGATGAAAAACTGGAAACCAGCATGCTCCAGTCAATGAGTTCACTTGCCCGGACTAGCTCTCCCTCTCTCTTCCTCACTCTTCTCCCATCTCTTCACTTCCTCTCTGCTGCTGCTGCTGCTGCTAAGTCACTTCAGTCGTGGCCAATTCTGTGTGACCCCATAGACGGCAGCCCACCAGGCTCCCCCATCCCTGGGATTCTCCAGTCCAGAACACTGGAGTGGGTTGCCATTTCCTTCTCCAATGCATGAAAGGGAAAAGTGAAAGTGAAGTCACTGAGTCATGTCCAACTCTCAGCAACCCCATGGACTTCAGCCCACCAGGCTCCTCCGTCCATGGGATTTTCCAGGCAAGAGTACTGGAGTGGGGTGTCAGTGAGTTTTATTCTCTTTACCTTCATACTAGCTCCTTCTGCTTTGAATATATTTGCGATCCAGACCTCTCCAGCTTCACATTTTAAGCACCAACTCTTATTCATCGGAATCTCTGAGTGCCAAGCCCAAATTTTCCAGAACAAAATTAGGAATGTCTCAGCTTAGAGAAGGAATCTAGCCCAGGTCTAAACAGCCATGATGGCAGAGGCAGTGTGTGTGGTGAGGGAGGTCCTCTGAGCCACCCCCAGTGTGGAGGGGCCCCAGAAGCAGAGGTGCAGAGGGCAAACGCTGACTGGTTCTCTCAGAGCGGGAATGGAGGCTGAGCGGTGATTTTTGAGAGAGATTATTGTGTCTGGAATGTTGGCACTGTGTTGAGTGCTGGGGCAAGGACCATTCATTCATTATTTTAGAAATAGCCGCTAAATGCCTGCCATGTTCTGGTCTTTATTCCAGGTGCTGGGATCCAGCAGCGACAAGGAAGACAGTCAGGAACTTTGTCCTCCCGGAGCCCTCATTCTACAAGACCAACAATTGTACATTACAGCAAATGTGAACACTAGCAGGATAACTTCAGATAAGTGCATGGAGGAACTGGCAATATAATGTAAGACGATGGGGCAAGGAGTGAGGTGGTTATTTTTAATGGCTACTTACAGTGTTTTAGTCTGTCATTATGGCCCAAAATATCCAAAATAGTGCCAGGATCTGGTTGTTCTATTTATGAAGAAGGACTTAAGAGTAGAGTCCAAAATGTTCCTTGCAATTCTCTCTGTGCTTATCATGATATGAAGAACAATCTGCGGCAAGGAATGGAGTTTGGGCTGGTTTAGGAAGAACCAGGTGCAGGAGTCACCTTCTCTAACTCTCCATGTCTCAGGACAAGCCATATTCGAAGAGCCACCTACCTTTGCTTTCTTTGGGGGCCTGCCTAGTGCCGGCATCAGCAGGGTGGGGGGAGCCGAGGGAGTGCATGGGAGAGACGTTCATCTGTTTATCTTAACTTCAAGTCATCTTGGACTTTTCCCAGTAGTCTTCCACAGAAAGGAGGCAGCAATGGGCAAGTCTATTCTCTCAGAATCCTTTGAAATAGCAACAGATAACGTTTACTGCAAACTTAATTATAAGAAGCAATTAACTATTCTGGTCAACAATTTCAGAGTAAGAGAGGATACTCTACACGGTCAGCTGGGTGTCCTACAATTCAAGTCAATTCTGACAGTCTCTAAGGAGAGATAGCTCCAGGTTCCACAGGTGAAGAACTCAGTCCCACACCTGTTAACATAAAAAGACATCTTTGACACTTATCACTTAGGGTTTTAGGAGCTCTGTGCCAGAAATGGGGATGAAGACCAAATATATATTTCTTGTTCTAAAATGGAGTATCACAGCTATGTTCTAAAAGCTCTACATGTATTAATTTCTACAATTATACTATGAGGTACAATTATAATCCCCATTTTACAGTTAAGGAAATCAACCCACAGTCACTCCCCATTCCCCTCTTCCCTTAGCTCCTGGCAACTACCTGCTGACTTTCTGTCTCTCTGACTTTACATGTTCTGGACTTTTCATATAAATGGAATCAGACAGCATGCAGTCTTTGTGTTCAGCTTCCTTCACTTAACATATGTGTGAGGTTCATCCGTGTTGTAGCACGTATCTGTACTTCATTCCTTTTTAAAGCTTAATACTGTTCTATTGTGTGGATGTAATTCACTTTATTTGTCTGTTCATCAGTTGATAGCCATTGGAGTTGCTTTCTGTTTTGGCTGTTATGAATAACATTGCCACCAACAAACATGTACGTAGAAGTGTTGTGCATGCTTGTTTTTAATTCCCTTAAGTACAAACCTAAGTGCTGTTGTTTCTCTTGTTGGTTATAGGGTGTTTTGGTATTTTATAGGTATTTTATAGGTTTCTCTTGTTGGTATAGGGTGTTTTGGTATCTTATAGGTATTTTGTTCACCAATTACTATATAAGGTAGTTTTTTGTTATCTCTTTATATGTGAAGAGGCAGGGGAAAAAGGGAAAGGTAGAGACAACCTTGTCTCATGAATTGATCTCGAGTCTCAGGGAAGAGAGGAAATAGTTAAGAGCTCAAGAAGTTCCTGAAACACCTGGTAATAATACTCTGTGCCCCAGCAGGATGCTTTGGGACCCAAAGGATGGGGTTCAATATGGTGAGAACTGTGTCCCCATTTTGATACTGGAATGAGGGCCAACAAGGAGGTGGCTGAGGGACAGGAGCTGGTGGGCAGTGGCTTCCACAAAGAGGCCTGAGTGCGAGAACGCACTGTCACATGGAAGGGCTCGGGGGTAAGTGTCAGCCCGATCTGGGAATGAATCTTTAACCCATAGGCTAACAACTACCATGATCACATCCCGTGGCCCTACCTCAAAGACCCTTGTGCAAATCCACGGTCGCTTTTTGCCTTTTAGGGAATTCTAGGCCTGACAAGTATAAGCACAGTAGCTGTGATCCTACTGAAGGAAGGAAAGATGGAAGCATCCGTGACCTTTTAAATCCTCATATTTCTACAAAGCCCAGTATTTCTCATGAGTGTTTTACAGATTGGAAGAAAAGTGATTTTGTACCATGTAAATTATTTTGAGTTTCTGGTATCGAGCGGGAAGATCCTCAGAGCATGTTTTATGCCAGTCCATTAGAATGCATGCCTTATTGATGAACCAATAAAGCATGCCCTGCCTGGGCCTTGTAATGGAATCTCCTAATTCATAATTATTATTCAGATAAGGTACCACCCCATTAATCTGATTTCCCTTCTGTAGTAATCGGGGTTTAATTTCTATTTTATTAGCCAAGATTGGTAAATCTTGCAAGCTTCTGGTTCCAGGCGTTTGCTCTGAGAGTCTGCTATGTCCTTCAGTGTTTGGAGGTTAAAGATACTTTCCGGTAAACAAGGAAGCCTGTAACATCTTTTATTTTTGTGTTCTTACCTTTAAGAAGCCCTTCCACGATCTGATGTGGGCCCTGTGCCCACTTGAGAAGGTAGGATGAAGCAGGTATCGTGAAGGCCCATTTTTTAAAAATAAATTTATTTTAAATTTATTTTTGGTTGTGCTGGGTCTTTCTCGCTGCACTTAGGCTCTCTCTAGTTGGGGTGAGCAGGGGTACTCTTTGCTGCAGTGCACGACTTCTCATCGTGGTGGCTTCTCTTGTTACAGAGCGCGGGCTCTAGGAGCGCAGGCTCAGTAGTTGTGGTGCCTGGGCTTAGCGGCTCCAGCAGCATGTGGGATCTTCCCAGACCAGGTATCAAACCCATGTCCCCTGCACTGGCAGCATATTCTAATCCACTCTGCCACCAAGGAAGTTCATGAAGCCGCATTTTTTAACTCATGAGGTTTACAAAGTGTCTTCAGTGGCAAAACAAATGAGTTCTGACAGTGATTCTCTCAGTTCTACACAAGTCCTAGGCTGCATTCATAAGACATTGATAATGAAAGTTATAAGATGGTTTTATTGACTTAATTTGTCAAATCAGTCTGTCTCCCATTTCTCTACCACCACCACTCTCCAAAGCCAACGAGTAAATAGAGTGCTTCAGAAGCTAATGCTGGAAACCAAAACACTGTCAGGATGACTGATCCATTTGGGTCAGTTCTGCCCAAAATAAAATAAAGTTCTGCCCAAGCAAAACAATTTTTAAAAATCAGACACAAAAGTGTAAGGGGGATAAATTTATTCCCATTACACTAGCCCCCCTCCCCCCACAACAAGACAAAAAAATGCATTATTCTACATGTATAGCCTGTGACAAACTTAAATTAACATATTGGGTTAATAAACTATTATGAAAATCAATAGCAATTAAAGGGAACACTTCACTGATGAAGTTGACAGATAGAATGTATTGGCAAGTTCTTAATTTTCTTTTTCTCCCTAATTGCTCCCTCTGGCTGTCTTGGCTTTCAGTTGTTCATTATCCAAATATCAAGAAAGCGGATCTTGTCTGGGTATTATTGGGTGATTTTAATTACTGAAAATGCAAAACAGGATTTTATTTTCTAAAGAATTTCTCCAGTCTTGTATTTATTCCTTTAAACTCTTATCATTTTGAGCTATGATTGGTGGTTACATAGAAAGTGGAGGCCAATTGCTTTCCTATGGAATCAGCATACATGGATTTGAGGTGCAGCAGGAGGTATTAGGGCTGATGAGGTGGCTCAGTGGGTAACAAATCCACCTGCCAGTTCAGGAGATGCAACAGATGTGGGTTCCATCCCTGGGTCAGGAAGATCCCCTGGAGAAGGAAATCACTACCCATTCCAGTATTCTGTCCTGGGAAATCCCATGGACAGAGGAGCCTGGTGGACTAGTCCTTGGGATCACAAAGAGTCAGACACAACTGAGTGACTGAGCACACAGGAGATATTAAGATGCTTCCAGACTGTGGATCCCTAAATGCACCAAGTGGAGAAGGAAGTGGCAACCCACTCCAGTACTCTTGCCTAGAGAATTCCGTGGACAGAGGAGCCTGGTGGGCTGCTGTCCATGGGTCACACAGAATCGGACACGACTGAAGCGACGGCATGCATGCATGCATTGGAGAAGGAAATGGCAACCCACTGCAGTGTTCTTACCTGGAGAATCCCAGGGATGGAGGAGCCTGGTGGGCTGCCGTCTATGGGGTCGCACAGAGTCAGACACAACTGAAGTGACTTAGCAGCAGCAGCAGCAGCAGCAGCAGCAGCAAATGCACCAAGAAACTCTTCTCTCTTTCATCTTCTCCTCCCATCGTCACTTACTCTTACTCTTATGGGGAATGTGAGTGAAACAGACATGGTGAGACACAGAACCTAGATAAATAGATAAATAATGGAAAACCCACCAGAAAATTTTCTTTGACTATTCATGATTCTCAGGCCAAATTTGGGGAACATTTGAAATGTGTACCTTCATAGATCTAGTGAGGTATAGATAATTTGATTAGAAATTACTGAATTTAGGTAAACTATTGGCTCAGACGGTAA
>NW_011494876.1:596701-601152 GCF_000754665.1 Bison bison bison | reverse complement strand
TATTCTTGCCTGGAAAATCCCATGGATGGCGGAGCCTGGTAGGTTACTGTCCATGGGGTCGCAAAAAGTCGGACACGACTGAGCAAAGGGAAGGGAAGAAGAACTGGGAAATGCCGCTCCGAATCTGTCTTTTCTTAAGTGAGAGAGGTTTTGTTTACCTAAATTACTGGATAACTGACATGATGTTTTCCATTCATACCCATCCATTCATCTATGGAAACATACTGCATTGCATGCCTTCTATATGCCTGCAGGCATTCAGGGAGGTCTTGATAATACATAAGATACATAATCCCTGATTTCAAGACTTTCAGTCATCCACCCCTCAAGGCCCACAACTCAAGGCCATCAACGCCCACACACTCAGACACTAAGGAGACAGAACATTTCAATATGATAAGTGTTTGGAAAAGAAAAATAAAGGATGGCGACAGAAGGTCATAGCTGGTCTTCTGGAATTCATGGAAGACTTCCTAGGGTATATTAGTTTGCTTGGGCTGCACAATGAAGTACCCTAGACTAGGTGGCTTAAACAACTGAAATTTATTTCCTCACAGTTCTAGAGGCTGGAAGTCCAAAGTCAGGATGTGGGCAGGGCTGATTTCTCCCAAGGCCTCACTCCCTGGCTTTTGGACAGCCATCTTCACCTGGTCTTTCCTCTGTGTATATCTGTGTCCTAATCTCTTCTCATAAGAACACCAGTCATACTGGATCAGGTACACCCATAAGACCTCATTTCACCTTCAGTTCAGTTCAGTTCAGTCGCTCAGTCGTGTCTGACTCTTTGCGACCCCATGAATCGCAGCACGCCAGGCCTTCCTGTCCATCACCAACTCCCGGAGTTCACTCAAACTCACGTCCATCGAGTCGGTGATGCCATCCGGCCATCTCATCCTCTGTCGTCCCCTTCTCCTCCTGCCCTCAATCTTTCCCAGCATCAGCGTCTTTTCCAGTGAGTCAGTTCGCATCAGGTGGCCAAAGTATTGGAGTTTTAGCCTCAACATCAGTCCTTCCAATGAACACCCAGAACCACCAAAAGGCACTATCTCTACATACTCACATTCAGAATACTGGGGGTTAGGGCTTCAGCACATGAACTTGCGGGCTGACACAATTCAGCCCATAACACAGAAGAAGGGGCTTTTAAACTGGGACTTGAACCAAAAGTAGGATTCAGTCAGGTGAAGGGCTGGGTAGAGGGAGACCATTCTGTGCCAAAGGTACACATATATCTATTTATCAAGGCAAGTTAGAGGAAATGGCAGCTGCAGGAAACTGCATGTCCTTTGGGGTAGCTAGAGCCTAGAAGTAACATGGAAAGCAATAAGATTTGGGGCTGGAGCATAAGAAAGGCTAGACTATGCCCAGCCATCCAAGGTAACATTGGGACAATGAGGTACAGGGAAGGATTTTAAGCAAAAGGCTGAACACCAGATTTATATTAATGTAGTATCTAGAGGCTGCTCAAGAGTGCATGTTCACGTAGCAAGACTTTGCACAAGCAGTCAGGAGGCTGTTCACCTTTCACACATGCCAAGTTGCTTCAGTCATGTCCAACTCTTTGCAACCACATGCCCCATAGCTGGCCAGGGTCCTCTGTCCATGGCATTCTCCAGGCAAGAATACCAAAGTGGATTGCCATACCCTCCTCTGGGGATCTTCCTGACCCAGGAACTGAACATGTGCCTCCTGTGGCTCCTGCACAGCCGTTGGGTTCTTTACCACAAGTGCCACCTGGGAAGAACTCCCGCACCTTTCGTAGAATACAATTTGTAGAGGTAATAAGTGTAAGAATCCTCCTTGCTTATGTAGGTGCAGTTAAAGAAGCTCTTTCATGAAGATGTTTTTGTTCAGTCCTCCAAAGTCACAGCTGAGAAAACCGTGGCTCAGAGAGACAGAGGGACCTGTCAGCCAAGGTCACCAAGCTGGCCTGTGAGGCGGAGATGGGATCCACGTTGGAACTCTGCTCTCTCACTCTTCACCCCAGGCTCTTTCTAGGAAACCAGCTTCCTTTCTGAGTGATCAACTGCATTCTCTAGCCGCCCTTCCAAAAAGCCCTGCAGCACATATTTCTTTGTGGTCTACTCCACAGTCTTGTTAAAAACATTCACCCTTTTAAGGGAGAAAGAAAGCTGTCATTTGAGAAGCATTGACTGCCATAATTACAGCCGCCATTTGGTGATGTTGAGTGAGAAAACCCCAATGACTTAAGAGACAAACCACACTCCATATGCCACAATCTGTCAGGGGCCAGCGTTTGACAGAAAACAGTTTGCTGGAAGCTTCTCTGTTGTGTTTTCAAAAGAGATAGGCATATTGCTGGGAACCACTCTTGATACAATGATTTTTCTCATTGCTGAGTTATGTTTTCTCAACCACTTTTAGGTGCTACCTCCTTTATTTTTTTAATTGATTGGTTTATTTATTTACTTTTGGTTGCAGTAGGTCATCATTGCTGCCTGTGGGCTACTCTCCAGTTGCCGTGCATAGGCAGCTCGCTGCAGTGGCTTCTTTTGTGTGGAGCACAGGCCATAGAGTGCTCGAGCTTCATTACTTGCAGCACCTGGGCTCAGTAGTTGTGGAGCACAGCCTTTAGGTGTTCAGAGGCATGTGGAATCTTCCTGGACCAGGGATCGAACCATCTCCCTTGCATTGGCAGGTGGATTATTATCCAGTGTACCACCAGGGAAGTCCTGGGTGCTTCTTAATCTCCCGCCACCCCACTACCCCATCCTTTATCAAAACCTTGGCCCCAAAGGGCCATGGCCTCCCTAAAGCCTGGGTACTGTTAGCAAGATTACATTTCTTTCTTTTCATCTTCATCATCAGAAATTTTGTGGTCCCCAGGACCATTTTGTCCAAGACCCAGACCAAGAAACTTTGTCATCATGCCCAATAACTTCCACACAACAACAAAAAAAAGCATCAGAAGAGGAGATGGGAGTGGTTGTCTCTGTACCCTCTCCAGCCTGAGGAACAGCCAGGATTTCCACTGTGCCCACCTCCCTCCTCTTCCTTTGTTTTTATGGTTCCATCACCCTCTCTCAATGTACCCATTGTCTTGAAGGCCTCTCTGCCGAACCCCACACTTGATCTAAAGTTTTGCATAATACATCACGTACACTAGAAACAAATATCCTAGGAATCATTCCACAATACCAGTAATTCTCAACCAGGAGTGATTTTGTTCCCCAGGGGGCATGTGGAAACGTCTGGGAACATTTTTTTGGTCACAATATAAGGGAAGGGGTGTTTGTGAGATTTAGTAGGTAGAGAGACTTCCTTGGTGGACCAGTGGTTAAGACCCTGTGCTTCTACTGCAAGGGTCTTGGGTTCAATCCCTGGTAGGGGAACTAAGATCCTGTATATTGAGTGGTGCTGTCAAAATAAAAAAAAAAGTAAAAATCTAGTGGGGTGGCGGCCAGGGATGCTGCTAGGCATCCTACAATCCACATGACAGCCTCTGCAACAAAGAATTATCTGGCCCCAGAGTCAGTCCTGCTGAGGTGGAGAAACCGTGATTTATACAACTGATACTTTAGACTTTATGCCAGGCCTTATTGTAGAAATAAAAGATTTTGTGATAAGCATGGCAGAAGCCAATGGCACCCCACTCCAGTACTCTTGTCTGGCAAATCCCATGGACGCAGGAGCCTGGTAGGCTGCAGTCCATGGGGTCCCTAAGAGTCAAACACGACTGAGTGACTTCACTTTCATGCATTGGAGAAGGAAATGGCAACCCACTCCAGTGTTCTTGCCTGGAGAATCCCATGGACGGAGAAGCCTGGTAGGCTGTAGTCCGTGGGGTCGCACAGAGTCGGACACAACTGAAGCGACTTGGTGGCGGCGGCGGTGGTGATAAGCATGCATTTTTACCCTCTAAAAATTCACTGTCTAGAGGAAGGTATATATAATTTGGTGTGATTTAAGCCACCAGTAACAAGATCCCAAGGACTGGCTTAAAGATAGTTTAAATTTTCTCATGTAACAAAAATATGGAAATAGGTTGTTTTAGGATTGGTTAACTAAGCAACTCAACAATGTCAGGTGTGAGTCAACTTCTCCAGAATATTCTTGGCTTTCCTTTCATATTTACAAAGTGGCTGCCACAGCACCATTCTCACAGTCAGTCACTCAGTTCAGTCACTCAGTCGTGTCCAACTCTTTGGGACCCCATGAACCTCAGCACGCCAGGCCTCCCTGTCCATTACCAACTCCCGGAGTTCACTCAGACTCGTGTCCGTCGAGTTGGTGATGACATCTAACCATCTCATCCTCTGTTGTCCCCTTCTCCTCCTGCCTTCAATCTTTCCCAACATCGGGGTCTTTTCAAATGAGTCAGCTCTTCACATCAAGTGGCCAAAATACTGGAGTTTCAGCTTCAGCATCAGTCCTTCCAATGAACACACAGGACTGATTTCCTTTAGGATGGACTGGTTGGATCTCCTGGC
>NW_011494876.1:596245-596513 GCF_000754665.1 Bison bison bison | reverse complement strand
AACACCACAGTTCAAAAGCATCAATTCTTCGGTGCTCAGCTTTCTTTATAGTCCAACTCTCACATCCATACATGACCACTGGAAAAACCATAGTTTTGACTAAATGGAACTTTGTTGACAAAGTAATGTCTCTGCTTTTTAATATGCTGTCTAGGTTGGTCATAACTTTCCTTCCAAGAAGTATACGTCTTTTAATTTCATGGCTACAATCACCATCTGCAGTGATTTTGGAGCCCCCCAAAATAAAGTCAGCCACTGTTTCCCCTGC
>NW_011494876.1:586258-595896 GCF_000754665.1 Bison bison bison | reverse complement strand
TCCTCTGCCTTTTCTAAAACCAGCTTGGACATCTGGAAGTTCACGGTTCATGTATTGCTGAAGCCTGGCTTGGAGAATTTTGAGCATTACTTTACTAGCGTGTGAGAAGAGTGCAATTGTGCGGTAGTTTGAGCATTCTTTGGCATTGCCTTTCTTTGGGATTGGAATGAAAACTGACCTTTTCCAGTCCTGTGGCCACTGCTGAGTTTTCCAAACTTCCTGACATACTGAGTGCAGCACTTTCATAGCATCATCTTTTAGGAATTGAAATAGCTCCACTGGAATTCCATCACCTCCAGTAGCTTTGTTTGTAGTGATACTTCCTAAGACCCACTTGACTTCACATTCCAGGATGTCTGGCTCTGGTGAGTGATCACTCCATCGTGATTATCTGGGTCATGAAGATCATTTTTGTATAGTTCTTCTGTGTATTCTTGCCACCTCTTCTTAATATCTTCTGCTTCTGTTAGGTCCATAGCATTTCTGTCCTTTATCGAGCCCATCTTTGCATGAAATGTTCCCTCGGTATCTCTGATTTTCTTGAAGAGATCCCTAGTCTTTCTTATTCTATTGTTTTCCTCTATTTCTTTGCATTGATCGCTGAGAAAGGCTTTATCTCTCCTTGCTATTCTTAGGAAGTCTGCATTCAGATGCTTATATCTCTACTTTTCTCCTTTGCTTTTCACTTCTCTTCTTTTCACAGCTATTTGTAAGGCCTCCTCAGACAGCCATTTTGGTTTTTTGCATTTCTTTTTCTCGGGGATGGTCTTGATTCCGTCTCCGGTACAATGTCAGGAACCTCCGTCCATAGTTCATCAGGCACTCTATCTATCAGATCTAGTCCCTTGAATCTATTTCTCACTTTCACTGTATAATCATATGGGATTTGATTTATGTCATACCTGAATGGTCTAGTGGTTTTCCTCACTTTCTTCAATTTAAGTCTGAATTTGGCAATAAGGAGTTCATGATCTGAGCCACAGTCAGGTACCGGTCTTGTTTTTGCTGACTGCAAAACAACCCCAAAAGCAGGATAGATGAAAAGTATATGGGATCTCCTTTAGTGATATCATTTCTTTCTTATGAAGAAGAAAAAAATCTTTCCAAAAGCTCCCCAAACCCAGTAGGCTTTCTCTTTATTCTTCAGACTAGAATTGGGACCCCTACCTGTCCTTAAACCCTTCAGGGAAAGTTGGTAATGAGATTACCATCAGGAATTAGCAAACTTTTTCTGTAAAGGATCATACAGAAAATATTCTAGGCTTTGAGTGCAATATACGGTCTGTGTTGCTCATTCTTCTTTTAATTTTTATAACTGTTGAAACTATCTTTAGCTCAATGGGTCATAGTTTGCTAATACCTGGAAAAATTGCTTTCTAATACCTGAACAAAAGCAGCGTTCTATTATCAAGGAGAATGGGAATAAAGACTCTTGGTAAGCAGACAGCTGTGTATGCTACAGAAGGGTGTGCAAATAAAAGGTAATTACAACACATCAGGAGAAGTGCTGTGATAAGAATGCATAAAAGAGGCTCTTGCCATTAGATGAGCCCCAATGATCCCTGCTTCCTAGTATTTATCTGCTTGTATTAGGTTGGTTTTTTTGACTAATGGAAGTGACGGCATATGTCTTTAGAGGCTAGGTCCTAAAAGACACTGCTGCCTTTCCCTCATTCTCTTGAAGTGCCCATTCTGGGGGAAAGTAGTTGCCTTGTTGTGAGAACAATGTAAGGAACTGTTGAGAGGCCCACAAAGAGAGGAGCTGAGGCTTCCCACCCATGACCAGCTCCAACTTGTCAGCCGTGTGGATGAATGTCCCTGGAAGCAGCTCCTCCAGACCCAGACACCCTTTGGCTTGCCTGCAGCTCTGATTCATATCTTAACCTCATGAGAGATCCTGAGCCAGAACTCAGCTAGCAGCTTCCGAATTCCCGACCCACAGGAACTGTAAGACAATACATATTGATTAAGTCCCTTAGTTTTGGGGTGATTAGTTTACACAAGCCTTAGTCTTAAGACTTTGGAAATGGAATTTTCAAATATTAGTAAGACAGTAAGGTGTAATAGGGAGAGGTGGGTAGAAACCCAACAGACTAGGACTCAGGAAGCCTGGGATCTCTGCTTCATTTGTGAACTTTGAGGCAAACTGACTCACTTCTTGGGATGACATAAGCACATCTTGGAAGAAGAGGGTATAGTTGTCAGAAAAAAAATGAGAGAACTATCAAATGCTTGTAGAATAACCTATATATTGTGATACAAGTCTCAGTTATTTTCTCTGAGGCAGTAAATAACTTATCTTTTTTCCCCATTTATCTCAAAGATAGAAATACAAAAGCACCCATAGGACCACGAGAGGTTGGACTGGCATACAAGTGTCCACCATTAGGAAAAGCAATGGTTCAGAACCAAGGACAGTAGCCTGTGCACCTCTGCTACTTCCCTCCACAGGCAACTTGGGGCTTGATATGCATTTTCTGGCATCCATTCTCTGATATGTAAAATTGGAGGAATTGAATCATAGGCTATTTAAAACTCAGCTCTAATCTGCAAATTCATGCTTCCAGCTTCTTTGTACTGCTCTTAGATCCCTGTCAACGCCTTCAGTTCCTGCTAATGTAGAAGGTCAGCTTTGTCTATCAGATGGACATAGTGCTGAGGTTGATATAGTGAACTCACATCAATTTACCAAGGAAAAGAGGACAAGGAAAGGTGCTAATTTATTTCTGTTTATTCAGCACACATTTACTGCTGCTTGTGATTATTTGCCAAGACCTACATGGGGGAAAGGGGGGGAAGTCACAGACTCTTTCCTCAAAAAAGTCTGCAGTCTAGACGGGAAGTGACAAGGACTCAAATAACTCTCTTTACTGTGTTTCCTCCTTCCTCCTTCATAAACAGACTATATACATCTTCCTACATAAGACTGACTCTCAGCAGAATCTTGAACTTTTTCTTCCATGTTGGTTTAACTTATCTGTGTTACCATACACTTTAAACCTCATCTGTCTTATGGAATGAAGTTTAACGAGGTCATGATTAACAGACATGTTTTAATTTGGGCAAGTCCACTGTTAAAATTTGTATATTGGCAAAATGGAACTAACGATATTGGCTCTGCCTATCTGTAGCCTTTGTCAGCTTAGCATGCCTCCTTCCATTGCAGAAATAGTACCCCCAGCCCTAATTCCATGTGGCTGTAGCTGGACTGTCAATCACATTTACTGTCTGGTCACCATAGTAACCATACACGTGAGCCCAGCTAACGGTGACAAACTGCTCCAGTGTTCACAGAGGTTGGCTCAAGGGATGGGTACATGACTGAGGCAGGGCCCGTTAGAATCTCCCCACATGATCTGATTTCTGCTTCATGTGGAGGTACGATCTACAAGGATGACATAAGCTTTAGCTGCTTGTAGGAAGCCATCTGCAACAGAAGAAGATCACACTAATGTGTTCAAGAAAAATGAAACCAAGATACATGAGGGAAGGGTTAAGAGAGAATGAAAGAGAGGGAGGGAGAGAGGTTGTTTGACCTCTGGACCCAGCCAGACCTGAATATAATACATTTTATATATGCCAATTGGCTTCCGGGTAGCTCAGATGTACAGAATCTGAATCAAAGCAGGAGACCCAGGTTCAATCCCTGGGTCAGGAAGATCCCCTGGAGAAGGGAATGGAACCCATTTCAGTATTCTTGCCTGGAGAATTCCATGGACAGAGGTGCTTTGCGGGCTATAGTCTATGGGGTTGCAAGGAGTCAGACACGATTGAGCAACTAACACACACATATATGCTAATACATTCCCTCTTATGCTTAAGCATGCTTAAGACATGTATCTTTCATCTGCAACCTAAAGAATCCTTACTAGCCTGCAAAGTCTAAGAGTTATTATGAGGACAAGAAAAATATCTGAAAACCTTTTGTCCAGCAGAAAGTGTAAAAACTGCCATAATGTTCTCTGGAGCTGATCCTTTAATCTCTCCAGGTGTCCTTAAGTGCACAATAAACGTGATTCCTTCAACACAGTCCTGCAGTTGTGTTGCCCTGATGGTGGAGAAAATGTTCAATTTTCCCTCCTTTGATATTAGGCTAATGTGTTTCATTTATTGAATTTCTCAATGAACTACATAATAACCTGACAGAGCTCTGTCTTCTTTCCGTATGGGTTAAAAATGCCTCGCTGCTCAGAGTTAAGTGCAAACAGCTTTTTGCATAACAAGAACCTTAAGGAAACCATTGCTCCCTTAATGTTTTGCTTAAATTGCAGTGAAATGGCTGCCATTTTGGATGATAGAACACTCCAACATTCACTGCCTTTGATTTTATCTGCACTAAGATGAATCTATTACAGTGACATTCCTGAAATTCTGAAGGAGGGAAAAACTTTTGCAGATGTTCTCTCAAATTAACTTCTCTCTCTTTTGGAGTGGGGAGCTCTTTACAAAAGCTTGCATTTCTAAAGCATTTTTAGGGAGTCCTTTTGGAGCTTTGACTTCAAGTCGGAACCATAATTAGTCTTATTTTTTCCTCCAAACTTGAAATATCTCTGCTGGAAACATGGGACTTTGTGTTTTTCTCTAAAAGTAGGACATTTTGGAGTATAATTTAGAGATGTTGAAGAGTCGACGGTTGAAGTGAAAGTAGGGGCTGCAGTGGAATCTAAAAATTTGGTGAATTAGAGCTTCCAACTGATAGAGGTGGTTTGGAGCCCTTCAGAACCCACCTAGGTCAAGTAATTTCTAAAAATTGATCTATAGCCCACAGGTCTTCCTAAAATGGCAATTAATAATTTTTAAAAGTGCTGGCCCTTTCTTGAATTTTTACAAGGACTTTTAGGTTTCCTAAATTGTCATTAGTACACACAGAGTCTATTTCTAAAAGCCTATTAAATAGTTACGAAGTGGTCAGAAACTAAGCTTATTGCACTATTGAGTTACTGGGGCCTCAAATCCAGTGTTAATTTACTATATGCCACCTACACTGGTCCCATCTCTATTCCTCTAAGACCACATTCATTACCTAGACAGACCCTTTGCACTTTGTATTTCCTCTGCCTTGGAGTACAATTTTTAGTTCTTTAAACATTGGGCTTACCATTTAGGTATCAACACAAAAGACTCCTAAGGACCTACCCTGCCCAACCCATGAAAACAGCCACCTATTAGTCACTCTTGGTTACTGTAGCTCATCTCGTTCTGTATCTTGCTTTTTGTATTTATTGTAATCTTGCCCCTAGAATTTCAATTCCCCAAGGACACAGGCCTGTTCGCCTTGTTCACATCTGTATCACCAGCTTCTAGAAACTATGCCAGATGCAGGGTAGACACTCAAAGAATATTACCTGGATGCAAAAAAGCACAGGCTTCTCATTGCAGTGGCTTCTCTTACTGCAGAGCCACAGGCTCCCGGTACATGGGTTCAGTAGTTGTGGCTCATGGACTCTGGGGCACAGGCTCAATAGTTGCTCCGTGGCATGTGGGGTCTTCCTGGACCAGGGATCCAACCAGTGTCCCCTGCAGTGGCAGGGGGGTTCTTAAACACTGGACCACCAGGAAGTGCCTGGTAGCATGATTTTGATTATGACCCAGTGTGCTTCCTCTGATCAGATTCTCTAGTCATCCCAGAAATTATTTGGTTTATTTAGTAGCCTTTTAATAAACCCTCCCCCACCTTATTGTTGTTAAACATGTGCTATTACTTGCAACTAAGTCCTCTGCCATTTTCATGGCATTTGTTCATCACATATTTATAGAGCAACTCCTTTGTGGCAAGCACTGGCGATACAGCACGGAACCTCTCAGGAAAAGGCCCTGCTCTCCTGGAGATCATGTAAAATAGCCTCACTCCTCCTTTACTCCCTTCCTGCGCTGTCATTCTGCTGATTAAATATCCCCAGCTTCTTCAACCATGCCTAGTTGACACAGTTTTAGTCCAACACCATCCTATTCTCTGTAGCCCTCCCACCACCAATGCTATAAGAGTTCAGTGGAGTATGTGTGAGGAATCTTAAGTATCAAGTGTTAGAAACTCAATCATATTGGATTAAGTAAAAAAATATGTGTATATATATATATATACACACACACATAGGCTCAGAAAACTGAAAATTCTAGCAAATCAAGTTCAGGCAAGACTGGTCAGTGGCTCCGTATGCATGTGTCAGGGTTATCCTAACAAAGTCCTCCATGATGGATGGCTTTAAACAAGAAGTATAGAGACAGAGAGAGATATATAGACCCATTTAATTTATTTTATTGAAGTATAGTTGATTTACAACATTGTGTTAATTTCTGCTATACCACAAAGTGATTCAGATATGTATGTATATTCTTTTCGTATTTTTCCGTTATGGTTTATTATAGGATATTGAATATAGTTCCCTGTATAGTGCTATACAGTAGGACCTTGCTGTTTTTCCATTTGATATTTAATAGTTTATATCTGCCAACCCCAAATTCCCAATCCATCCCCCCCTCTAGGCAACCACAGAACTCTTGTCTATGCCTATGAGTCTGTTTCTGTTTTATAGATAAGTTTATTTGGGTCATATTTTAGATCCCACGTATCAGTGGTATCTTACAGTATTCATCCTTCTCTTTCTACTCACTTCACTTAGTATGATAATCTCTGGGCCCATTCGTGTTGCTGCAGATGGCATTATTTCATTCTTTTATAATGGCTGAGTAGTATTCCATTGTATATACCACATGTTCTTGACCCGTTCATCTGTCTGTGAACATTTTCATTGCTTCCATGTCTTGTCTTTTGTAAATAACTGCTGCAATGGACATTGGGGTTGAGGGTCTTTTTGAATACTGGCTTTCTCTGGATAAACCCCAGGGGTGGAGCTGTCAGATCACCTGATAATGTTCTTTCAAGTTTTTTATGGAACTGCCATACTGTTCTTTACAGAGATTGTCGGTTTCCATTCCCACCAGCAGCTTAGGAGGGCTCCCTTTTCTCCATACCCTCTCCAGCTACTTTTATTTGTAGAATTTCTGAGAATGACCACTGTGACTGGTGCAAGGCGATACCTCGTTGTAGTTCTGATTTGCATCTCTCTAATAATTACGAATGTTGAGCATCATGTCATGTGTTTTATTTTTAAACAGTGTGAGTAAAAGTTATGTCTTGAAATCGACTTTTTCGCGGGCTGTGTGTTTTACATTCTTTTCTGATTCCCTACCACACAGGACCTTTCTTGAGGGCAGTGGTCATTTACAGTCCCCCAGGTCTTGTGAAGTGAAAGTGTTGGTCGCTCAGTTGTGTCCGACTCTTTTGCAACCCCATGGACTGTAGCCCGCCAGGCTCCTCTGTCCATGGGATTCTCCAGGCAAGAATACTGAAGTAGATTGCCATACCCTTCTCCAGGGGATCTTCCTGACCCAGGAATCGAGCCTGGGTCTCCTGCATTGCAGGCAGATTCTTAACCATCTGAGCCTACCAAGGGAAGGTCTTTGTTACCACGAAGTGTCCCTAAGCCCCGGTTTTAAGGTTGTTGTTATGGGAAATGGCCACAAGGTGGCAGGATTTCTTCATACCCAGTTCTGGTTACTCAGACAAGAGCTTTATGGAAAGTTCCGTTCCCGGGTTGCAAATTCAAGTGTTATGTGTTAGAACAAGTACCCAAGGGGACTTCCTTGGTGGTCCAGTGGTGAAAACTCCATGCTTCTATTTGATCCAGCAACTGGATCAATTCTTGGGGGAACTAGAATCCCATTTGCCAGGCAGCCAAAGGGGGAAAAAAAAACCCCAAGGGGTTCTTTCCTCACCATAACCCCTCACCCCAGAAGTAAATCCCAACTTTGGAAACCATTTGTTTCTGAGTTTTTCTTCTCTGTTTTATTTAGATATCATTGCCTACTGGGGTAGAGTTGATGAACAAAGTGGTGTTGTCTTGCGTGTTCGGTATCCTGATTCAGTTATAGAGATGTCAACGTGTATTCTTTGGATTCTTTTTCCGTCTGCGGTATTACAGTGTTGAGTAGAGCTCACTGAGTTATGCCTTAGCTTCTTGTGGATAATTTATATTGCCTCTATTACTGCGTTGATGTTCAAACCACGCTCTGTATTGAAACCTGCCTGAACCCCACCGTTCTTCTTTGGTAACCAGAAATCTCATTTCCAAGTCTCTGAGTCGGTTTTTCCTTTTAAAACCAGTTCATTTGTATAGCTGTTCATGTTCCCCCCATCAGGGTGTCACAGAAATCTTGTCATCCTCTGGGAGTCCGTCTTCACTCAGTGTAATCATCTCACGTCCGCCCATGCTTCTGGAAATGACTTTAGCTCTCTATTTTCTATGGCTGAGGCATATTGTTCTAGGTATACGAAACAGCTTCTTGATCCATCCATCTTCCCTGGGACTTGTAGGTGCTTCGCTTTTTGCTAAATGTGAATAATGCTGCAGTGAATGCTGGAGTGCTTGTGTCATCCCCACGTCCCGGCTTTCTCTAGGAAGAGGCCTGGAACGAAAAGGACCAGTCACGTGGCATCTCAATGTTCCATTTTTTAAGGAAACTCCATACTGTCCTCTGTCCTGTTGCCAATTACACGGTTCCCAAGAAGTGTAGTACGGTTCTGTTCTCCATGCCCTCTTGTGAATTTACTCTTTGTACTCCAATGCCCTTTTTTTTTTTCTTTTAACTTTTTACTTTACTGTGGAGAGCAGCTGATTAGTGTGAATGTGACAGTATAAGGTGAAGAGCCAGAGGCTCAGTTGTTCATTCCCATATATCCGTTCTTCCTGAAACAGAACTTGTTAATTTTTTGATGACTGTGGTTCTGAGGGTTGCCTCATTGCAGTTTCCATTTTCATTTTTCTGACATTTAGGGACGTGGATCAGCCTTACAAGGGCTTTCAAAAACAAACAAACAAACAAACAAACAACTTTTGTTAAGTTGAACTCTTGAGATTGGATTCTTGAAGATGGGCTCTGTTGAGTTTGTTTCAACTATCTGCCCTGGACAGTTACCTGAGGTCAGGTATCCTTTTCAGCTCTTCAGGCTTTGTGCATCGGAAGTGCCCCTGCTGCTGCTGCTGCTAAGTCGCTTCAGTCGTGTTCGACTCTGTGCGACCCCACTGACGGCAGCCCACCAGGCTCCCCTGACTCTGGGATTCTCCAGGCAAGAACACTGGAGTGGGTTGCCATTTCCTCTCCAATGCATGAAAGTGAAAAGTGAAAGTGAAGACGCTCAGTCGTGTCCGACTCTTCGCAACCCCATGGACTGCAGCCCACCAGGCTCCTCCATCCACGGGATTTTCCAGGCAAGAGTACTGGAGTGGGGGTGCCATTGCCTTCTCCGGAAGTGTCCCTAAAGCACCGTTTTTTCTCTTGCTGTTACAGAAATGTCCACAAGGCGGCAGCACTGTCTCATACGCTACTGGGGCTCCTAGGCTAACTGGATCTCTACAGAGAGCTGCGTTCCCGGGTTCGAGTGGGAAGCCTGTGCCAAGGCTCGTGTCTTTTGACATTTTTTCTCCTTCCCCTGCACCCTTCCCCCCACCTCCCCGGCAGATTCCCAAGTCCTGCCCAAACAGTGATGCTCAGGGTAATTTCAGAACGGGCCCGAAGTCTCGGGAGACACAGGCTGCAGCGGGGACGCCCGGGACTGAGAGAGATCGGAAGAGCACACG
>NW_011494876.1:576087-586158 GCF_000754665.1 Bison bison bison | reverse complement strand
AGCGCGGACGCCCGGGACCGAGAGTCCCGGAGGCCAGGGGAGTTTTCAAGGAGCTCTCTGCCCAGAAGCCCCGCTGTCTTTTGGGTGCACTAGGAGAAGGCAAGGGCACCCCACTCTAGTACTCTTGCCTGGAAAATCCCATGGATGGAGGAGCCTGGTGGGCTGCAGTCCATGGGGTTGTGAAGAGTCGGACACGACTGAGCGTCTTCACTTTCACTTTTCACTTTCATGCATTGGAGAAAGAAATGGCAACCCACTCCAGTGTTCTTGCCTGGAGAATCCCAGGGACGGGGGAGCCTGGTGGGCTGCTGTCTCTGGGGTCGCACAGAGTCGGACACGACTGAAGCGACTTAGCAGCAGCAGCAGCAGCAGTCCAGGGGGAGGTGTCCGAGGACATGCCTGCATCTGAAGATCAGGGTCCCATCCACAGGCCACAGGGGACTCCCCCTCTAAAGTGGGGCTCCTTTGCTGATCCATGCTCCCTAACACCCTCCGATTCAGTACAGTCCAGCCTCGACATCCACAGTTGCTCAGGGTCTAGGGACGTGTCACCAGCCCAGGTCTCCTAGGCCTGAGGCCAATACCCCAGGCATTTATTTCTGAGGTTTTCTTCTTTTTTTAAATTGAGTTATCATTGTATACCGGAGTGGAGCTGATTAAAAAGCAGTGGTGGCTTCTGTGATCGGTATCCATATACCTATGTGTATTCTTGGGACTCTTTTCCCATTGGTGCTATTACAGGGCATGGAGTAGATTTCCCTGAGTTATGCCTTAGGTCTTGTTGGACTATTTACATTGCCTCTACTACTGTGTATATGTTCAAACCAACCTCTGTATTTAAACCTCCCTGAACCTGACCGTTCTTTTTGGTAACCAGAAGTTTCCTTTCTAAGTTTCAGAGTCGGTTTCTCTTTTTAAAACCAGTCCATGTGTATGGATGTTCATATTTCCCCCATGCGGGATATCCCAGACCTTTTGTTGTCCTATCGGAGTCTCCCTTCACTTAGTATGATCATTGCAAGTACGTCCATGCTGCTGGACAAGATTTTAGCTCATTATTTTCTCTGGCTGAGGCATATTATTGTAGGTATATGAAACGGTCCCTGGAACTTTTGGGTGCTTCGCTTTTTGCTGAATGTAAGTCATGCTGCAGTGAACGTTGCTTGTGTCATTCCAGAATCACAGCTTTCTCCCAGAAGAGGGCTGGAGTGACAAGGACCAGTCGTGCGGCATCTCAATTTCCAGCTTTTTAATTGTCCAGCTCTTTATTGTCCTCTGTCCTGACTATTAACAACTACACAGTCCCCGAGAAGTGTAGTCGCGTTATCAGTTCTCCATGCCCTCTCACACGGTTACTCCTTGTACCCTGAGGTGCCATGTTTGTTTCTTTGTATTTTTTCCTTCAACTTTTTACTTTACTGTGGAGAAGAGCCAATTAGCATCAATGCAAGAGTTGAAAAGCTGGCTTAAAATCCAACATTCAGAAACTAAGATCATGGCATCTGGTCCCATCATTTCATGGCAAATATATGGGGAAACAATGAAAACCATGACAGACTTTATTTTCTTGGGCTCCAAAATCACTGCAGATGGTGACTGCAGACATGAAATTAAAAGATTGCTCCTTGGAAGAAAAGCTATGACCAACCTAGACAGCATATTAAAAAGCAGAGACATTACTTTGCCAACAAAGGTCCATCTAGTCAAAGCTATGGTTTTTCCTGTAGTCATGTATGGATGTAAGAGTTGGACCATAAAGAAAGCTGAGCATCAAAAAATTGATGCTTTTGAACTGTGGTGTTGAAGAAGAATCTCGAGAGTCCCTTGGACTGCCAGGAGATCAAACCAGTCAGTCCTAAAGGAAATTAGTCCTGATTTTCATTGGAAGGCTGAAGCTGAAGCTCCAATACTTTGGCCACCTGATGGGAAGAGCTGACTCACTGGAAAAGACCCTGATGCTGGGGAAGATTGAAGGCAGGAAGAGAAGGGGACGACAAAGGATGAGATGGTTGGATGGCATTACCGACTTGATGGACATGAGTTTGAGCAAGCTCCAGAAGTTTGTGATGGACAGGGAAGCCTGGCGTGCTGCAGTCCATGGGGTTGCAGAGTCAGATACGACTGAGCAACTGAACTGAGACTGAAGAGTTTCAGGGGAAAAGTGGAGAGAATCAGCCATCCATTCCCACATATCCATTCTCCCCAAAACTTCAGTTTTAATTTTTTCATGATGGCAGTTCTGAGGGCTGCCAGGTGATTCCTTATTGCAGCTTTCATATTTTTTGTGATATTTAGGGATGTGGATCAGCCTCTCATGGACTTAAAAAAAAAAACAAAAACCAAAACGCCTTTTGTTCATTGAACCCTAGAGATTGGGTCCTTGAAAGTCTGCCCTGTTGAAGTGTTTTCAACAATCTACCCTGGGCATTGCTTGAGGTCAGGTATCATTCTCAGCCCTTCAGGCTTTGTGACTAGAAGTGTATCCGGTCCCATCACTTCATGGGAAATAGATGGGGAAACAGTGGAAACAGTGTCAGACTTTATTTTTGGGGGCTCCAAAATCACTAAAGATGGTGACTGCAGCCATGAAATTAAAAGACGCTTACTCCTTGGAAGGAAAGTTAAGGCCAACCTAGACCGCATATTCAAAAGCAGAGACATTACTTTGCCAACAAAGGTCCGTCTAGTCAAGGCTATGGTTTTTCCTGTATGGATGTATGGATGTGAGAGTTGGACTGTGAAGAAGGCTGAGCGCTGAAGAATTGATGCTTTTGAACTGTGGTGTTGGAGAAGACTCTTGAGAGTCCCTTGGACTGCAAGGAGATCCAACCCTTCCATTCTGAAGGAGATCAGCCCTGGGATTTCTTTGGAGGGAATGATCTGAAGCTGAAACTCCAGGATTTTGGCCACCTGATGCGAAGAGTTGACTCATTGGAAAAGACTCTGATGCGGGAGGGATTGGGGGCAGGAGAAGGGGACGACAGAGGATGAGATGGCGGGATGGCATAACTGACTCGATGGACTTGAGTCTGAGTGAACTCCGGGAGTTGGTGATGGACAGGGAG
Source organism: Bison bison bison (assembly GCF_000754665.1). Lineage (NCBI taxonomy): Eukaryota > Metazoa > Chordata > Mammalia > Artiodactyla > Bovidae > Bison > Bison bison. The sequence continues at coordinate 583,093 of NW_011494876.1, read as the reverse complement.
GCCTGGCGTGCTGCGATTCATGGGGTCGCAAAGAGTCGGACACGACTGAGCGACTGAACGGAACTGAAGCACCGGTTTTCCTCTTGCTGTTACTAGAAATGTCCACAAGGCGGCAGCACTGTTTCATGCCTTACTGGGGTCCCTCTGCCAACAGAGCTGAGTTCCAGGGTTATAGATTTGAGTGGCAAACCTGTGCCAAGGCGCATGTCTTTTGACTTTTTCCCTTCCCCTGCACCCCGCCCCCAGAAAAATCCCCAATCCTGTCAAAACAGCTATGCTCAGGGTCCTGTCTGAAGGGGCCCGGAGTCTCAGGAGAAACAGACTGCTGTGGGGAACGCCATCACTGGGAGTCTGAGGCCAGGTGTCTTTTCAAGAGCTTTCAGTCCAGAGGATCCAGCGTCCTTGAGATGCATCAGGCTAACTTGAAGTGTACTAGAGACTGCCACGGGGAAGGCAATGGCACCCCACTCCAGTACTCTTGCCTGGAAAATCCCATGGACAGAGGAGCCTGGTAGGCTGCAGTCCATGGGGTCGCTAAAAGTCGGACACGACTGAGCGACTTCACTTTCAGTTTTCACTTTCTTGCATTGGAGAAGGAAATGGCAACCCACTCCAGTGTTCTTGTCTGGAGAATCCCAGGGACGGGGGAGCCTGGTGGGCTGCCGTCTATGGGGTCGCACAGAGTCGGACACGACTGAAGCGACTTAGCAGCAGCGGCAGCAGCAGCAGAGACTGCCAGGATCTGTAGTTTGACGTCCCGTTCACAGGCCTCAATGCTCTCTGTTTAAATTTGTGCTCCTTTTGCTAGTCCCTTGTCCCCTGGCACCCTGTATTCAGCCCAGTCCAGTCTTGGGAGTCAAGGCTGCTCGGGGTCCAGGGATCTGTCTCCAGCCCAGGTCCCCGAGGACTGAAACCAATATAACTCCCATTCCTGTATTTTTTTTTTTTGAAACTTGATATTTGTTTTGACGTGAAAATAATTGGTTTTCAATGGTGTGCTTTTTCTATGTACAGCCAATAATTTCATTTATACATATATCACAGTGCATCTAGTGGTTTTCTGATTATTTTCCCATAGCAGTTAGAGCTGGAGGTGGAGTAGATTTTCTTGTCTGAAGTCAATTGCTCGTGAATTCCTATTACTTTTATATTTCTGTGTACGTGCGAATCCAGACCTTCTAATGTGTTCTTTTTCCTTAACCTTTCCAGTGTGTAATCCTATGTTGGTGGTTTAACTTTGTGTGTTTCCTTTTTTGTAAATTTATTCTTTACGAAATGAACTGCTGTATCTGTTTTTCCCATTGTACTTTTAAGTGAGGTGATTGGCTCTTTGTCCCTCTCTGCCTGAATTACTTCATTTAGTGTATGATCATTCTCGGTGTCCACATGTTGCTGCCGATGACTTTATTTCATTCTTCTTTTTTATGGCTGAGTAATAGTTCATTGTATATGTGTAGCACGACTTCTTTGTGCGTTGATCTGTTGGTGGACATTTTTGTTCAAAAGCAAAGTTCTTTACTGTCACAGATTTGGGGGTAGAGATCCAAGGTCAAGGTTTGAACAGGTTTGGTTTCTCCTGAGGCTGCCGCTGTCCCAGCCCAGGTGGTTTTCTGCCTTTCTTTGTCTTTGACATAACAAGCAGCAGAAAACAGATAGGATGCCATTGTTCAGTATTCAACTAAATTTGAGTTATTTTCCTCTTCTGTATAAAGTTATGGCCAACAAACGACTCTCCCTGGAAAGTACAGTCGCCCCAAACTCATCAGGGCTAGGGAGCAGTTTGCAGACTTGTAGTTAAGTTATGCAGCCCAGAATCCCCACATCTCAGCACTTCAGCGTTTATATCCACATTTCCATTTTGAACCAAACTTTTAGACGCTCTCCCACTCGTGTGATAAGGCTCTCATAAGAAAAGACAGTGCCTTGAGCACTTATTAATATTCATCATTATTTCTAAATGAAAACTAAAATGAAATGATGTCAGACATATGTAAATGCATTATGAAAAGTCACCAACTATTGCTATGCAGAGCATAGCACTCGAAGCTTTACAGGTTCAGAGGGTCCATTTCAGTTTACCTGGCTTCCCACTTTAGTTAATTCCAAAAGTAAGTTGCATTGGTTTAGTTAATCCAGAAAGTAAGTTGTGTTTCTGTGTAGAATGAAACACAGTTGGTACACTGAGCATACAGTTTATCTGAACACCTGACTTCTAAGCGTCAGTTTCTTCATCTACAATATGGCAATAAATATATGTGGCCCTTATGGTCATTTTGAGGATTAAATAATTAACCTGTGAGATTACAGGGCACAGTGTCGAAGGAAAGCACTTGGCAAAATGGCAACCACTATGAAGTTAAAAAAAGGCAAATTTTCTTTAGTCATTAGAATATCATAAGTGCACTTGATCTTTGGCTTGAATATGGTGTTTAGATAAACGGAATCTTTGAAAACCCACACCTGGATTTTTTTTTTTTTCCCATCGTTAAGGAGGTGCCGTGTCAAAGGGAGTGTTTCATCCTGTTTTTACTTTGTGGTATAAGAGCATTACACCTCCATCTAATGGTTTAGGAAAGCTGTCTATGCTTACATAGAGTTCTTTAAGAAAGAAGAAAAACTTGAACAAATATTCTGGCATCTTCCATCAAACCTGAGAAGAGTATTGATGTGTTGCTGCTGCTGCTAAGTCGCTTCAGTTGTGTCCGAGTCTGTGCAGCCCCATAAATGGCAGCCCACCAGGCTCCCCCGTCCCTGGGATTCTCCAGGCAAGAACGCTGGAGTGGGTTGCCATTTCCTTCTCCAATACATGAAAGTGAAAACTGAAAGTGAAGTCGCTCAGTTGTGTCCGACTCTTCACGACCCCATGGACTGCAGACTACCAGACTCCTCCGTCCATGGGATTTTCCAGGCAAGAGTACTGGAGTGGGGTGCCATTGCCTTCTCCGACTGAGGTGTTATATAACCATGAAAACCCCCCAAACTAGAAATGACAAACGCTGTTACAGCCGGAAGAGGGAAACACAGAGAGAGCTGGTGAATGGTGGCATTGTTTACAAATGACAGTCCTTGTGCCTGTTGCAGGCTGCTCTAATACAAATTCAGAGGATGCCTTGGAGCTCAGTAAATCAAAAGTAGATTTGAGCCTCATTGATTAAATAAGAAATCAAATCTTCTGAAACCTATTTGCAGCTACAGGATGTTGCTGGAAAATTGAGACTGTTAAGGAAAAAATATCAGCCAAAAGCAGAGGGTGGGAATTTAGAAGCTCTCAGGCGTCTGTGTATACTTAAATTCACCATTTCCAAGTCTAACATCACCTTATATCTAGCCAACAAAATAAATGGTCATTGAAGACAGGTGTCAAAGGACAGCTTACACTGTCCTTTTTCTTTTTTCTGTCTGTGCCGTGAAGCCTGTGGGATTTTAGTTCCCTGACCAGGGATCGATCCTACACCCCCTATAGTGGAAACACACAGTCTTAACCCCTGAACCATCGGGGAAGTCCCTGTCCTTTTTCTAACTGAATTATAATTGACACACAATATTATGTTAGTTTCAGGTGTATACCACAATGCTTTTATATCTTCACACATTATGAAATGATTACTATGTCTAGTTGCCATCAACCACCATCCAGAGTTCCTGCAACGTTTTTAACTTTGCTCCGTGTTGTCCATCGCGTCCCTGTGACTTACTTATCGCTCTAAGTTTGTACCTCCTACCCCCCCTCGCCCATTTCACCCATCCCCTCAACTGCATTATCCTTTGATCCTAAGGGACACTTCAGAATCTGTAGGATCTGCTGAGGACTTCATTTTTGGTTGCTTTTGTTGGGGAAGGCGTGAAAGCTGGTAAGACAGAGCGAGAGCAATGCTCGTGCGCTCAGTTGTGTCCGACTCTGCAACGCCACGGACTATCGCCCGCCAGGCTCCTCTGTCCATGAAATTTCCCAGGCAAGAATACTGGAGTGGGTTACCATTTCCTTCTCCAGGGGATCTTCCCAACCTAGGGATCAAACCTGCATCTCTTGAATCTCCTGGCTCTTTACTACTGCGCCACCTGGGAAGGATGAGGGCAGGGAGGGTAACAAATCTCTCCCCTCCCCAACCCCCATCCACTACGCGTGGAAAGGAAGAGGTGTCTCATATCTTTCTGGTTTTTTCAATTTTTATTATTTTTATTTTTTAAATTATTATTATTTTTTAAAGTTTTAATTGGAGGCTAATTACTTTACAATATTGTGGTGGTTTTGCCATACATTCACATGAATCAGCCACGGGTGTACGTGTGTCCCCCACCCTGACCCTCTCCATCCCATCCCTCTGGGTCATCCCAGTGCACCAGCCCTGAGCACCCTGCCTCATGCATCGAACCTGGACTGGAAATCTATTTCACATATGTTAATATACATGTTTCAATGCTGTTCTCTCAAATCATCCCACCCTCGCCTTCTCCCACAGAGTCCAACAGTCTGTTCTTTACATCTTTTTGTACCACATAACTGAGCTCATTGTCCTGGAGATAAATGACCTTCTTAGATCTCTTTCTAGTCTTATAATTTTATAATTCTAAGAATAAAGTCTCTCTCCAGTCATCAAGCAATTAATGTAAGAATCACACTTTGGCAAAAGCGAGGTGATGGTGGGGGTCATCCGGTCAATCACTGTCATCCTCAGCTTCCCTTTGGCATTGGGAGCTTGGCAGGTTTAATCGAAGGATGGGCCCTGTTGACTGAGTGAATGGACGGTTCCCTGGGTACCACAGTGAACATCAGATGATGTGATCTCTAGCCTGCAGAATTTTGGAAGTGCTGACATAGCAGGATTGAACACAGTAGATTAGGTTTCGGCAATCTTAGTGATAATGATAAGTAACAAGGAGGCTCTGAACAGAGCAACTATTCCCAAAACCACTAGAATAAATGACAAAAGGAGAATCACAGTGGACCCCCAGTGAAACTTGTTTTCAGTAAAAATTCACAACACTTCCTGGTGAGCAGCTCTCCTGCTTTGAGCTACCAAGGACTTCCCTGGTGGCTCAGATGGTAAAGAATCCGCCTGCAATGCTGGAGACCTGGGTTCAGTCTCTGGATCAGGAAGATCCCCTGGAGAAGGGCATGGCAACCTACCCCAGTATTCTTGCTTGGAGAATCCCATGGACAGAGGAACCTGGAGGGCTACAGTCCACGGGGGCACAAAGAGTTGGACACAACTGAGCGATTAACACACTTCAAGCTCCTACCCTTCCTGGCAAGCATCTCTTGTCCCCTCCACCTCAGATAGAATCCACATGCTACGTTTTGCCCCCACATAGAACAGATGCAGTGGTCCCCTGTATGTCTCTGAGGTACCCATCTTCTGTCCGTCCTGTGATTGTCCAGGAGATGGGGATCAGTGAGATCGCTGGGTGACCCAGATGGTGTATGAAACCCTCAGGGTATGGACTTGTCCTTCCTTCAAGAATCATGCTAAGTAAAGTTGGCATTTTAGGTACAAAGTGGGGTCAACGGTTCACAATATGTTTACTGAGCATTTATTATGTGCTGGAAGGTTTTTTTTTTAAGTAGTTAGTTCACTCATTTATTTATTACTTTTGGCTGGGCTGGGTTTTCGTTGCAGTCTGTGGGCTTCTCATTGCAGGGGCTTCTCCTGTTGCAGAGCACAGGCTCTAGGTGCGCATGGTCAGTTGTGGCACGCGGGGCTTAGTTGCTCCACTGCATCTGGAATCTTCCCCGACTGGGGACTGAACCCGTGTCCGCTGCATCGGCATGCAGATTCTTATCCACTGGACCACCAGGATAGTCCCTGTGCTGGAGTTTTATGAACCGCTGTGGCTCATTCCCTTTAACTTTAGTCAAGTACAGGCCTAAGAGGAAGATGTTGTTGGCTTTCTCACACTGTTGGACAGCTGCTCTCTTATTCTACTTCTGGGAGAGAAAGTGGTAAAATGAGTGAACTAAACAGAATTGATTTATTTCTTTGGTTGTCTTTTGGGCTATAGGAGATGGGTGACTTCAAAGATGGTGACCCCTTGTGTGGAATTTTCTACTTGAGACAGCTCTTTAGACTTAAAAAATTTGATTTTCCTGATATTTGTTGAATTTGCGGGAGCAGCCCACTCTCTCCAAGTAGGCTCACTTCAAAGTAATAGAGGGGGTTTCTCAGTTACTTTGACTTTACTAAGGTGATGTACTGTCTTCTCCTGCTAATTACATTTTAAATATGTAAATTGTTAAAATGTAATAACTATGTTTAAAATGCCAGAGCAAGTAACATAGAAGGAAAGCCCTCAAGAAAGCCTAATGAGGATGCAAAAATAAGGTGCAAAATGACACAGTAAGATGCTTCTCTAATTGTTTAAAGACAGACAAAGCCGACTCTGTGTGGAGAAATCAGATTCAGTTGTAAGGCAAAAAGATCTGCCACTAGCTGTGTTCTAGCTTTTGCGGCTGGAGGTCGGGGTTCAGAAGGTCTAGCAATTCAGGGTGAGCTCAACTCCACCTTGGCTGGCTGCATCCTGGTGGGCTTCTGTCTTATTCTCCTTTGGGGTGTTTCCTGATGCCCCCACCATCCACGGAAGGTGCAGCCCTGAAGTTTGGGGGAAGTTAATGCCCTGGAGCCCATCGTCAACAGTGGAGAAGAGGAACTTAGGGTTGAATTTCTCATCTGCCACGCCTTTAGACCAATAATCCTGGGCAGTGTTTCGTGTGTTTACAAGAGGTCCTGGTGGTATTGAGGTTCTGTGGCCCCACCCAAAGCAGTTTCAGTCATATTCATTGGTACTGATGTTCTCATCCCACACTTCCTCATTCATTTGCTTCCTGGGACTCTCTCAATAGATTCAGTTCAGTTCAGTTCAGTCGCTCAGTTGTGTCCAACTCTTTGCGACCCCATGAATCGCAGCACGCCAGGCCTCCCTGTCCATCACCAACTCCCGGAGTTCACCCAGACTCACGTCCATGGAGTCAGTGATGCCATCCAGCCATCTCATCCTCTGTCGCCCTTTC
>NW_011494876.1:558097-575987 GCF_000754665.1 Bison bison bison | reverse complement strand
CCCCAATCCCTCCCAGCAGCAGAGTCTTTTCCAATGAGTTAACTCTTCGCATCAGGTGGCCGAAGTACTGGAGTTTCAGCTTTAGCATCATTCCCTCCAAAGAAATCCCAGGGCTGATCTCCTTCAGAATGGACTGGTTGGATCTCCTTGCAGTCTAAGGGACTCTCAAGAGATTAATTGCCCCAAAATCTTTGTCTTAGAGGTTCCCAAAGTAAATCATTGAGGGAGTGCCGTTCTCTGATAATATTCTGTGAAGTGCTGGAACTATATAGGTGTCTCCCAATTACTTAGACTTATTGAGCTTATGAAATGTCTCCTCCTGCAAATTAAAGTAAAAATGTAAATTGTTAAAAAATTTTATTAAACATTAAAAAAAATGTCATCAAGTATTAGGAGGAATGCCTTCAAGAATGCATGAAAGTGGAAGTGTTAGTTGCTCAGTTGTGTCCAACTCTTTGCTACCCCATGGACTGTAACTCTCCAGGCTCCTCTGTCCATGGAATTTTCCAGGCAAGAATACTGGAGTGGGTTGCCATGCCCTTCTCCAGGGCATCTTCCTGACCCAGAGACTGATACTGGGTCTCCTGCACTGCAGGCACAGATTCTTTACCGTCTGAGCCACCAGAGAAGCCCTAAGAATGCATGTGCTTGCTTGCTAAGCCACTACAGTCGTGTCCGACTCTTTGCAACCCTATGGACTATAGTCTGCCAGGCCCCTCTGTCCGTGGAATTTTCCATGCAAGAATACTGGAGTGGGTTGCCATGCCCTGCTCCAGGGGATCTTCCCAATCCGGGGACTGTACCCAAGTCTCCTGTGGCTCCTCCATTGCAGGTGGATTCTTTACCACTTAGCCACCAGAGAAGCCCAAGTATGCGTATAATAACGCAAAATTAAGTTGAAGAATGATACAGTAAGATGTGTATACAATTGTCAAAGGACATACAATATCATATGTAATTGATGGGCTACCTGTGCTTATGGCTGAAGGATGCATTCTTAATTCACAGTGGTGGCCACCTCTGGGGAAGTAAACAGGAAAATGGAGCTTGCAAGTGCTCCAGAGAGGATTTCAACTTAATCTGTAACTTTTGTTATGTATTTTAAAGAAAAGATTTGAAGTGGACAGAATATTAACATTTGTTCATTTTGGTTGCAAAGTATGCAGGCATTTATTATATTTTCTCATAATATGTACTTTAAAATGTTCCCTGATTAGAAAGTTAAAGCAGTATTACATGTTTCCTAGTAAGTCAGTGAATTCAAACTTTAAAAAAAGATTTAAAATGACCTACATAAATTCAGCTCAAAGCTACAACCTGTAGTTTCAATTTCATATATTTTCCTCCAGATTTTTTTTTTCTAACTTATTATTTGTTGCCTTGAAATGCAACTTTCTTGCTTTCTTTAGAAGCCCAAAGCTTCTGTTGTTGACTATGGTAACCAAGGGGGAAGCATAGGTAACAGACAAATTTTTAAAAATGTATCAATTTCTTCTCCAGAATCTTGTGAGATTAGCATTATGGGGGTAAAGATGGGGTGTGATCGATTTCCCTGTCACCTGGATAAGGCTCCCAAAGTAAAGTGTTTGCTATTGCCCCGCATAGCTGATCCCCCAATCCAGAATTTTTACTGGGGATAAATCTAGTTCAGCCACATTTCTATCCTTCCTCTGTTGCTGTTCTGTCGCTCAGTCATGTCCGGCTTTTTTCGACCCCATGGACTGCAGCCATCTATAAAAACTGTAAACATATGAGCTTCATTCTATCTTCTATAAGGACTTCTGGTTGCTGGGCTATTTTTTCTTCCCTTCAAATGATTAAAAATAACTTTCATTAAATGTGCAAACTGAACTTCCAGTTTGGAATCATGTGCACAGCTGCCACTTGGAATTATTCAGTATTATTTTTTATTAATATATTAATACGTGTTGGGAGACAAGAGAACATTTTGACAAATACGCATGAAATGTGCCAAGTTTTTGCATATTTAGAGTCTCTATTTGCACAAAGCAATGACGTGAGCATATGGCTCACAAATTCTGAAGTCTGATCCTGTTAGATAGATGGATGCTGGTAATTTATCATGTGCAGGCACAAGTGGGGAGATGAGTTGTAAAACGCTTTAATGGCTTCTGGCCTCCAGGCAACAAACCTTTCTGGCCTTTGTCTCTCTCCCCTCGAATGCATCAGCATCTCTCTGAAGTAGGATTCAAGGATGAAGTCCACAGGAAATTTTTCTCTAAGTTTTAAGGAACAGATGGGGAGGGCTTGGTTCTGAAGAGACCTAAATAGAAATCCAGTATTCTTGCCTGGGAAATCCCATGGGCAGAGGAGCCTGGCAGGGCTCCATGGGACTCATAGTCCATGAGGTCGCAAGAGTCAGACACAACTTGACTAAACCACCGCCAGCCAACAGAAAGCACTACAGAGATACAAAGCAGAATGCCTTTTCCTCTAGGTTTTGTTTTGCTTTGCTTTTTAAAAGAACTTGTAGCTTTGCATACTGCAAACCTCTCTGTTTCCCTTCTCCCCCAGCTCCCACCCTGTGGGAACAAGGAATAATAATTTATAATGGCCTGGGGGATAGGGAAGGGGCGGCATGCTGTAAAGCCTTGGAAGTGATGTGAAAACTCTTGACTTCTGACGCGTCAGTGCCAGAAACTATAAATAGGAACTCCTGGCAAGAGGGGAACAAGGGACAGACCTTTCACTTCTGCGGAATGCTCTGGAGAGGAGGGAGGGAGCGAGCCGGAACGTTTTAAGTATTTTTCACGAAACCCGCTTCATTCCTTTGACAGCAGAGCTGCTTGTCATTATGGGAGTTATCTGAGCAGGACTCAGAGCTCAAGAATTATACTGCAGTGGCTGCTGTTGAGCTGATGGGATTAAAAAATTTCCTCCTTGGGGAGAAAAAGTTGACAGAGTATTTATTTATTTTTAGGAGTATGTGTCTAGTGTGGACTGAATTACGTCCTCCCCCAATTCGTATGTTGAAATCCTGACCCTTTCCCATTAATGTGACAGTATTTGGAGATAAGACCTTTAGTAAGGTAACTGAGAAGGCAATGGCACCCCACTCCAGTACTCTTGCCTGGAAAATCCCATGGATGGAGGAGCCTGGTGGGCTGCAGTCCATGGGATCGTGAAGAGTTAGACATGACTGAGCGACTTCACTTTCACTTTTCACTTTCATGCACTGGAGAAGGAAATGGCAACCCACTCCAGTGTTCTTGTTTGGAGAATCCCAGGGATGGGGGAGCCTGGTGCACTGCCGTCTATGGGGTCGCACAGAGTCGGACACGACTGAAGCGACTTAGCAGCAGCAGCAGCAAGGTAACTGATACTGAATGAGGTCATAGGGTGGGTCCCTAACCCTATAGGACTGGTGTCCTTGGAAGAAAGGAAGAGACACCACAGATCCCAGTCTCTCCACAAACTCAGAGAAAAGGCCACGTGCAGACCCAGGCACAAGGCAGCCATCTGCAAGCCAGGAAGACAGCTCCCACCAGAAACCAGCCGTATTGGCGCCTCACTCTTGGAGTTCCAGCCCCAGAACCGTGAGAGAATACACTGCTATTGTGGAAGCCACCTGGCCTGTGGTGTTCTGTTGTGGCGGCCCTCCCTAACTCACACAGTGTCAATTAACACTGGAAGATGGATTTCTTCTCACTGGGGATGTTAAGGGCTTCCCTGGTGGCTCAGACGGTAAAGAATCCACCTGCAATGCAGGAGACCTGGGTTCGATCCCTGGGTTGGGAAGATCCTCTGGAGGAGGGCATGACCCCACACACTCCAGTATTCTTGCCTGGAGAATCCCCAGGGACAGAGGAGCCTGGCAGGCTACAGTCCATGGGTCACACAGAGAACGACTGAGTGACTAAGCACACGTAAGGGGATGTTAAACAGCTCAGGATGCATGTTAGGGTCTGAGAGGCGGCCCTGTGGTTAAGGGAAGTGGCTGCTGCACTAGGGTCTTGTTCAAATCCTAGTTAATGGCTCCCTAAGGGCGTGACCTCCACCAAAAGACCGTTTCTCTGTATGGCTGGCGGCTCCTCATCTGCTGAAGAGGAATAGTAGTACTTTATACCTGCAAGATGGTTGTGAGGTTAGATGCTTTAATGTATGCAGAGCAAGTCATAAAGGCTGCTACTAAATTTGCTCTACTAAATCGCAGCTCTGTCAAGGAGGGTGGGAGCCTTGTGTATTTTCAGGTTTTTTGCTTTTTTTCCCCCCCAATATTTTGAGTTTACAAAGAGCTTCCATAACTATGATTACATTTGGTTTTTATAGCCATCCGAAGAATTGATGCTTTTGAACTGTGGTGTTGGAGAAGACTCTTGAGAGTCCCTTGGACTGCAAAGAGATCCAACCAGTCCATTCTGAAGGAGATCAGCCCTGGGATTTCTTTGGAAGGAATGATGCTAAAGCTGAAACTCCAGTACTTTGGCCACCTGATGCGAAGAGTTGACTCACTGGAAAAGACTCTGATGCTGGGAAGGATTGGGGGCAAGAGGAGAAGGGGACGACAGAGGATGAGATGGCTGGATGGCATCACTGACTCGATGGACGTGAGTCTGAGTGAACTCTGGGAGTTGGTGATGGACAGGGAGGCCTGGTGTGCTGCGATTCATGGGGTCGCAAAGAGTCGGACACGACTGAGCGACTGATCTGATCTGATCTAAGATTCGTTGGAAAGGAAACATTACACCCACTTGAGGGAAGAGGATACCCAAGTTCAGAGAAGCCAAGAAACTTTCCCAAGCTCGATTGCCTAACAAATCTAATCTAAAGGCTTCGAATGTAAGTCCCCTGATGCCAAGTTTCGTGCTTTCTGAACTAAATTTGCTATCTCTCTGAATTCTTCCCTTCCTCTCTCATTCTCTCTTTTCTGGTCTTTTTTTCACCAAACTTGTATGGAGTTTCTATTATGCTTCTGGCATTTCCCCTCTTTCCCTGAATCTATATTTCTTTTCTCTTTATTCATTTTGACCTGGAGGCTAAGTGTGTGCTGTGTGTGTGTGCGTGCACACACACCTGCCTGAGGACCACCCTCCACCTTGAGTCTTTGCTGCTAACCTGCCAGTTTTTAGCTCAAAGAAGTCGGCACTCAGTCTTCAAGGACATATTATAAATAGAGCCTCAACAGCACTCTCTTTTCTTATCTGAAAACTGACAGCAAACAGTGGCAATCAGGACAAAAAGAAGGAGAACACGGCAGTGGTAGAGCAGATAATCAATATCTTTCAATGATTTGAGAACAGAGATTCCCAAAAGAGAGCTGAAAAGAGAGCTGAAAATGACAGCCTGAGAGAGCTCGCTGGGCTCTTCTAAGGGAGTGAGGGATGCGGTGTTGCTTGAAAAAGCAGATCTCCCATTATGATGTTCATGTTTGGGGAAACGTCAAAAATCTCTCTTATTCTCACAACACAAACTATAGAAATCACGGCTCGGCCGAATCTCCTTGACCCCTGAAACTCTGTAGGAGGTAGGCTCTGAATTGTGAGGTGAGACAATCACCCTGTATTTTGGGCTGCGTGGGATGGGAGTTTTAAAAGCTGGGAGACATTATTCTCCAGTCTTCAGAAGAGAAGCAGGGCCTGAAAGTTAGGAGTCGGCACCTGAAAGGATCGCATGGAGTCTGAAAAGACCATCCAATTCCTTATTTTACAGGTGAGGCAACTAAGACCCAGAGAGAAGTCTCTGGCTGGAGGGCCAGTGGTTTCGGGGCCTCACCAGCGCTTGCAGGGAGGGGAGTGTGGCTGAAAAGCTAGGGAACCTCCAAGCAGCCGTGCTCTAATTCTTTGACAGAGAATTAAAATATGCCTGGAGGAGGCTAGGACTCATCCAGGGCACTGGCTCAAGGGGCGTGATGGAAGCTTTTGCAATGGAGGTTGCGGATACTTCTTGCCGTTCTAGATGTGCCCTAAGAGGCCACGGATTTTCAGGTAGGTCTTTCCAAAGACCCGACATGGTGGACTGGACAGTAAAAGTGTGGAGGATCATGAAGTAGCTATCGGCTTTCTGTGCATAAATAATGACCCTAATCCCAAGCCCCACAGTGACCTTGTCCCCAGATCTGACCTGACACTGACCTTCAACCTGACCCTCACTGTGACCCTCATTCTCAGTGGAATTGACTCTAAGGTCAGCCTTCACATTGCCTCTGACTTTCCCACCCCGGAGCCTTACGTGAATTGATTCTCAACTTGTCCCTGCCTTTAACTGGACCTGCATCATCACCCTGTTTTGAAAACCTTTTCCCTGATCTTGATGCGGACTCTACTCTCACACTGACCCAGAAACTGGATTTGACCTGATTCTACGCTTTACGCTGACTTTTAACATATCCCTCATGCTGACTCTGACCAGAACCATCAATGAACCTTTACTCTGACCATCTACCTCTCTCTGAATGTGGCTTGAACTTAACCCTTTCTCTGACTCTCCGACCCTGACCCTCTCCCTGAACTTCATCCTTATTCTCACCATTTCGATAAACTTGACCCTAAATACACAGAACCTCTGCTTCATCAACCTGATCCTCACTCTGACCCTAATGCCCATATTTACCTTATTTACCTCAAACTGACTCTGACCTTGACGTCACCCTGACTCTATCTGACTTCCTTAAGCCCTCAGTATTACTCTTGGGTGATCTTGACCCTGTTCATCGTTCTGAACTTGATTAGCACCCTGACCTTGACCCTTACATTACTCTCACCCTGAAGTTGACCCTCACTTTTTTTGTCACCTTTTTGATCCTCAACATGACCCTAATCCTGATCATACCTTGACTTTTTCCTCACACTGACAGTGAACCTGACTGGAATCTCAACCTGAGCAGATCTTCATCCTGTCCCTCGTATGAAGAAGGACAATTACTCTGCGTTTCATCATCACTTCCACCTTGACCCTGAAATTCATTCATATATTTACCCTAACTCTTATCAGGACCCTTAGCCTGACCTTGATGGTGATCACTGATCCTCAACCCGACCCTACCCTGACACTGACTCTGAAATGTACACCCACCCTCACTCTGAACTTGTACCAGACCTTCTCTTCTGTCACCCTGACAGTAACTCCCTCACTGATCCTGACCTCAACGTATACCCTGACCCAGATCCTAACACCTATCCTGACCTTCGTCATGATCCTAAAGCTCACTGTCATTGTGACTTTGACCCCTAACCTCACCCTGCCTGACCCTCAATGTGACTCTGACTCTCATAATGCTTTTCAGAATGGTTCTGCCCCTAACAATTACCTACCATCACCAAGTTGGGTCTGAACATGAAATCTTGTATACTCTCATACTAATTTCACCTAGATTTCTTACAACTAGCAACAAGAACATACTTTTGAGAACTTTGTATAGTTCTGAACTTTCTTACATTTGTATTGTATGTTTTCAAATGTCCTGCTTTGACGTGTTAATAGGGTCTACTTTTGAGAATGTGTGGTTCTCATTGATTTCTCAATAAGAATTTTCTTTAGAGATTAACATCTGATTTCTGTACTGCTAGTTTCTTCACACAAATGTGATTTTCAGTGATACATGCCTTAACTCACAATAAGAAGTTACTATAGAGAACAGTGTGTAAATATGAACTTATTTTCATAAATATGGGTTACAGTCCTCTTATCTTGTTCTAACTCACAGGAAGAAAATGCAGTGAAGATGAGGGTGAGTTTCTGAGGGTTTTTTGCTTATATAAATTTTACATATGTTTGTGCGTAGGCAAACGGAAAGGAGAATGGAAAAAAATTCGTATTAATGGAAAAAAAGCTCAGTCTCAGATATTTCTCGAAAAAGAAACTCCTTAGTGCTTCTCAGAGTAAACTAAGATGAACACAAGTGTGGATGTTCGTCTCAAAGGCACACCCTTAGAGCCAATGAGGAAGAGTCTAAGCAGCAGTAGGGAAAAGAGTCCGTATTTGTATAAACAAGCTCAGTTTCAGACATTCTTTTCAAAGATAACTCTGTATTGCTTTTCAGAGGAAAGCAAGATAAATATAAGTACAGCATAACACTTGAAAAGGCACATTCTTATTAAAAAGACAAAAAGATAAAAATTTACTGTTTACTAAGTAATTTTTAATTAATCCTTTATTCTTAAAATGTCCATGGATTAAAAAATATGCAAATATTTTGATGAATAATACATTTTTATTTGTATATGCCTTCTCAGAGCCTTTAATTAATATGACATAAATGCTTATAAAAAGTTACCTACATGGTTTTTAACTTTCTGTCCTTTAGGTGTCCCTTATGTCTAGAGAGAAAAGAAAGGAAGGATTATTTAAAGAAAGTACTTGGTGTGGACAGCTACTGAACTGCAGAGATAACAGGTGTACGCATAAGAAGCGATTTTCTGTTTATTTTTAAAAGTTGTGCACTTCATTCACATAATAAATTTAAGATGATATTTTATTTAGTATACTGACAATTATAGTTTAAAGTTTAAAACTTTAAATTATCTACTCATATGTTTTATATCTATGTATCTCTTGAGCTTCTCAGGTGGTTCAGGGGTAAAGAATCTGCCTGCCAAAGCAGGAGACCCCGGAGATGCGGGTTTGATCCCTGGGTTGGGAAGATCCCCTGAAGGAGGAAATGGCAACTCACTCCAATATTCTTGACTAGAAAAGTCATGGACAGAGGAGTCTGGCAGGCTACAGTCCATAGGGGTTGCAAAGAGTCAGACACAACCGAGTGACCGAGCACACAGAGGCACACACGTCTTGGTGCATACGGAATAGGTATGGATCTTTTGCTACAATTTGTCACACAAGTGAGGTACCCAAAGAATAATATTAAAATTTGAGACTTTTCTGTACAATGATTACTTTATGCCCAGATCAACAGAAGTTCCTTTTTGTCACCAAATGTTAACTGTTGGTTAATTATTAACGCTTATGTTTTTTGCATACTCTTCAACCACTTTCTCGGCAAGTCCCTTGGATAGCCTTGACCCAATTTGTTGAAAGTTAAAAAGCATCCTTTTTAACAAAGTTAAGTCATCCTTTAGACAGACAGCTTCCACAAATAAATGAGCTCAGATGACTAGCATAATTGTCCTCATTCGTGATTGCCTGCTCTCAAAAAATAAAAGTGCAAATATTTATACAAATATGCTCTTGAGGTAGCTCACAAATTCAGAGTTACTTAGAAACAAAGGTGTTTCTGGGATTTCCCTGGTGGTCCAGTGGCTAGGACTCCTTGGTCCCAATGCAGGGGGCCCAGGTTCAATCCCTGGTCAGGGAACAAATAACTGCATTCTGCAACCAAAGATTCTGCATGTTGGGACTAAAGGATCCTGCATGCCATAACAAAAAGATTCCACAGTGAAGATCAAACATTCCACATGCTGAAGCTAAGAACCAATGCAGCCAAACAAATTAATTAAATAAATATAAAAAAAAAGTTTTTTCTAACCTTGAAAATCTAAATAAAGTGGACAACACATTAAAGAACTTTTAGGTACTTTGTTAGTACCTAAGAAAATAGCTGTAATGAAAAATAAAAGGTCAAAGAATAAGACTTACAATCTCATAGCAATGCTTCAGCAGACCGCTACTATGTT
The DNA here is from genome assembly GCF_000754665.1 of Bison bison bison. Lineage (NCBI taxonomy): Eukaryota > Metazoa > Chordata > Mammalia > Artiodactyla > Bovidae > Bison > Bison bison. The sequence goes on along the minus strand of NW_011494876.1, from coordinate 566,400 downwards.
AAAAAAATTTTTTTTTTACCTAGGTAAATAGTCTTATAATCATGCAGACAAGAGAAATCTTTGAGAAATTAAAAAAATGTCAGAAACACGTCCCTAATTCAACTTAAGATGTTCATTACATTTCTGGATGGCTGATTATGCCAAAACAATTGCTGCTGCTGCTGCTGCTAAGTCGCTTCAGTCGTGTCCGACTCTGTGCGACCCCATAGACGGCAGCCCACCAGGTTCCCCTGTCCCTGGGATTCTCCGGCAAGAACACTGGAGTGGGTTACCATTTCCTTCTCCAATGCATGAAAGTGACAAGTGAAAGTGACGTTGCTGTCGTGTCCGACCCTCAGCGACCCCATGGACTGCAGCCTTCCAGGCTCCTCCATCCATGGGATTTTCCAGGCAAGAGTACTGGAGTGGGGTGCCATTGCCTTCTCTATAAACAACTGCAGAAGGGAGTTGTACAACAGTACTTCATAACGTTGCCTAGGAAGCAAAGATAAACCTGCAACAGTATCAGATCAACACCAGTGGCCTAATTTTACAAGTAGACACCAGGGATGTTTCCAAAACAAGTCTTACTTGCCAATCATACAACCTTTAAACTGTCAAGGTGGGTGGACCCAGAACAGGAACCAAGAGCCCCAGGGTCCTTTAAATACTTCCGAATGGACTTCATACAAATACTTTTTGAAGTAAATTAGGAATTTGTTGCTTACATTGTATATTTACTGTCAGAGTGCATCTAAGCTTTTCCTTGCTGGAGAGTTATGCCCAAACTTGGGGTGGAGCGGGGGTCTGTGAAATCGTTATACCTTGTATAGTTTCTATTGAAATTTATATAAATTAGCATCAATTAGTTAATACTGTTAATTATTTAGTATCTTTAATTAAAGTAAGCAACTCCTATTTTCTTCTTTAAACATTAAAGATACCCAGAGGGTAGAAAGTTTAAAACCATCCAGCTTTTTTTCTGAAAATAGTCTTTATTTTCTATTATTTTAACATTTTTGAATGTTAAGGAAAACAAGAAAAAAGGTATTCTAACTCTACGCAGGCTGACCCACAAGGCCTGAGCCCATGCGTGCATTTGATTTGTCAGTGCCCTTGAATCAGTGACTCCTGGGAACATAGCTGTTGAATAACCTGGGCTTATTACTGGTTGCATGGAGGGAGAATGCACAGCTCTGGTGTGCCACAGGGCGTCTCAGTAGGAGACTGGTACAAACAACTCTTACAGAATTTGGTCTTTTGTTGGGTGATTTGGGGAAGGCCCAGGGAAGTGAAGGCTTTGCTGTAGACTGGCTGTTGCTAGAAAACGGGGCCAGTTCTATAATCCAGTATTTTTGTGGATACACAAACTCATAATTAGGTAGTAATTTAAACTTTATACTTACAGCTCTAAAATGTAATGTAATTGCCAGTTTACTAAATAAAGCAATATATAGATCATATTACATTTATTATGTGAATGAACTGCAGCAACTTTTTAAAATAAACACATAGAAAATCGAATAGAATCTCTCAATCAACTACATTAATTATTATTTTTAATTGAAATAATCATTCTTTTCTTTCTTTTTCTGTAGTCATAAGTGACACCTAGAGGACAGAAAGTTAAAAGCCATCCCGGTAATTTTTTGGTGTCAGCATTATCTCATATTAATTAAACATTTTGGTAAGACAAATACAAATATATATGTATTATCACCCAAAAGTTTGTGCATATTTTAACTCACTGATAATTTAAGAAATATGGAGTCAGTTAATATGGGGTCATTATGGTTTATAAACAATGTTTTATATATTTTTTTTCTTCAGGGAAGCGTGTACCTTTGAAATGAATCTGTTTTGCTGTCCTTACATTTATCTCGGTTTACTCTAAGGAGAAATAAGGGCTTTCTTATGAAAGGATTGTGTGAGGCTGAGCTGATTTGCACCAATATGAATTGTTCTCAATACTGTTTCTTGTTTGCCTAAACTGAGACATATGCAAGATTTATGTGAGGAAAAAACAAAAAAACTCAAATGCATTTCATCTCAACTGCTTTTTCTTCCTATGAGTTTGAACAAGCTTCAAACTTAAGGCTTGCCTAACCTAGACAGCATATTCAAAAGCAGAGACATTACTTTGCCAACAAAGGTCCGTCTAGTCAAGGCTATGGTTTTTCCTGTGGTCATGTATGGATGTGAGAGTTGGACTGTGAAGAAGGCTGAGTGCTGAAGAATTGATGCTTTTCAACTGTTGTGTTGGAGAAGACTCTTGAGAGTTCCTTGGACTGCAGGGAGATCCAACCAGTCCATTCTGAAAGAGATCAGCCCTGGGATTTCTTTGGAAGGAATGATGCCAAAGCTGAAACTCCAGTACTTTGGCCACCTGATGCGAAGAGTTGACTCATTGGAAAAGACTCTGCTGCTGGGAGGGATTGGGGGCAGGAGGAGAAGGGGACGACAGAGGATGAGATGGCTGGATGGCATCACTGACTCGATGGACGTGAGTCTGGGTGAACTCTGGGAGTTGGTGATGGACAGGGAGGCCTGGCATGCTGGGATTCATGGGGTCGCAAAGAGTCGGACACGACTGAGCGACTGAACTGAACTGAACTGAAGTTGTGTATGTGAAAGAGCTCGTATTTATGAATTGTTTCCAACAATAACTTCTTTTTGTAAGTTAAAGCAAACATAGTTGAAAACTGTATATATGTGTTCAGACAAGGTGTAAAGAAGAAATCAAGCTCAGAATCAAAGTTTCATCTCTAATAAAGATGATGGTCTTGATGCTACCAAAAAAGAAAAACTTACTTTTATTTAGCTGAAGGAAAAGAAAACCTTCATATCTAAAGAAAATTCTTAATGACTGTTAGAATTAACAAAACTGAGCCTATTCTCTGAGGCAAATCAATGAGGACCACACGTTCTTCTCAACTGCACTTTCTTACTTTGAAGTAGACTATCTTAACACAAATCAAAACAGCATATTTGAAAGCATGCTTTCTTCAAAAGTGTATATACATAGTTTTCAAAAATACATTCTTATCTTGAGTTACAAGGAATCTTGATAAAACCAGAGTATAATTGTACAAGATTTTATATTTAAATTCCTCCTGATGAAGGCAAGGCTCACATCAGAGCACAGGTCATAATAAGAATGAGGGTCAGTATCAGGCTCTGGAAAGGGTCAAGGTATTGTTTAAGTGGTTCATGATGACAGAGGCTGTCAGGCTCAGGATGAGGGTAGGTTTCAGGTCACAGTGAGGTTAATAATGAGGGTCAGGACCAAGTTTTGTGTCAAGAAGAGGATCACAGACAGGCTTGACGGTGAGGTTCAGGGTCACTGTCACGGTGAGTGTGAGCTTTGGGTCACAGAAAGGATCAGGCTCAGAATCAGGGTCAAAATGTGTGTTGAGGTCAACCTAAGAGTCATGACCAATGAAGGGTTTATAGTCAGAGTGAAAGTAGAAATCAGAATCAGGTTGAGGGCGAGTGTGCTGTTAGGTCAGTGTCAGGGTGTTGAGGGCAGGTGGAGATCAAGGTTACTCTTGGGTTCACTGTGGGAATCAGGAACAGAGGGAGGCCACATAAGGGTCAAATCTGGGGTAAAGTTGAGTTCAGCTTCAGAAACAAGGTGAGGATTAAGATCAAGGAAAAGGTGGGAATGTAAGGTCACTGTTTAGGGGAGAGTCAGGGTGAGGATCAGAGTCAGATTTAGTATCAGTGTGACACAAGTGTGAAGGTGTATATAATCAGGGTCAGGGTCATTATCAGAGTCAAGGTAGGGTGAGGGTCAGGTCCAGGGTGAAGGTAGTATGATGGTTAGGGTGAGCATCAGAGTCAAGATCTGGGTATAGTTAGAGTCAGAGCCAGGTTGAATGTCAAGTAAGCTACAAGGGTGGGGAGGTCAGAAACAATGTAAAGATGTCCTCATAACCCCTGTGACACTGTGAGCAGTACAATGGCAAAGAATGGAACTTAGTCATCTTTGTATCCTCACGCATAGTTTCAGTTCAGTTCACTTCAGTTCAGTCGCTCAGTCATGTCCGGCTCTTTGTGATCCCATGAAGTGCAGCACGCCAGGCCTCCCTGTCAATCACCATCTCTGCAAATAGTGCTCATGCAGAGTGTTGGGAAGAAGTGAAAAAAAGGGATACTCTACTCAGTTTATGTACCTCCTTCCTTTGTGTCTGAATTTGTAATCAATATGAGATAATTGACCTAATGATACAGTACTAGAATTGCTTGTCATATAGCTGGAAGCTTTAATGAAAGTGTCAGGATGGTGTATGCAGCCGAAAGCACCCATAACATTTACTCCTGTAGGTTCACTCTTTTGGATATTCAGAGTTTTCTGTTTTCAAAAGCACTTGTTAAAATGCTGATGCCTCATACTCAACAGACAGGCACATACTGTCTGTTGTGTTCACCACTCTATCATGTCATCAAGGACACTGCTCTTTCATTTTCATTTTCATTCCTTGAGTAAGAATAGTGACTGGAACATAGTTGGAGTTCTGTAAAGATTAGTTGAAGGAGTGACTTTCTGGTACCAATTCTTATTAATAGCTGCTGTCTGCTGGCAGCAATTCGTTGAGCTGAGTGATGTTGTTTCAGCAATAGATTAGCGATGTCTGCATGTACAAAATGAGGCAAAGTGAGGATTTTTGTAATATGTTTGACATGAATGTGTTAAACCACTCTCCTTGCCTTAGGTATCAGCTAACATTCTGGACAGTTAGGTGACTGCAAAGAGGAAGACTGTGGTACTGGATGGGAGAAGTGTATTAACCAGGAGGACTAAAGGGGTTCTGAGATGGAAATGAGAATTCTGGAAGACAGATTTTGCTGCTTCCATGTTTGGCTGAGTACTCTGGTGGAAATAGAAGAGTTTTAGGCTTTTTTTTTATTCACTAGCTTTTTGTTTGTTTTATTTAGTTTTTCCACAAATCAAAAGGTTGTGCAATGCAACAGTGTTTTAACATGATACTAATTGAATGAAGCTAGTGATGTGCAACGAAAAGGTTTTCATGTTTATTTATTAAGATTGTGCATGCATTCTGTTAATTTCACACTCTTTGCACATGTATTCCTTCCTGAATTAGAGAGGGAGAAAAAAAGCATTGTTGAGGCTCAAAGATAAAGCAGTGATTTTAAAGAACAAAGAAATGGATTTATAATTCCTCATCCCCAGAGTCTTATATCTTTCTCTGGTTAGAAAGCAGATGCACTTGTCATTTTTCCAAAGCTAGATTATCTCAAGGCTTTGTGTCCCAGATCAGACTAGGGGTGTCTGCAGCTATTTTACTAAGAGCTTGAAGAGAATCTGAGAGGTGGAGAAAGACCCTCTATAGCATAAATACAAAGGGTCTTATACTTCTCCCCACTCAAAATTACAAGGTGAACTATGTCAGTGCTTGCTCAAGGAGCAGTCATTTTCATCTGGAATGCAGCACGCTTTGTTGGCTCTGTGATGGGCAGCTGAGTTTCCCGTTACGTTGTCACAGATGCAGTTTGAGGCCTGAAAACTCATTGCTTAATTTGTTGTCACTTTGCACCTTCCTGATGAGTAGAGGCAGTCCATTGCCCTGTGTGAGAATTATTCATTCATTCATCCAATAAGCATTTTGCCCCAGACCAGCACTCAGGTTACAGAACCAACTAAGGTCATCTGTTCCTAAGGGCATCTGTCTCAATTTCAGTTTCTTCTACAACAGACCCTGAGACAAAGACTTGGATGCAGGTAGTTTCTGGGGGGAGACACTTCCTGGAAGCACAAACGAGGAAGTGGAAAAAGTGAGACAGGAAAGGGGAAAAAGTGACAAAGTGTGCATAAAATAGCCGGTTAGGGCTAGGGGCTACTAGGGCTCAGTTATCCTGGGGAACCTCTGAGAAACGATGTAGAACATGTACAAAATGTCCCTGTTAGAGTGAAGGGTGGAGCATTGATTTACCTACACTTCTTGATGGTGCCCGCCAAGCTCTTGGAGCAGGAGAGCATTCAGATAGAGGACAAGAGACACTGATTGCTGAGTTGAGATGTTGTCACTGTGCCAGGGACTGTTTACAACTGCCGGCGAACCAAAGAGATATGGGGCCAAGCAGCAGTATCATTTAGTGCAAAATCCTCACTTTCTCTACTCCAAGGCAGGTCCAGTTTTAGAACTAACAAACATCAAACTGAGGTAGATCGAGGGCTGCCATGTAAGGCTGGGTAGGCTGTGCACTACCGCTCCGAGGCTTGCCAGTTACACGGAATGAAATGTAATGTTTGTCTCCCAGAGCTGTGCAATGAGCACTGCGTGAAACGTTCACGAGAACTACTCTGTGATTGTCTCCTCTTGGAGCCATGCGGCACACAATCTGCAAAGCTGTACACTCAGTTTCTCTTTATTTATGTATGTATGTATTTATTTAGCTGCACCAGGTTTCAGTTGCACCACCCCACCTGATCGTTGTTGTGGCATGCAGGATTTTTAGTTGCAGCTTCTGAACTCTTAGTTACAGCACGTGGGTTCTAGTTCCCTGACCAGGGATCGAACTTGAGCCCTCTGCTTTGGGAGTGTGGAGTCAGCCACTAAATCAGGGAAGTCCCCACACAGTTTCTTTTATATTAAAAAAAGTCTGAAGGGTAGATATTATTTTTGCAAGAGTGAATAAATTTTTGTAAAGCATCAGACTGAAGACATTTCAGGAAAAAAGGGACTTCAGTTAATATGATTGTATCAGCCCAGTGGTAGTTACAGATTCTAAATGGCCGTCAGACTCTGGAGATCCAGAAACCTTTGCCTAACAGCATCTTTTCTTAGCTTTTTAGATGGATATAGACCACACACACAGCATCTGCACCTCACTGAGGGACCCAGCTGCTATTCAAATTCCCAGTCCTCTGGCCTTCCTCACCTACATGGACAGGCATAGCTGCCATGCGTACAAGTTATAGGTGTGTTACATTAGCTCCGAGAGTTTGCAGTCTCAGTTTTCTACCAATCCTTTAGACCATTCTAGTCCGGTATTGTCCCAACAATTAGATGTTTCACAGCAAACAAGGCAGATAAAACCTTCCATGTGTATCTTAGTTTGTCATTTCCAATGAGACAGAACTACAAGAAGACACACTCTGAAGTGGTTTCAAAGGCAGATCTTGGTTCAGCCCAGGGCCCGATGCAATATTGTGCATGATTCACTTGCAATATTTTGCATGATTCTTTGATGAATAAGAATACAATGCATATGAAACTTGGCCCTCATCTTCAAATTCCTACCTAAAGCAATTGACAAATGCTACAAACTTTCATGGGCTTTGGGCTTCACCGGTGACCCAGCAGTTAAAAGAATCCACCTGCAATGAAGGAGACCTGGCAGGAGCCACAGTTTCGATCCCTGGGTTGGGAAGATCCCCTGGAGAAGGAAATGGCAACTCACTCCAGTATTCTTGCCTGGGAAATCCTGTGCACAGAGTTGCAGTCAGATATGACTGAGCCACTAAACAACAACAATATAAACTTTCATTTAAAAGAAATACATAGTTAAAATCAACCTTTAAAAAAATTACAAATGAGTCTCATCATTAATTGTAAAATATTTAGAAAAGAAGATAGGCACATAATACACATTTTAGAAATATATGTCTTGCTATAATTTTAAATCTTGATCATAAGTACTGTCCCAATTTTCTTGTCCATCTAAGCTTTCTTTTAGAGGACTATTTTAGAAGCTGAGAAGAAATACAAGTAGAGAAGAAAGACAGTATGATATAATCATCTACTATTATTGCAGAAACCAGTGCTTGGGAAACCAAGCACCACACTTGGAGAATTGGAGAACTCAGGTTTATTATGCCGGCAGGCCCAGAGGAGTTAACATGCCAACCTCTGAGCCGCAAAGGGGTTACAGAGTTTTTATACACGGACAGGCATGATTAAGCGGGTTTGCGGGTTTGTAGGGGCTAGGGCGATTGCAAAGAGTAGGACAAGAGTGAATGAGATAAGCTCCAGTTCCTAGTATTGTGAGTCCCCACTTTCTGAGACCTATATGATCCAGACTTTGCAAAGAGCAAGCTGAGTTACAGAGGCAGAAAGGGCAGGAGGTTATGTAAAAATTTTAACTTTTCTTCTTCACTATTATGGACTGCAAGGAGATCCAACCAGTCCATCCTAAAGGAAATCAGTCCTGGGTGTTCATTGGAGAGACTGATGTTGAAGCTGAAACTCCAATACTTTGGCCACCTGATGCGGAGAGCTGACTCATTTGAAAAGACCCTGATGCTGGGAAAGATTGAGGGCAGGAAAAGAAGGGGACAATAGAGGATGAGATGGTTGGAT
>NW_011494876.1:554147-557997 GCF_000754665.1 Bison bison bison | reverse complement strand
GAGATCAGTCTTGGGTGTTCATTGGAAGTACTGATGCTGAAGCTGAAGCTCTAATCCTTTAGCCACCTGATGCATATAACTGACTCATTTGAACAGACCCTGATGCTGGGAAAGATTGAGGGCAGGAAAAGAAGGGGACAATAGAGGATGAGATGGTTGGATGGCATCACTGACACAGTGGACGTGGATTTGGGTGGACTCCGGGAGTTGGTGATGGACAGGGAGGCCTGGCATGCTCATGGGGTCGCAAAGAGTCGTACATGACTGAGAGACCGAACTGAACTGAACTGATTACTATTGATCAATTGTTGAAACAGTTTATCAGCACAACAGTAGTTCTGCCTATTTTTCATGATTTAAAAATTCATTGTAGGGACTTCCCTGGTGGTCCAGTGGTTAAGACTTCACCTTCCAATGCAAGGGATGCAGGCTTAATCCCTGGTCGGAGAGCTAAGATCCTGCATGCCTCACAGCCAAAAAACCAAAACGTAAAACAGAATCAATATTGTAACAAATTCAATTAAAACTTTTTAGAAAATTCATTATATGCAAGCATAAAGTAAGCATACTGTGAGTACTTGTGTAGGTTGAGTACTCGCTGAGTACTTGCCGAGAGTAAACCATATATTGCATGGGAAAAGACTTTATAATTAAAACACTACAGAAAAATCACTTTGTTTCTGAGGGATTTGCCAACTGTATTCTAGCTTTTTTGAAGATTATTTTTAATGATATTTTTCTCTGGATTTACTAAGATAAAATCTAGATTCTTCTTTAGTCTTCATGTTTAATATCTGCAAGCAACACAATCTCATCGATCATCTCAATGACTTTTAAAAAGAGAGATGATTACCTGCTTTTGTGAAATGGCCATTCTATATTTCCAACCAGGTCACAGCACAACTGGTTTCTCATGGCACTGGTTGGATTCACTTGTGCTACTGAAAGAGCTTGTTTCATTTCTTTTTGTAAAAAAAAATTATTTATTTTGGCTGCAGTGGGTCTTAGTTATGGCATGCAATATCTTTTTTAGTTGCAGCATGTGGGATCTAGTTCCCTGACCAGGATCAAACCCAGGCCCCTTGCACTGGGAGCTCGGAGTCTTAGCCACTGAACCACCAGGGAAGTCCGGAGAGCTCATTTTTTGAATGAATACCATGGCAGGCCAATGACAGTGAACTCTGGGAGGGGAAGGATCAGGGAAATTAGGCTAGGGATTGCTGTATGGATTACATATGCTCCTTTGTCAGGACCACATGCTCTGAATTGACATCCTTTGCTTTCCAACCCTCAGACATAGAGGAGGAATGGTTTTCTGGAGCAAAGGACACCTGAAGATTCACATAGCATTACAGACCCTCTAGAATTGGTCTCCAGAAGTCTTGGCTTCCCGATGAATCTTCCCAATGCACATCAGCTTTGCTACATGCCTGAAGATGCACCTGTTTCTTATGGTCTCCTTCATTCCCTTCCTCCTTTCCTCTCTCCTGTCTGTTCCTCATTCTTCCAACAACTGAACTCCTCCTATGTGTCTGGTGCTGAGTACAGTGGTGAACTTGATAGACGTGGACCTTGTCTTCATGGATTTTATTCTTATTTATATATTACGCTGCATCGGGTCTTAGTTGTCCTGCGCAGGCTTAGTTGCTCCATGGCATGTGAGATCTTAGTTCCCTGACCAGGGATGGAACCCGCATCTCTTGCACTGCAAGGCAGATTCTTAATCTCTGGACTGAGAGAGAAGTCCCCACTCATGTCTTCTATAATCTAATGGTGGAGACATATGAGCATACAAACATAGAATTACAAATTATGATAAGTGCGGGGGAAAAGCTACAGGAGAAATATAGTACGATGAGGGCGATGTGACAGAAGACAACGTGTCAGGAAACCACAGTAAGCTGAGCCGTCAGTAAAGGTCAAGTAAGAAGGAAAGGTGTGGAAGTAGGGGTTGAGTTTGTGCACAAGCCCTGAGGCAGAAGGTGTGGAGAAGATCAACTTCCCTGGGGGATCAAGAGCAGAGAAAGGTGCCTGGCAGGCCACGAGCTTGAAGCAGTAGCTTCAGCTGCTGTTGAGGAATGTCTGTTGAGGAATAAAACCTGCAAGAGGAACTAAAAATTAAGAGTACATGGGACTTGCACCTAAGTGACACAACGCTCTCTTGTGATTATTTGGGGGAACAGAGGCCATTCTGCAATGTCAGTAACATTAGACCTGAGACATGACAAAGCTATTAAGTCACCTTTTAAAAGTGATTTTTTGAGCTCTAATTGGTTCACCTGGGGATGGATGGAGACGATTATTCAGTGTGTAGCACGAAGCCTAAAGTGTTCATTTAGGACTCATGCTGGTAACCCAGAGTAAAAGGTCATGTCCTTTTGAATGGAGGACTGCTGTTTGTTTGACCTAAGGTAATAAGCAAATGGGCTTCCCAGGTGGCTCAGTGGTAAAGAATCTGCCTATCAATGAAGGAGACGTGAGTTTGATCCCTGGGTTGGGAAGATCCCCTGGAGAAGGAAATGGCAACCCACTTTAGTATTCTTGCCTGGTGGGCTACAGGCCATGGGGTTGTGAAAGAGTCGGTCAAGACTTAGTGAATGAGCATACATACGCGGTTTCACTGTATGTATGCACCACATTTTGTTTATTCATGTGTCAATGAACATTTGGGGTGGAGAAAAAGCATCTCCAGCCCATGGAGCAGAGACAACATATTTTTCTTTTCATATATAGTTTTATATCCCCTTTTTTCTTTGCACTCTCTTTGCTTCCTTCCCCCTTCCCTCCCTCTCTCCCATCCCTCCCTTCTCTCCTTCCTTGCTAATCCCAACCCCTGTAGAAAGTGAAAGTGGAAGTGAAGTCCGACTCTTTGCAACCCGGTGGACTGTAGGCCACCAGGCTCCTCTGTCCATGGGATTGTCCAGGCAAGAATACTGGACAGGAGTGGGTTGCCATTTCCTTCTCCAGGGGATCTTCCCAACCCACGGATCGAACCCTGGTCTCCCGCATTGCAGGCAGCCGCTTTATCCTCTGAGCCACCAGGGAAGCTCCAACCCCCGTAGAAGGAGGATAGAATTTGACTGAAGTTTGTTTTCAGTGGGAATCTCAGGGTATAGTACAATGACTACCTTTTACAAAATTATTACTATATAATTTATCTTTTAGAGCGGTTTTAGATTACAGCAAAGCTGAGCAGAGAGTGCTCCATGTGCAGTACTCACTGGGGAGTTCCCATATGCTCCCTGGTTCCTGTCCGCCCACACCCCACGGCTGCCCCCACTATCAACATCCCTCGTGAGAGGCGTGTGTTTGTTACAGCTGATAAGTCTACATTGAAACTTTATTATCATCCAAATCCATACTTTACTTTAGGTGAATCACTCAGTAGTGTACATTCTATCAGTTTTGACAAGTCGTAATGACATGTATCCACCATTATAGCATCACATAGAAGAGTCTCGATTTGCCTTTTTCCAGAATGTTGGAAATCATCCAGTATACAGCATTTTCAGATTGATGTCTCTCAAACGGTAGCACGTGTTTAAGGTTCCAGCATGTCTTTTCACAGCTTGATAGCTCATTTTTCTTCAACACTGAATACCATTCTATTATCTGGGTAGACCACAGTTTATTTATCCATTTACTTACTGAATGGCATCTTGGTTACTTCCAAGTTTTGGCAGTTACGAATACAGCTGCTACAAACATCCATCTGCAGATTTTTGAGTGGACATAAGTTTTTGACTGACTTGAAATACACGAAATAAATACCATGGAACACAATTTGCAGATTATATGTTAAGACTACATTTGGGCTGAGGGCCGCGGGGCCGGGGCCTGCCACGAGCCA
>NW_011494876.1:549205-553851 GCF_000754665.1 Bison bison bison | reverse complement strand
ACATTTGGATTTGTAAGAAACTGCCAAACTGTCCTTCAAAGTGTCAATGACTTCCTTTTGGGTTTTACTGTTTTCCTTTCAAAAACCAGGAGCCCAGACTTGATTTTAATACCTAAGTCACAGGTGTCGGCAGCGTAAATTAACTGAGAAAATTGATAGGGAAATCAGTCATCTACATAAGGCCTGGGATAAGATGGTTCTTTTTTTTTTTTTTCCTTTACTCTTGCATAGTTGTCCAGATGAACTGGAAATGGGGATATGGAATTGGGAGAAGGTCTTTATGATCTTTTCGGTCATTAAGTTTTGATTTATGAAGGCTTAAACCAAGTCGTTTTGCAGAAAGGAGAGGAAGAAGTCCTCTAAAGAATTAGGCAATGGTTTAGGCATCAGGGATAATTAAGAAATTGGACAAGAGGCAGGCTTCTTAGCCTAGCAGATTGTAAGAATCAAGGAACACCATGATAAAAAATGAAGTTGGGAAGATCAGATGTTTAGAAAGAAGAAAGTCTGTTATGGACACCAATGTGGTTAGCACTTGCTGATGGAATTAATTTGAAGACTAATAAAGTTCTTATTTGTGATTAGCCAGAAGATTGTGGTTTAATGGTGGACATTTTTGTTTTAAATTCCTAAAATGGGAAGATCATGGACCTCATTTCTGTATTCCCATTATTTCCTCTACTGCAGAGAGAAAGAAAAAAAAAGCTCAATTTGTCCTTGAATTTCAGTAGTGAGTGGCTGAGAAAAATCACCTGCTGTTGTCATCTGTGTCAGGGATCACACAGGTGACATAATTATCACTTGCCACTTGAACAGAGGAGAGCAATTACAGCAAAGGCACTTCCTTGTTGTATTTCAGTGTGACAGGCTTGCCAAATTGATGGGCAGTAGATGCACAAGGCACAAGGTTTTAGGATAATTTGTGGCTCAGCTGGTAAAGAATCCTCCTGCAATGCGGGAGACCTGGGTTTGATCCCTGGGTTGGGAAGATCCCCCAGAGAAGGGAAAGGCTACCCATTCCCAGTATTCTGGCCTGGAGCATTCCACGGACTGTATAGTCCATAGGGTCACAAAGGGTCGGACACGACTGAACAACTTTTTTTTCCCCACATCCAACGAAGTGGAGATCTTTGTCAGAGAATGTAAAAATTAGCTGAGCAAATTTCACCCTGATTATTTTAATGTGTGTTTTAGAAACATAGCTAGAACTTCTTCTTGGGTCAAATACTAAACAAAATCCAATAATGGGAGATAATTGATTCATGCTTGGTGAAATCTAGGCAGGTTTATATAAATTGGCCCATGGAAAAGGCAAAGAAATTAAGCAATATCATGTGAGTGGCTGTCGGCTGGAGGGTCAGAAACAATAAATGATGGTAACAATTTGCAGCAGTAATGTTTATTCATTAGAAATGGCCAGTAACGCCGGAAGAAAATAGAAATCATTTTTAATGTACCCAAAGATAACCAGTCGTCATACAGATTTTTTCTGTGCATTTGTAAATTATATTGATATACTGCCTGTAAGATTGTCCCCATTGATTGTCGCTGCCTTATAGCCTACCCTTGTATAATCCCCTCCCTTTGAGTGTAATTAGATTATAAAAGATTGTGGCTTCTGTCTCGGGTGCTCTCTCTCTGATGGAAGCCAGGGGCTATGTCGAAAGCTCCCATATGTAAAGCCCCCGTGGCAAGAAACTGAGGGAGGCCTCCAGTTGACAGACATCGAGGAATTGAGCCACTCACTCCAACATTCTTTGCAGGACTGAATCTTGGCAACAACCATATGAGTGAGTTTGGAAGAAGGTCTCCATTTGAGCCGTCAGATGGGGTTGCAGCCCTGGCTGACTGCAGTGTAATGGGAAACTCTGAGGCAGCCTGGCCTAGCTATGCCACTTCCGGATTTTAGACCCACAAAAACTCTTAGGTGGGACATGTTTCTAAGCTGCCAAGTTATTAGGGTAGTTTGTTATTGTAGCAATAGATAATTACTATGTAAATGTTTCAAAAAACTGGATTAGAGTGTCTTCTGTCAGTCAGAGTTCTAGCAGCAAACAGAAGGCACCCAACTGGGATTTTGAAGAGAAACTTGGGCAATGTTGGAAAATAATAAGGTACAAAGAGGGAGCCAGTGCTTACAACAGTGGGAAGCCATCATGCTCCCTAGACCTGCAGGGGAAAGGGAGCCTGAGAGCGGAAGCTGTTCCATGGGAGGGATCTGGGTGGGCGCAGGGAGGGAGCACAGACGAATTACCCTGACCTCTTTCTCCAGCAATCTTCACATCTGTCCATGACTTTCATTGGCCAAACCATATTGGAAACTAGGGAGCAATTCCTAAGGGTCGGCTCTCTAGGACAGAAAATTAGAGAAGAGAAAATAGAGAGAGGATTTGCTGGGGCATAAAGAGAGAAACCAACATATGCAAGTGCTCTTGTGCAACGTTTTTAAAAAAATATTTTTATTTGTTTACTTATTTATTTGGCTACGTCAGGTCTTAGTTGTGGCACATGAACACCTAGCTGAGGCACGTGGAAATTAGTTAGTTCCCTGATCCCCTGGGATCGAACCTGAGTCCCCTGCATAGGGAGCTTCGAATCTTAGCCACTGGACCACCAGGTAGGTCCCTGTGCAACTGTTTTTATGTTTACCATCCTTCTGTATCATTAAAGATTCTTCTACATCATGGCTTTAAACAGATACATATGGATACTATAACCACATTATCTCAATCATGCAATGATGAACATTTTTGGTTGTAGAGAAATTCTTCTTTTGCTCTGGATAACTGTGAAATGAGTATCCTTATAGTCATATTTCTATGGATTAAAAAAAATAGTTCCTTAGAGTACAATGGAATAAGTAGAAAAATTGAGGAATAGAAAACATTTTTTAGGGTTTTGATATCTTGCCATATCACTCACCAGAAAAGTTGCTTTGATGCTCCCTTTAGAAAAATCTTGGGGTTCCCTGGTGGCTCAGTGGTAAAAGGATCTTCCTGCAATGCAGGATATGTGGCAGGAGCTGAGGGTTTGATCCCTGTGTCTTGAATATCCCTGGTGAAGGAAATGGCAACCCACTCCAGGATTCTTGCCTGGAGAATCCCATGGACAGAGGAGCCTGGTGGGCTACAGTCTATGGGGTTGCAAAGAGTCAGACACAACTCAGCGACTAAACAAACACACACTCTAGAAAAGTCTTTGCCTATTTGATAAGTTTAAAAAATGTATTGTTTTAATTTTCATTTCAATGTTATTAAGGAATTTAAAATATTTTCACATGTTCATTAGCTACTTATTTTTCTTCCTTTGTGACTTTCTCCATTTCTTTCTATTGATATTGGTGTTTTTCTTTCTTTCTTTTTTAATGTATATTTATTTGGCTGCTCTGGGTCTTAGTTGTGGCATATGGGATCTAGTTCCCTGACCAGAGATCCAACCCAGGCTCCCTGCATTGGGAGCTTGGGGTCTTAGCCATTGGACCACCAGGGAAGTCCCTTTTTAATTTACAGGAGCTATTTAGTATTAAGAATTCATTCTTGTCATATGTGTTGCAAATATTTTTTCCTAGTTAAAAAAACTCATGCATAAACCTGTTTATTTGCCTTAAGAATATTAAAATATTTACCTTTTCCTTCTAGTAGTTTAATAGTCAAATTATGTCAAGTGAGAATTTTAAACCCATTTGGAACTGGTTTTGGAGGTAAATTATGAGACAGGGATGAAACATAATTTTCATCTAAAGGGTCATCTAACTGTCTCAAATTGCCAGCATCCGCTGGATCATGGAAAAAGCAAGAGAGTTCCAGAAAAACATATATTTCTGTTTTATTGACTATGACAAAGACTTTGACTGTGTGGATCACAATAAACTGTGGAAAATTCTGAAAGAGATGGGAATACCAGACCACCTGACCTGCCTCTTGAGAAATTTGTATGCAGGTCAGGAAGCAACAGTTAGAACTGGACATGGAACAACAGACTGGTTCCAAATAGGAAAAGGAGTTTGTCAAGGCTGTGTATTGTCACCCTGCTTATTTAACTTATATGCAGAGTACATCATGAGAAACGCTGGGCTGGAAGAAGCACAAGCTGGAATCAAGATTGCCGGGAGAAATATCAATAACCTCAGATATGCAGATGACACCACCCTTATGGCAGAAAGTGAAGAGGAACTAAAAAGCTTCTTGATGAAAGTGAAAGAGGAGAGTGAAAAAGTGGGCTTAAAGCTCAACATTCAGAAAACGAAGATCATGGCATCCGGTCCCATCACTTCATGGGAAATAGATGGGGAAACAGTGGAAACAGGGTTAGACTTTATATTTTTGGGCTCCAAAATCACTGCAGATGGTGATTGCAGCCATGAAATTAAAAGACGCTTACTCCTTGGAAGGAAAGTTATGACCAACCTAGATAGCATATTCAAAAGCAGAGACATTTCTTTGCCAACAAAGGTCCGTCTAGTCAAGGCTATGGTTTTTCCTGTGGTCATGTATGGATGTGAGAGTTAGACTGTGAAGAAGGCTGAACGCCGAAGAATTGATGCTTTTGAACTGTGATGTTGGAGAAGACTCTTGAGAGTCCCTTGGACTGCAAGGAGATCCAACCAGTCCATTCTGAAGGAGATCAGCCCCAGGATTTCTTTGGAA
>NW_011494876.1:542290-549105 GCF_000754665.1 Bison bison bison | reverse complement strand
GGTGAACTCTGGGAGTTGGTGATGGACACGGAGGCCTGGCGTGCTGCGATTCATGGGGTCGCAAAGAGTCAGACACGGCTGAGCGACTGAACTGAACTGTCTCAAAGCCATTTATTGAAAGGACAGCCTTGTTTTTGTTTTTTTTTTCCTTACTCATATGAAATGAAAACACAAACCCGCATGGAAAGCATAACCTTGTTGTTATTACTTAAAAGAAGACTGTCCTTTTTTTTCTTTAAACTTTTAATTTTGTATTGGGGTATAGCCAATCAACAATGTTGTGACAGTTTTAGGTGAACATGGAAGGGACTCAGCCATATATATACATGGATCTATTCTCCCCCAAACTCCCCTCCCATCCAGGCTGCCACATAACGTTGAGCAGAGTTCTACGAGCTAAAGAGGTGTAGGTCCCTGTTGGTTATCCATTTTAAATTTAGCAGTGTGTACATGTCCATCCCAAACCGCATAACTATTCCTTCCCCGCATCCTTCCTCTGGGAAGCCTTAAGTTCATTCTCTAAGCCTGTGAGTATCTTTCTGTTTTATAATTTCATTTTTATAATTTCTTTTCAGATTCTACATATAAGGGATGTCATATGAGATTTCTCCTTCTCTTTCTGACTTACTTCACTCAAAAAGAAGACTGTCGTTTAAAACAGAATTTTTACATTTTGTATTTTCTTTGCATATGGGTTAAGATATGTGAATATTTGTATTGAAAATGATTCTATTATTTTATCTTTCAATAAAGATCAGTAACAGGAACTTAGAACTTGGGTCTAGTTCTGGTTAAAGATTATGTCCTTTATTTCCCCTAATGTGGATATAAGTTTTTTTTACTTGGCTGCATCGCTCTTAGTCGTGGCATGTGGAATCTACTTCCTTGACCAGGGATCGAACCTGGGCCCCCTGCATTGGGAGCATGGAATCTTAAGCACTGGACAACCAGGGAAGTCCCCTAATTTGTTTTCTGATATATTGTTTTTGATGTCTTCCTTATTTTTATAAATACTTTCAATATTTCAGAACTTGTTTAAATGTAAACTTGGCTTACAGAGGTAGATTTAATGGAAGAAAACAATATTATTAGTATAATTTCACATGTTTCTGCATAGTTATTGCATTTCCCATTTTTTTTGAAATAGAAGATCTGAGTATATACTCTCCTTGCAATGTGGTGACAATGACAATGCATTGTAATTTTCCATTTAAAAGGCATGCACAACTGGTAATGGATCTTCTGGTAAGCATTTCACAGAACAGGGGCCCCAGGTCATGTTTGTTTTATCTGTATTTCCTAAAGGCTTTCCAGTGGCATCATGAAATACCTGATGGAGCTTTTACCTCTGTACAATAGAATGTAACATTTCTGTCTTGCTCTCTCTTAGGTTACTCACCAGCTGAGGACACTCAAGCAATCCTGGAGAGAGGTCTATGAGGTGAGGGACTGAGACCACCTGCCAAAAGCTGGCACTACTTTGGTAGCCATGGAAAGATGCCATTTTGGAGGTGGATCCTCCAGTCCTCACCAACTCTTCAGATATAGCCCTAGCCAATACCTTGACTGCAGTCTTATCAGAGAGACCCTGAGTCTGAACTGAGACAGGCTTGTTGCTGAAATTCAGCCTCTGTCCACTGGTGCTGAATTAAATCTCAGAGACAGAGCTTTGGGTGAAATAGTTATTGCTTTGCCAGGCAAAGGGGCAACAGCAGAATAATGCCTTTAAGACTGTGAGTCCCACTCTGGAGTGGGTAGCGAGGAGCCTTATCATGTTTAAGGAATAGGGCGTGATCAGCTTGTGGACATTCTTCTGATTGATTGGTAGTGAGGTAATTAGGAGTCAGTATCTAACCTGTGGTTCTAATTGGTCTGAGGTTACATGTTTGTGCGCAGTACACAGTTAACTTCTTCCACCTGGTGGGGGTTTCAGTATCTGCAAAACAACTCAGTTTCAGTATCTGCAAAACAACACAGTTAACCCCCACCTGGTGGGGGTTTCAGTATCTGCAAAACAACTCAAAGAACATGACTTAGGATATTATCTATAGTCCTTGAGGAAGAACTAAAGGTCCTTTCTTGACTGTTTAATGGCCAAAGTATTATTGTCTTGCTTGACCGTTTTCCTTTCTTTCTGCATTTTGTCACTTCTCTGATTAAATGTATTCTTTGAAAAGTTTTTGTACAGACAGAAGGCAGATGGACGAAACGGGTGGGGGGCTCTATCTTGGGAAGGCCTCGCAGGGTCCTGCTCAGTTACTGGCTGGGACCTGGGACTTGGGACTCTTTGCAGCAGTGCTTGCACCTTTACAAACATCTCATCAAGCAGTAAAGAAATTATAAGGGACTAAAAATAACTGATGCATGCACTAGTTATGCATGCACGGCCAGGGCAAATTATGAACAAGATAAAAAAGACCAAACACCCAACTATCACATCTGAGGAGTTGGGAACAAAAGCAGGGTACTGCACATGGTCTTTGCAGACAACAACTCCAAGGAGGTGCCCAAAGCACCCAAAGCATCCCTCCAGCCCAACCCTGGGATCTGCCCCCACCCTCACTCCAAGGACCAGCTCTCCTCCCCGCTCCCCTCTCCACTGTCTGTGAGGGAGCAAGCAAAGGCACCTGTTACTTGTTTTCACTCCTTTGTGCTACAGCATGAGTCCAAGTAAAGGCTTAACTGAATTTATTGTCTGGCCTCTTTTCAATTTTCAGTAACAAAACTGCTCAGGTAAGCCACGCTCAAATTCCTGGATGTTCAGAATTTGAAACGCTAAGGGTATTCTGCTAATCATTTCTAGATCATTTCTACTGGACGAGAATAAAGACTGTAGCAGTGGTATGAAAGACACAGTGAAGAAAGGCAGATAGAGCCTGCTAAGGCTGTAGCACAGGGTTTGAGGAAAGATGATGAAGGCATATTCAGTCAAATTTCAAGCCTGGGTGGCCTGTGTTCTCTGTAGGTTTGGGCCAGCTTCTGTACCAGTTGCAGAACCTGGATTCTGTAATGGTGCTCACCTTACAAAGCAGCTGTATCAGAGCACCTTATCTGAGATGTTGTTGGTCCTTAATAGAAGAAAACTTAGAAGGTATTTATTTAAAAAATGTAAAGTCACTGTCTGCTCCAAGAAGCTTATATTATGTACTTAAAGTGGTCTTTGAGGTGTGCAACTGGTACCACAGCTAACAAGATGAGCAAATGAATAACTGAACACGTGGATAATATTAAGTGCAAAAACTGTCCGTAAGGAGAAGTAGGGGCTTCCCTGGTGGCTCAGTGGTAAAGAATCTGCCTGCCAACACAGGAGACCCCGGTTCAATCCCTGAATCCGGAGAATCCCCTGGAGGAAGAAATGGCAACCAACTCCATTATTTTTCCCTAGAAATCCCCATGGACAGAGGAGCCTGGCAGAATACATTCCCTAAGGTCGAAAAGGGTCCAATCCAACTTAGAAACTGAACAACAATACGAAGTAGAGGATGCTAATTTTTAACTCAAAGAAGGAATTAAAAAAAAAAATCATTTATTTTTAATGGCACATGGCACTTGGTTGCTGCACCTGGGCTTTCTTTAGTTGCGGCCTGTGGGATCAATAGTTGTGGCTCACAGGCTTAGTTGCCCTGATGGCACGTGGGATCTTAGTTCCCTGACCAGGGATAGAACCCATGTCTCCTAAATTGGCAAGCTGATTTTTAACCACTGGACCACAAGGGAAATCCCAAGAAGGAAACTTTTGAAGTGCTTTTCTATAGTTAATAATTTTCTAATGATGAGTCTGTTTTATGGAAACGTCAGACAAAATTTCTACAGATGAAGCCAAACGATAAAGCAAAAAGAAATAACATTGGAAGCCACAGGCCTCCCCAGAAACTAGTCCGGCAGCTCCATGGCCACGCCTTCCACTTATAGCCACGCCTCCTTTAGGTTAACGCTTGGGCTTCACCCTACGCTCACGGGGGTGGGGCTTGCTGCACCAGGTTCTCAATCTAGGCTCATTTGCTCGCGAGAGTTCCTCCATCCAGCCTACTGAGAAGCCGTCGGACTTGGAGGCAGAGAAGAGTCGCGAGACTTGACTAGATCACCCTTTCCAGACTCCGCCCCTCCATCCCGGCACTCCTGGCGCAGCTTCCCCGTTTGCACGTGTAATTGTTGTGGTTCAACCTCACATGGCCGCGGAAGTGCCGGCGGCTTCCAAGATGGCGGCGCCCAGTGTCAGGCGTCCGTGACTCGCCTCTGGTCAGCCTTGAATTATAACCCTGATCAAGTCCATGGGGCCATGGACCGGCCTGGGTTCACAGCCTCGCTGGTGGTGAGTACAGGACTTTAGGAATGCCGGAGTCCTGCACCGGAACCCCGGTGTCTTCTCTTAGCACCTCCTTCCGGTTTTGCGCGGTGAATCGTCCCTGGGTCACCTGTCACCAGGTCTGGGAGGAAGCGCAGAGCTTCTGGGCCGCGGCGGGGCTTGTGTCAAGTCCCTAAGTTTGCTACCTGTATGCCAGAGAGGGACAGGAGTGGGTTAGCGGTGGGATACTTGACTCGTCCTCCGCACCGCGGTTTATCTAAAGGAAAAAGAAAAGCTTTAATTATATACTGTAACCATAGTTGGGAGAACTTGGCAGTTAATGAAATATTCACAAGGACTCTCAAGTCGCCTCCAGACCTGTTGGCCAAGACTGTAGTTTCGTTTTACTGTATCTTTTTTATTTTCGGAAAATGATGTATCCGTTCATTCAATACATAATTAATCGGCTATTCTGCGTCTGAATATTTTTCTAGGATTTAGGTATGTACTGATGAGCCCAAATAGCCGCGCTCTGCAGCCAGTGGTGTATAATAGGAAAGAAGAATCAACGTGTTTTAAAAAAACAACCCCCCCCCCCAAAAGTCCTTCAATAAATATTTTGAAAACAGGTCCAGTAGGGGTTACTAGATACAGTGGTGAACCAGACAGATTGCCTGTTTTTTCATTGTGGGAGAGTGGGCAGAGGCAGAAAACAGACAAATATCTTTACGAAAGCTTTCCTGAGAAATGGAGACTCAGAGGGCTTTCTTCATTCAATTATCCAATGTTTTCTGCAGGTGTGGGAGATAACATGGTGAACAAGATAGACCTGGTCTGGTGGTGGAGGCTGAAGAGGGAAATGATTGTTAGTCTGAATGACGTGAGGGTTACTTTCAGCGTGCTATGGAGAGATGTGGAAGGGGGATCTTACTCAGACGTGTGGAACGTTGGTTTTAAATCCAGATTTGTGGAGATCTGTGGAAGCTAGGTTTTAGAGATGCAGAGAGAGGCATTACCACTCTTGAAGGCGTTTCCCTGTACAGCTGGTGAGATAGCAGTAGTACTTGTGAGAGCATTGCTCTGTGGGGAAGTAGGGTAAGCTTTTTAGGTACAGCATCTGGTTTAATTCTGACAGCAATTGAAGTCTTATCCTAGTTCTCCCAGTGAGGGAACTGAGGAGTGGTATGTTAGATTATTTGTCCGAAGTCACACAAGTGAGATACATTTCATGTGTATTAGTGTCTGAGCTCAGATTCCAGGCAGTGTAACATGGGATTTCGTGCTCCTTATTGCTCTTTAAGACTGTCTCTTAAGTCAACAACAGTAGCAGTTGCTGAAAGCAGGTGTCAGTTAAGGAAAGAAACATGGTTTTAAAATTTGTTTAGGATTTATTAAATAATGGTACATATGCATACTTTTTAAAGTGTAGTTAAAGAGAGTAGAATTAGGATGGATTGGTAGAAGTTTCAAGGAAAGTTTTCCTCCAGCTGAATTCATTTCATGTGCAGTTTCTCTGCCATATATTCTGCCTACTGGTACTGTGATTGCCCTTGGAGATTTGATGGCAAACAAACCAAAGCATTAACCATAAGGTGCTGTGAAAGAAATGAATTGAGGTATTACTGAGAGAGAATCATCTTGGAGAACTAAGATCCTGCATGCTGCATGGCCTCAAAAAATAAAACTCAATGACAATGACCACCCCCCCGCAACATGGTTAGTAACCTTTTGTTATAGTCATTAATTCATGTGTTCTTCTAATAGTTATTAAGTGCCTACTATGGCCTACTGTGTACTGGTGCTGGGAACATATTGGTGAAAAAAACAGGTATGGATCTTACAGTCTCGTGGGACACACACAAACTTTGAAGAAATGGTCAGATGCTCAACTATAAAATTAAAATTCTAATCAGTGTAGAACAAGAGGGTCTAAACGCAGACTTGGGGGATTAGAGAGCATCATGTACACAGTCCTGGAAACGGGCGAGATCAGATGACTCAGGAAAAAGGTCAAGGTGGCCAGAAGGTGCCTAGCAAAGCGTTAATGATGGAGTTGGGGGTGGAGAAGTGGCGGGGGGTTGGGGGGCGAACTTCTAGAGGCTTTCAGGTTGTACTGTGATTCTGTTTTTCATCCTAAGGGCTTTTGGAAACTTTAAAGAGCGTGGAAATCTGTTTTACAAAGACAAAGCTGCCATTAGTGTAGAGGTCAAGAAGCGCTGTAGGGAGAGTGGGTGGAGGATGCGGAAGAAGGCAGATCTCATGGGAAGCCACAGCTTTGCGTTGAGGAGGTTAAAGTCACTGGTGGCCACTTCACCTGTGGAGAAAACAGAGAATGTCGGGGAGGGATGTTCTCTGGAGAAGCCATGTTAATGTTTTTCGTGTTCTTAGTTGTGGTCTAGGCTGGGGGCCTGTGATCATTTTGCTTAGTTAAATTAGGCAGGTGGTTTGGTTTTTGTCCTGTAGTTGAGTAGCTGTGATTTTGTTTTTCCTGTTTTTGCCAGCTTTCTTTGGAGAAATAAAGGTTTCATAG
>NW_011494876.1:527021-542190 GCF_000754665.1 Bison bison bison | reverse complement strand
TACGTTCTTTTTGGGTTTTGTCTAGTACTTAGGATTTTCTCTGTAATCTACCGTAAATGTTGAAACGAATCCTTTGGTAACCTTTTTGATACGTGATCATAAATAAAACAATTTCTCAGGCTGAAGAAAAAAAATAAATTGGTAGTGTTCCTTAAGATTTAATTGCTGCTGACTTGATGTAAAATTATAAGCATTCCTTAAGGTTTAAGGTTTTAAAAAAAATCTTAAACATGTTGTTGTGTGTCTACATTTATATGTATTCTTATTCCTGTTAGCTGTATTTTTTCCAGTCTCATGAATTTACATGATACTTGAGTTATAGAAGTTTGAAATTCATAGAAGTTAGTAGCTCTTGATTCATGATTTGCTAGATAAGTAGATTGAATCTGATCGTTTACTCTCAGTATACAAGAATTCTGATGAAAGAATGGCTGGAGAATCAATGCATGCAAAGTAGCCAAATTGATTAAAAAGTAATTAACTTACTGATTAAAATTTAGCAGTAGATAGTAAGCATCTTTGTGAACCCCTTCCTAAGATTAAAGAGAAAATTAGAATGAAGTGCAGCATATTTTTAAAGAAATCAGTCATATCAGACATTCTCACAAGAATTTTAGTTTTCCTTGTGTTTTGAGAAAATGAAGAGTCAGGCAAAATATTTTATTACATACTGAATTTATAAAATCCTTAAAGAATAAGTGAGAAGAGTGTTGAAAAAGTTGACTTTTAATTTTTATTTTTTTAACTTTCCTAATTGTGACCTTTGCCCTGTGGCTTAGCTGATTTCCACATTGTCTTTTTTTTATTCCTACTCCCACTTGATACTCTACTGGCACATCTCTGTGTTCTTTTCATAACAACTTGTTAGGTCATTTGCAGAGTGACCTGCATGGTTCTGTCATGCCTTTCAAGGTAGTGTACACTAATTTTTAATAATTGACCTATGCTAGCCATTGAAAAACGGAGATTATTTCGTTTCTCATCCGAGTAATTTCATTTTTCCAGTGAACTCTTGCAGTGGTTTTATCATGCATGCCAAGTAGAGCAGAAAGTGTTTGCTAGGTACTAACCCTTATACCACCTGAGCACTTTGTAATCCCAAAGGATGGAAACAACAGATGATTTTGAACTCTGCCTGTATGTTTGAATAGTATTGATTCCTCTTTGTGTGTGTCATGGAATATATAGTTTTTAATGTCTACTTTTACTTTTTGAATAGGTAATATATTCACATAGTTCAAAGTCTAAAAGATAGGAAAGTTAGCAATTCAGTTTAAAAATTACTGAGTAGGAACCATATTGCCGCTTTATAATTCTTCCATTTACTTGCTATAAAGTGGTGTTGATTCATGTCTGTAAATGGGTACCTTCAGACCTTGTGTATTGACCTTTCTCTTCTGCTGTCTCTGAGTTTCTGTTTCTTGGAGTTTCTTTTTGCTTTGACTAAGCTGTAACCAGTTTTTAAAATGTTCTCCTCTGCCAATGCTTTACTGTAATCACAAGGGGCAGGCTTGGTTTTCAGTCAGAT
This sequence comes from Bison bison bison, assembly GCF_000754665.1. Classification (NCBI taxonomy): domain Eukaryota; kingdom Metazoa; phylum Chordata; class Mammalia; order Artiodactyla; family Bovidae; genus Bison; species Bison bison. The sequence continues at coordinate 540,662 of NW_011494876.1, read as the reverse complement.
TTTAAAGTGCACGTTCCCTAAAGCAACGTGGTGTCTCTTGGGAGATGATGCGTTTGAGTCAGGTTTAATGCCCTCCAGGAATTTAGCTCTATTTTTTCATTTATTCCCTTAAATTAAAATTTATCAAGGAATTTTCCAATATACAAAAAGTAGAGAAAATATCAAGAATCCTCAGATATGTGATTCTTAAAATGTGGATCTAGATTCAAAGGCAACATTACCAATTTAGAATGGAAATTTCAAAACAATTTATTTCTTAAAATGCAGATCCACTACTCAGTTAAAAAGGCCAAAAATAAAACATTTGGTATAATTTGGAAAGAATACTGAGATAAATTGTCAAATGTAAAAAACACAGTGCTGCAAACCACCTTTTACTTAAAAAGTAAAATAAAATACATATTCATATTTTAAAAAATTTGCCATTTACTTGTTTATTTTTAATTTGTGTATTTTTTTGGCTGCACAGCATGTGGTATCTTAGTTCCCCCCCCAGGGGTGGAACTTGTGCCCCCTGCAGTGGAAGCACCCAGTCCTGACCACTAGATGTCCAGGGAGGTTCCTCAGATTCATATTTGCTCGTGTGTGTTACCTGAAGTAACTTAGGACGTATACAATAAGAAACCAGTAAGAGTGATGCCCTCAGTTTTTCAGGATAAGGAAGGAGACTTTGAACTCTCTACTTTTCTGAGGTTTGTTTGTTTCACTTTTTTGAACCCTATGAAATCATTAATTTAAAATTAATTTTAAAATTGTTAAAGAAATCATTAAACATTTGTTTAAAACTGAATATATAATATAAAATTCACAGTTGGAAACTATAGCATAATAATGGTTATTTTCACAGGACAAATCTGTAAATTCAGGTAGGAGGTCTTTTGACTATGCCAAAGTAGTCTGGTGAAGTTTAAAACCATGTTTGAAAGAAATATGCTTTAAAAACTACCTTCTTATCCCCATCCGTCAAATGGAAGCTTATTAGTTTTTTGTAAATTTCCTTTTTTTTTTTTTTAAGGCTGGCGGAGTAGCAGGTGTCTCTGTTGACTTGATATTATTTCCTCTGGATACCATTAAAACCAGGCTACAGAGCCCCCAAGGATTTTATAAGGCCGGTGGTTTTTATGGAGTATACGCTGGAGTTCCTTCTACTGCTATTGGATCCTTTCCTAATGGTAACAATTATATTGATATTTTCATTGCTTTATATAAAGCCAAGCTAATGGGATTTATTTTCAGAATAATATGTGGTCCAACCCTAGATAGAATTCCTTATGTTTAATATAGTTGATACTTGGAATTTGTTTTCTATTCATTAATCCATTATTTTTGACTCAACTAGTGCTATTGATGCCATCATAAACAACAACAAAAAACCAAAACCACGAGCAGTCTTTTGAAAGTGGTTTTCATGGTAGAACTCCTAGTTAGACTCCTCTGGCGTTGATTGTGATGCCTTAGAGGAGTTGTTCTCAACCTTGCCTGAATGTTGAAATCTCTTGGGGAGTTTTACAAACTACTGATGCCTGTGTCTCTCTGACAAGTTTAACTGGTCTTGGCTTTGCCTGGGTATCAGGAGTGTTAGTAGCTTCCCAGGTGATTCAGATGTGAAGCTAAGCTCAGCAATCTCTGCCTTGGGGAGTCTCGTTGAGCGGGTGAACCTGTTTTATTTAATCCACCTGTTGGTATACTCTTTTTTATTCAGATACTTATGTTGATAATTGTTTACTGATGCTTTGATTGGCACTCAAACTGAGCAAACAGAAAACCACTGCCACCAAACAGACACTCACAAAACCACTGCTCCGTTAAAAATAAAAATTATTTTTTTTGATTTATTTTTAATTGAAGGATAATTGCTTTACAATATTGTGTTGATTTCTACCAAACATGACAGAAGATTCTTCAATTCTAAGGTTTGATTTCTTTTTCGCAGTGTATTTCATGAGAAATTCTTTCTTGTTAACCTGACATTGAAATGTCCATCTGTAAAAAGCACAGTATTCACATAAAGATTTGTAGTGCAAATCTGTTTGGTCCTTTAGTTGATCCCTTCTTCCCTTTCCCCGAGCCATCCTTAGAACAGCCAACTGTTTTGAGGTTATCCTTGAATTCTTTTCCGTGGAGAAGGGAAAGGCTACCCACTCCAGTATTCTGCCCTGACGAATTCCATGGACTATATAGTCCATGGAGTTGCAAAGAGTTGGACATGACTGAGCGACTTTCACTCACTTTGAATTCTTTTATGCCTAAATTTTCAGTAATCCATTATAGCAAGTCACCATTTAGCACGCACTCCATGCCAAATATACTGTTAGTGGGAGATGGGCCTTGGTTCCTATATTTGCCTGTGTTTCAGTCACCTGATCGCCTAATGAGTTTTTTTTTTAAAAGAAAGTACTGCTGCCTGTGACCCACTCTCAGAGGTATGGAATTTAGTTGGTCTGAGGTGTGGCCTGGGCTTTGGATTTTTAAAAAAATATATATCCCCTGGTAATTTTAATATGCAGACAAGTTTGGGAACCTCTGAACTAGGGAATTGCAAAGAAATATCAATATGTTACTAAGTACCTATCTTTTCGGTACTCCTCCTTACCTTGTCTCCTTCACTGTTGTAAATAATTTTTCTCTCTTGCATATTGTGTAGGGATTGTTGATTGATGAAGTATTAGTGATGGTCTTCAGGGTATATGGGCCTCCCTTAAGCTCACAGGACTGGTTTTGATACTTGTGAGCAGGAGTTTATATAGAGAACATGGTTTTGAATTTTTGTATGTTTGAGAAAGTGGATGTTCTTGGACTGCTTTACTTTGCCCTCCACAGAACATCATTGAATAGGAGAGGCTGGGTAAAAAGTCAGAGTGCCACCATTCCAGAAATGGCTGTTTTTCTGCAAATTTTTAGTGAATTGAAACCCTTTATGAGGCACTTTAAACATTTTTTGCTATTGGTTCAAGTTCTCTTCAGAACACAATACATCATTTTAACATATAGCGGTTGTAGGTTTTTTTGAGGACGTATTGTGCAGCGAGTGGAAGGGGCTGAGGGCTGCGAGAGGAGAAGAACTGTAGGCAAGATCCATACGTAGTACGTGTTTAGAAGGGAATGCAGAAGGAATGTAAAGGAACCACAGTTTTTTTGCTTTGTTTTCACTCGGCGGGGTTGGGGGTGGGTGGTGCAATGTCCAGGAGGTGGAACTTAGAGCTGAATTCAATTGGTGATATTCTAGCCCAGTGGTCCCCAACCTTTTTGGCACCAGGGACTGGTTTTGTGGAAGACCGATTTTACCACAGACAGGGGTGTCTGTGTGGGGGATGGTTTTGGGATGATTCAAACATATTCCATTTATTGTGCACTTTATTTCTCATAGTATTACATCATCTCCACCTCAGATCATCAGGTGTTAGATCCCGGAGACTGGGCACCCCTGTTCCAGCCCATTTAGCGAGTGGGCCAAAACAGGATCAGCCTAAGTAAGAATCGCAGGTGGGAATTAGGTCCTGCGTTAACTAAATACAGCTGCCCGCTTGGGCCTTACTCATCCAGGTACAGCGTGCCGCCTCTTCTGGCCTGCTGTTTGTTAGCTGCTGAGGAGTGTTTGTTACAAGCTTACTGACTAAGGGTAGAGAACTGCTTTTCACTCTCAAGCTCTTTTCCTGAGTATTTCAGACTTTGCTGTGACATGTTCAAATGACCTTTGAAAGATGATTTTGCCATGTATTTATGTTTCATGCCAAATCTTTTATGTAACTGATAAACATCTTTGATTAACAGTGCATGAGAAGTCTAAAAGTGTTCCTGTGCTGCTAAGGTTAGTTCATATGATGGGGTAGCTTTTTAGAGATTTTGATTTTCAGTTTTAGTTAAATAGTTGATTGTTTTCTTGAAGTAAAGGTGAACTGAGGTAGTACAAAGTAGCCATGGTTATTTTGAGTATCCAGCAATAAAGCATAATGGAATAGGTGTTTTATTGAGATACATGTTTGCAGTTTTAACCTATCTGTAAATTAGTGTAGTTGATTATTTTATGATCATATGTAAAGATATTTTGTGTCACAGATATTCATATCCTTTTCTAAAACTCTTATTAAAAAGTGTTAAGTGACTTGTCAGTACAAATTGGTAAGTGCCAGGTTAGCTGTTAGGGTTCCTCATGGCAGCAGGGTCATGTCTTCTGCATTTTTGTAAGTCCAAGGTCAAGCGTGTAACATGGGCTCAGTGAAATCCGTAAGAGTGATGGGATGGCAGGGGAAGAGTACATATTATTATATCGTTATTATTTTTACTTATGTTTGAAATATTTAAAAATATAAACAACATATTTATAAATATTTATATTTATTTATATTATTCATATTTAATATTTATTATCTTCATTGTCTCATAAGTTACTGTGTTGTAATTTTTTTTGAGAAACATATTCACAGTTTGCACAGATATTTAAGCTTTGTGAGAGACTGGTTTGTTTTAAATTTCAGCTGCTGCCTTTTTTGTCACCTATGAATATGTGAAATGGATTTTGCACACTGATTCTTCTTCGTATTTGATGCCTGTGACACATATGTTGGCTGCCTCGGTTGGAGAAGTGGTAAGTAATAAATTATGTGTATAACATACTTCAGAAATGCAAAGCATGAATTATCTTCAGTATATATATTACTTCATTTCATTTTCAAAAGACACTTCTTTTTTAAATTATGAAAGTCTTAAATCCCAATAAATGTAAATGAATTAAACATGATAGCTGATAGTCTAGATAGTATGAAAGAAGAATCCAGATATGTGTTATTTACAAGAGACATACCTCAAACCTAATTATACAGAAAGAATAAAATTAAAGAAATAGAAGAAAATATCCATGTAAATTGTGGCTTTTTGTTGTCAGCATAATTGAGCAAGAACTGTTTCCTAGAACTCCCTTTCCAAGGGTTCCATGTTAGCTTGGCTACAAGAGAAATCTGCACAACATTTTGAAGGCGAAAGTGACGCAGCATTTGTGTTCATGCTCAGAAGGTTGGTGTGGGGTCAGACACAGTTGCAGTTCATACACCTCATCAATGATCTTTTGGCTTCAGGAAGCAAGCCAGGCCTCCAGCTGCTCCACCTCCCACAGGATCATCATCTTCAGCTTCTCTAAGTTTTGAGTCAGATGTGTGGGCTCTGGTGAAGGATGCTGCTTGGTCCTACAGGACACCCACAGCCTTGAGATGGGTGGTGGAAAATGTGACATTCAGTTTGTCCTTGCTTGTCTCCATTTCACACCCATCCTTCCTTCCTGATTGCCTGTCTTCTAAATTTCTGTGCCAACTCTCCATGCAGAGGCAACAGTGCTATATGAACTGCCTAGTTAGCTCTCACAATTACTGTTCGTATCCCTGTGATAACTCCTTATTCTTACCTTTCTTAGTGATTCTACTCCTCTGGTCAGCCCTCAGTGATTCAGAAAGGCTACTTGAGTGTGGATAGTAATGTTAATATTAGCCCCCTTCCCCAGAAAAAGACTTAAATGAAAAAGAAACTGTTGTATACTGACACAAGGAACAATTCTCTTGGGAAATGTAATAAACCTGAACTTGGACTAAATAGCATAGTCTCAAAATATAAAGCAAAAAATTGCCAGAATTATAATGAAAAATCAGTACAATAATTATCTTCATTGGTGATGGTCACATCTACTTTATAAAAGTCCTAGGACCAGGCAGGCATAACTTGTTAAGACCATAGAAGATTTGAACACAGTGACAGGAATGGTCTAATGGATGTGTAAGGAGTTCTGCACCTAATTGCTAAAGATTATTTTTTTAAGCGTACTTGGAAGCTTTAATAAATCTCTCCTTGAAGAGAATGTTGAAAGAAGTTAGCTCAAAAGACATTAAATTCACAGAAGTGTTTTATATAAAACTTACTTTTGATATTGGTTTACAAATAATTTTGTAGAACCCAAGCCAACTCTGGATTTAAAGTTGTATTAATAATTTACTGAACTTGTAAGTATGATAGGACTAACAATATGTTAATTTTTGGAGTAGCAAAGAGCATAAAGTAGTAGTTCCTTTATGAGTTAGAGACACCTTTAGGAAGCTAATGAAACCTGTGGTTGTCTCTCCAGTAAGCTGCGCTTGTGCACAGTTTGTGTACAGTTTCTGGGGATTTTCGTTCCCCCAACTCTTACCCAAAGTAAAGACTCCAGGACTTGAGTTCTGCCTGAAAATTAGTGTGCCATTTAAAAGCAATTTATATTTAATTAAATCTTTTAACTTACTATCCCTGGCTTATGTTTTTGTGATCATGTTCTGACATTAGAACCCATTGTATGCAGTTATTTTCACGTATATATACTAAAGAACAGCAAACAGTGTGAGAGAGTTGGATTGTCTCTCAGCTTGTAAAAATTCTGTCCTTCTGACTTGTGTTGCCGCTGTTTTAGAATTGCTTGTTAGTTTGATTTAGTTTAAATATATTCTTGTAAACTCAACACTTGGCTTATATTTTGTAGTATGTTCTGAGAGCAAGCTTTAAAAAGAACTTGGCTTCTTTTTTTTTTTTTTCATTTCACATAGGACCATTGTGCTTGAAACTTGATTTGCCATGTTGGAGGGTAGACTTTCGGGTTATAAAATTTCTCTTAGACTTAAAAAAATTATATAAAGTGTTAAAATCAAATCGGGCAAAGGAGAGCTGTTAGGTTAGTCAGATTAATGGTACAATATTTGATCTGTAGAAAATATTGTATTCTAATATGTTAGTATCTGTAAATGTTTTTTTTTTTTTTTTAACTGGAACCTTTTAAATGTAATATTCTGTGTGTGAACTGTTGGGCAAAAGAGATGAATTGAGTAGGCTTCAGAGTTAGAAAATAGGTATCTGTAAGACTGGAAATAAATAATTCTAGGATAGTTTTCTCTGTATTGTGTCTCATAGTGTTTGCATGGTCCTTAAGGTAGTAAAGCCTTGTGTCAGATGCCTTTTTATAGCCTCTGTGGTGCCAGGAGAACCTTAAGATGAGAACTGATCAGCAGCAGGTATATAGACTGAGGATTTCACTGGTGAAACATGGCTTGATGTTGACTTTGATTTTAAATTCAGTTACGTTTAGTATGGTAAAAAGTTTATTCCATTTATGGAGTTTGTGAAGTGTTTTTCTTGTGCGCCTGTGATCTTTCGACTTTCTTGATAAACTCCTAAAGGCGGTCAGTGTCAGTGTTCCCAGCACATGTGCCTGCTGCCTTTCTGTTTTAGTCATTTGCTTCTGTTTCACAGAGCATCGACTTTCGGTTTCAGATTCAGCCAAGTGTGGTCGCTGCAGGAGAAAGAACCAGATGCATTTAGGAGAAACAAATAGGTGAAATAAAAAGGAACAGAATATAAAAAACACGTATAGCTGTCAGTGGTCAGAAAGGTGTGAAGAGACCTAGAGAAAATCAGATACAGTTTAGTGCAGTCCTTGTTCTGTAATGCATTTGTGGTAATATAAGATAGTTACGGTTGCAAACGGATGCCTTACAAACAATATTGTATATTTGTTGGCATTAAGTGTGTCCAGTTACTTTGTTGTAGTGATTGATAAGTGTGTGAAACTTAGAAACAAGCAAGCACTGCTGTAGTAACCATTCCCTGTAGTAGCAGGTTGATTAAAAGTTAATGACAAATCAATAAAACTATAATTACAACCTTCTACCTTATGTTTGTAATTTGGAATACAGTAAAATCGATCAAATAAGATTTAATATGTAACAACAGCAAGAAGAGTCCCATTTGTGCCATTTTTATTAGGAGGTTTGCTGTACCAAATCTCTAAATCCCTGTCTCAATTATTTTATGGCTCAGTTTTCATCAGACACAGAAAAAGCCCTGTAAGAAGTAAATAGAATCTGTAATTAGACCAGAAGGCTTGGGGTGGGTTTACTTTAGTATAACAGATGCTATGACATTGCAGTGGTAATGATTTTTTTTTTTAACTTTAGAATTTGACTTTTCTTGGGTCTTATTGTACTTATGGCCTTAGTCAATATTGTTTTCAGAAATGAAAGAACATTAAAGTTTCTTGGCTGTTGAAAGCAGCCCCTGTGCTTTAACTTGCTCACGGGTGATGTGTGTGGATGGGGGTAGATTTTTCTTTTCAGTCCCGTTCCAACTTGGGATTGAGAAAGCTAGGAACACAGTGATACCATGTTTTCTTTTTCCTTTTTTTTTTTCTGGTCACAATAGGTGGCATGTGGGATCTTAGTTCCCTGATCACGGATTGATCCTGGGTCCCCTGCAGTGAGAGCATAGAGTCCTAACCATTGGACTGCCAGGCAATGCCCAGTGATACCATTTTCTGAAGTACTTCTAACAGTACTTCTCCACATAGTAATATGGCCCAGGGAGCACCGACTTTAGAATCAGTTGCCTGGGCATCAGTTTACAAATGAAGTTTTTGGGAAGTGACGCTGTGGGTCCTGCATTTTCAGCACGATTCCTAGATGGTTCTGGAGTTCAGTGATATTTAAGCACGACTGATGAAGGACTATCAAAAACTTAAATATACAACCCAGTCGTAAATATTTTTACTGAGTTGACGTGGCAGTCATGTGTCTAAGAATACTCAGCAGGTATGGAGCACACTGATCAAAAGCGTGATTCCTTTTGTCTTCCTCAGAATTCCATATTTTTTGGCCTACTGAAAAATCTTAGTTTATTAGACTGGTTAGTTTTTGAGGGTGGCAGTGTATTCACACGTGGAGATTTTGAAGTCAGAGTGAGCATTGCATGCAGCATTTTCAAGGCCAGTCCTGCCTGGAAGAGCCTTGAAAGTGAAAGTAGTGTAGGCTGTAATTTGCTACTGTAGCAACTGACAAGGTCAGTGGAGCTACTTCCTACAGTAGTCATTCCAGGGGTTTGTTGAATGTCAGATATGGGTTAAGCACATCATTTTTATTCAGCTTCACCACTAAATTGGCTGCTTAGAGGATTAGATGCATTGTTGTCAGGAGTGTTACCGGCTACACAGCACAGTTGTATGTGTTACTTATTATTTTATATTTTCCCTCAGTGGGGATTTAAGCTGTTTTTGATTATGTTGTTCATAGCATGTTTTAAAGTGCTTTTCATGATGTTTACTGACCTTTTTTAAGAAGAACCACTGAGCAAAAAAATAGAAAGGTTGATAAATTTTGAAATATGTTTCATCTTTTGAAATGATCATGAAAGGTTTTGACTATCCATAAATTAATAGAGATGCACTCTCATTTGAAATTGTGTTAGCAGTTTGTTAGACTCCTGTGCAGTTGTGTAGTCAAGTTATGGATGATAAGCTGAGTGGAAAATAAGATGGGCGTCACTGAAGTGCAGGATTGCTGTCAAGTCAGGAGGAAGCTCGCGGGAATGCTGCAGGTGAAAATGCCTGTGTGTGTTAAGATGCTTGAAGGCAGGAGTGTACAGACAGTGCTGGGAAGTTTGTTAGACAATTAGAAGCTGCAGCCGTACTGTTAGGTACCCAGCCACACTCTCTCAGGCACTTTGTTTTTTGATGAATATGAGCACATGCCTCTTCCAAGGGGGCTTTTTGCCCTGTTCTGTCTGTTCATTTTCCACTGGGCTGGGGAACCTTTCTACTTTAGAAACATTAAGTACATAAGGCAGACTTGATAATTCCTCTTTCTTCTTTTAAAAAAACTTATATATGGGGCTTCCCAGGTGGCACTAGTGGTAAAGAACCTACTGCTAATCACTTCTTGGCCTTCTGGCTAAGAGCAAGTGAAGAACCTACCTGCCAGTGCAAGAGACATAAGAGACTCAGGTTAAATCCCTCGGTAGGGAAGATCCCTTGGAGGAGGGCATGGTAACCCACCTCAGTATTCTTGCTTGAAGAATCCCATGTGGAGGGGCTTGGCGGGCTATATGTCCATAGGGTTGCAAAGAGTTGGACATGACTGAAGCGACTTAGCACGCACATGCATTTATTTATTTGGCTGTGCTGGGTCCTTGGTGCTGTGTGGGCTTTTCTCTAGTTGTGAAGAGTGGGGGCTACTCTTCCTTGCAGCGTGTGGGCTTTTCAGTGCGATATCTTCTTGTTGCAGGCATGGGCTCTAGAGCCCAGGTTCATTAGTTGTGGCTAACAGCCTTAGTTGCTCCACAGCATATGGGATCTTCTTGCACTAGGGCTTGAACCCCTGTGTCCTGCATTAGCGGGCAGATTCTTTACCACTGAGCCACCAGGGAAGTCCCGTAAGTCCTTCTTAAGAACACGAAACAATAAGAATTATAGAAAGAATTGTCTCCAGATTTATAAGAAGAACCACCTTCCTATTGCTTTCCCTTTTGCTATCCTTTGCTCATTTGGACTTCTTCGTTTCCTTTATCTCAGCTGCTTTTGTTCAGCTCCTCTTAGTTTCCTCCACCACTTTTGTTATCCCGACTTTGCAGTGTGGATTTAGACCTGAAGAAGGCCTCAGTGTGTTTTTGGCAGTGAGGATAAAATACTTCCTTTAGAGGCTTGCAGTGAAGACATGCAGATGGACATGGAAGCGTGGACGCACAGTAAAGGGGTCCAGGTATTTTAGGGGAAATGAATTCGAGTGGATGGATGGGTGTTGGGTCAGGAAAGGCCTCAGAGAATAGCTCGTCCTTGAGCTGGTTTTAGAGGATGATGGTGAGGTGGGCTGGTACAGGGAAGGCTCTCGAACTCAGGCAAAGCCCTTGTTAGATGATGCTTGCAAGTTCCACATGGCTCACAGATGGGACTACACCATCCTGGAGGGCCCTGCCTGCTATGCTGAGGAGTTATTGGCTGTTACGCTTTGAAGGTTTGAGCAGAGCACCTTAGGGTTGGTGGTTTAAGAGCAGCCTCCAGCAGTGGAAGTGGAAGTGGGCATGGTGTGTGAATGGAGGCGAGGAGACTTGTACAAATCTCAGGGAGAGAGAGCTGATCAGAGTCCCTGTTGAGGCAGGGCGTGGGATGCAGAGGGAGAAGGTGAGTTCATGAGAACGCAGGTGGGGTCCGTCTTTGGAAAGCCTCTCCTGCAGCATTCCTTCAGCGCGTTTCCTCTTGGGGGCCTTTGCTAGCTTGTTGTGGCTGTGTTGTGTGCGTGCTTGAGCTCGTCTCAGTCTCCTGAGCTCTGCTCAGAAGCACACCCCAGCTCTTCAGCTGTCCCAGCCTTCTGAGCCTGAGCTGAGCGTGGAAAGGGGAGGAAGCAGAAGGGGAGAGAGAGCAGGGCCTGGCATAACCCCCATGTGGCGATGATCCTGCTGGTAGTTATTCATTTAAAGAATCAGCGTGGATGTGCTGAGAGATTGTTCCTGGTGGCTCTTGTCAAGGAGCTGCTTACACACCATTCCACCGCTTTCTTTATGGCTTCTTTCTCCAACAGATTTCAGACTTTCTGTTGTATGGACTTTTTTCTCCGAAATGCGATAGGCAGCATTCATTCAAGTGGTGTTGACTCATGACCTTGGCCAGTGTGTTTTACTGATTATCTTATGAAGTTTGTGTGGGGTGGTGGGGGAGCTCTGTGTTGGCTTTTTATTTAAGAGCAGTGTCAGTTTATGCTGCCCAAATTAAGCTCAGCTTTATAGAAATGATGGGTATGATTTTCATATAGGATAATGAAGTTGAAGAATCTGACTTAAACTACAGAATTTACAGATACTTGAAGTGTCTGTTATTTATCTAGTACTGTGATTGGGGCTAAGAAGCATAGAATAAGAAATTTTGACCCCTGTCCTTGAGGGATATATAAAGAAGTTGGATACATTTACCAAGTAGGTAGAGACTATTTTGAGGGCCTCTGTAAGGAGGCAGAGTATGGATCATGAGCTGTCAAGTTACACAGATCAGGGTTGGAATTGTGTCTTATTTGTGTATTTACTCTGTGTCTGCAGATCATTTACAGGGCTTCCCCGGTGGCTAAGCAGTAAAGAATCCGCCTGCAGTGCAGGAGACACGGGTTCGATTCCTGGGGTGGGATGATCCTCTGGAGGAGAGGGCATGGCAACCCACTCCAGTATTCTTGACTGGAGAATCCCGTGGACAGAGGAGTCTGGTGGGCTGCAGTGCATGGGTTCTCAAAGAGTGACTGAAGCTACCGAGCACACATGCACGCAGGCCGTTTACACAACCTTACTGAACTGTTGTTTTCCTTATCCAGAAAAATTGGGTTAATGCTACCCCACTCAGAGTTCTTGTAAAGCTTAAGTGATACAACACTTCTAAAATGCTCAGCATAGTGTCTGATAATGTAAAATGTTTATTAAAAATTGGTTCGGGTCCCATGTCATGCAAATTGTTGTTTGGAGCACATTCTTAGACTTTTACAGATTTGTGAAGGCTGTCAGTTCCAGAAAACAAAGAAATTGAAATTCAAAGACATATAGCGATGCACTCAAGGTTTCCCAGCTGCTGTGGAAAATAAAATACCATTGCTAAGTGAATAGTTAAACACATATTAGACCTTCAATTTCTACTTTTTATATCTTTTAAAAGTGGCAGAACTGGTGCAGAACTGGAGATGGATGCTGTTTTACTTGGGTAATGTCCCTGGTGGCTTAGATGGTAAAGCGTCTGCCCACAATGTGGGAGACCTGGGTTCGATCCCTGGGTTGGGAAGATCCCCTGGAGAAGGAAATGGCAACCCACTCCAGTACTCTTGCCTAGAAAATTCCATGCATGGAGGAGCCTGGTGGGTTACAGTCCATGGGGTCACAAAGAGTTGGACACGACTGAGCGACTTCATGAAGAACTTGAATCATTTGAAGTTTACTTCTGAGTTCTGTGAGATTCTATAAACAACTTCTAGACACAGGGCCTAAAAGATATAATTATTTTTGTTGAGAGGACTCTCAACTTTTTGTGTAGAGTCTGGACTATCAAGTTTGTTAGTCTTGTCAGGGAAGAGAAGACATATACGTAAAAAACAATCTCTTTTCATGCTCATTGGCTCTTTGTGTATGTGTAAAGAGGCTTATAGGGAAGAAAGGCGGAGTGAACTTGCACCTCAGTATCAGTGGATATAATTTAAACTCTAAGGGAGATATTGGGCTTCCTTGTGGCTCAGACAGTAAAGAATCGCCTGCAGTGCAGGAGCCCTGGCTTCAGTCCCTGCATTGGGAAGATCTGGAGGAGGGCACGGCAGCCCACTCCAGTGTTCTTGCCTGGAGAATTCCGTGGACAGAGGAGCCTGGCTGGACAGTCCATGGAGTCACAAAACAGTCAGACATGACTGAGGGACTTAAGCACAAGGAAGTAGGATTTATCAGTTGCTTTTTCTGTTTTATCAACAACTGTGATTCCATTTATAACCAGAAGATGGCAGAATTGACAAGCAGATGAACTGTGCTGCTGAGTCACTTCAGTCGTGTCCGACTCTGTGAGACCCCAGAGACAGCAGCCTACCAGGCTCCTCCATCCCTGGGATTCTCCAGGCAAGAACACTGGAGTGGGTTGCTATTTCCTTCTCCAAGGAAATGGCAGGGGTTTTAAATTTAAATGGTGGTGTCAAAAAAGGTAGTGTTAGATATTCTTAATTTGAAAACTTGTTTTCTAGAAAGAATTTTGGGAACGTAGAATAAAATACAAGTAAATAAACTGCTTTAAAAATTTTTTGGGGGTGCCCTGAATTCTCATTTTCTGTGTGTCTCTTTGTCTCTGTTTCTCTCTCCTTCTCT
>NW_011494876.1:516572-526921 GCF_000754665.1 Bison bison bison | reverse complement strand
GTTTACTGTGCAAAGTCTAAAGCAGATTTTTTGTTGTTGCTCCGTCACTAAGTCGTGTCTGACTCTTTGTGACCCCATGGACTGCAGCACGGTAGACTTCCCTGTCCTTCACTATCTCCTGGAGTTTGCTCAAACTCATGTGCATTGAGTCGATGATGCCATCCAACCATCTTATCCTCTGTTGACCCCTTCTCCTCCTGCCCTCAATCTTTCCCAGCATCAGAGTCTCTTTCAGTGAGTTGGGTCTCTGCAACAGGTGGCCAAAGTATTGGAGCTTTAGCATCAGTCCTTCCAGTGAATATTCACGGTTGTTTTCCTTTAGGATTGACTGGTTTGATCTCCCTGCTGAGGAACTCTCAAGAGTTTTCTCCAGCAGCACAGTTCGAAAGCAGCTTTATTTTGTGATTAAACTTCGATTGGCTCAGTTTTTAAGTTTCTGTTGAACTCATTATGGCTGGTTTAAACATGAAGAATTAGCTGATAATTAAACCTGGAACCTTTAAGTTCATTAGATGCATGTAAATATGATATATATATAATGAAAAATCTGGATCAGTCTTCCAAGGCAATAAAAAAGCAAACTAAAACTAAACAAATGGGACCTATCAAACTTAGAAGCTTTTGCACAGCAAAGTGAAAGCGTACGTTGCTCAGTCTTGTCCAACTCTTTGTGACCCCGTGGACTGTAGTCCGCCAGGCTTCTCTGTCCATGGAATTCTCCAGGCAAGAATACTGGAGTAGATTGCCATTACTTTGTCCAGGGGATCTTCCTGACCCAGGGATCGAACCCGGGTCTCTTGCATTGCAGGTGGATTCTTTACCGTCTGAGCCACCAAAGGAAATCATAAACAAAAAAAAAAAAGCTTCCTGTGGACTTGGAGGAAGTATTTGCAAACAGTGTGACTGACAAGAGCTTAATTTCCAAAATACACACACAATTCATATAGCTCAATAACCAAACAACAAAAAAAACGGCAATCAAAAAATAGAAGACCTAAATAGACATTTCTCCAAAGACGACATCCAGTTGATCAGTAGGCACATGAAAAGATGCTTGACATTTTTAATTATTAGAGAAATGCAAATGAAAACATCAGTGAGGTATTACCTCACACTGGTCAGAATGACTATCATCAAAAAGTCTACAAATAGTAAATGCTGGAGAGGGGTAGAGAGAAGGGAACCCTACTACGCTGTTGGTAGGAATGTAAATTGGTGCACCCATTATGGAAAAAGAGTAAGGCAGTTCCTTAGAAAACTGAAAATAGAGTTGCCACACGGTCCAGCAATCCTACTCTTGGGCATATATCTGGGGAAAACTATAATTCAAAAAAATACATAAACCCCAGTGTTCATAGCATCACTCTAGTAGCCACGATGTAGAATCAACCTAAATGTCCATGTCCATCAACAGATGAATGAATAAAGATGTATACATATATGTACATATAAATGTATGTATTATGTATAATACCATAAAGAACTGTGGTGCTGGGGAAGACTCCTGGGAAAGATTGAGGGCAGAAGGAGAAGAGGGCGTCACAGGACGAGATGGCTGGATGGCATCTTTGATGCAGTGAACATGAACTTGGCAAACTTCGGGAGATGGTGAGGGACAGGGAGGCCTGGTGTGCTGCAGTCCACGGGGTCCCAAAGAGTTGGACATGACTGGGCAATTGAATAACACACACAGTGGAATATTACTTAGCCATAAAAATGAAATAATGCCATTTGCAGCAACATGGTGGACCTAGAGAATATCATATAAGTCAAGTCAGAAAAGATAAGATGATATCACTTATATGTCTTATGATCCAGCAATCCCACTGCTGGGCATACACACTGAGGAAACCAGAAGTGAAAGAGACATGTGTACCCCAGGGTTCATCGCAGCACTGTTTATAATAGCCAGGACATGGAAGCAACCTAGATGTCCATCAGCAGATGAATGGATAAGAAAGCTATGGTACATATACACAATGGAGTATTACTCAGCCATTAAAAAGAACACATTTGACTCAGTTCTAATGAGGTGGATGAAACTGGAGCCTATTATACAGAGTGAAGTAAACCAGAAGGAAAAACACCAATACAATATACTAATGCATGTATATGGAATTTAGGAAGATGGTAACAATAACCCTGTGTACGAGACAGCAGAAGAGACACTGATGTATAGAACAGTCTTTTGGACTCTGTGGGAGAGGGAGAGGGTGGGAAGATTTGGGAGAATGGCATTGAAACATGTATAATAATCATGTATGAAACGAGTCGCCAGTCCAGGTTCAATGCACGATACTGGATGCTTGGGGCTGGTGCACTGGGACGACCCAGAGGGAGGGTATGGGGAGGGAGGAGGGAGGAGGGTTCAGGATGGGGAGCACATGTATGCCTGTGGCGGATTCATTTCGATGTTTGGCAAAACTAATACAATATTGTAAAGTTTAAAAAAAAAAAGTTATTTACAAAACAGAAACAGACATAGACAACAAACTTAGAGTTACCGAAGGGAAAAGGATGAAGAGATAACTTAGGAGCTGGGGGTTAGCAGATACAAACAACTATATATAAAATAAACAGCAAGGACCTATTGTATAGCACAGGGACCAATATGCAGTGTCTTATAATAAACTATGATGGAAAAGATAAAGGAGATGTATATAAAACTGAATCACTTTGCTGTAGCTGAAAGTCATATAACATTGTAAATCAATTATACTTCAATGAAAAAATTCTGGAGATGATAATCAAAAGATTTGGATTTTACCCTTGCTTCCTAGGGCAAGTAGTTCCCTGACCTTCATTAACTTCTGTCTCAGATTGGTTTATATGTTAAATACTGACATAATTAGCTTCTAATATGAAATTAATATTTCATATTGGAGAGTGAAAAGTTGGCTTAAAGCTCAACATTCAGAAAACGAAGATCATGGCATCTGGTCCCATCACTTCATGGCAAATAGATGGGGAAACAGTGGAAACAATGTCAGACTTTATTTTTGGGGGCTCCAAAATCACTGCAGGTGGTGACTGCAGCCGTGAAATTAAAAGACGCTTACTCCTTGGAAGAAAAGTTATGACCAACCTTGATAACATATTGAAAGGCAAAGACATTACTTTGCCAACAAAGGTCCGTCTAGTCAAGGCTATGGTTTTTCCTGTGGTCATGTATGGATGTGAGAGTTGGACTGTGAAGAAGGCTGAGCGCCGAAGAATTGATGCTTTTGAACTGTGGTGTTGGAGAAGACTCTTGTGAGTCCCTTGGACTGCAAGGAGATCCAACCAGTCCATTCTGAAGGAGATCAGCCCTGGGATTTCCTTGGAAGGAATGATGCTGAAGCTGAAACTCCAGTATTTTGGCCACCTGATGCGAAGAGTTGACTCAATGGAAAAGACTCATGCTGGGAGGGATTGGGGGCAAGAGGAGAAGGGGACGACAGAGGATGAGATGGTTGGATGGCATCACTGACTCGATGGAGGTGAGTCTGGGTGAACTCCGGGAGTTGGTGATGGACAGGGAGGCCTGGCGTGCTGCGATTCATGGGGTCGCAAAGAGTTGGACATGACTGAGCAACTGAACTGATGAAATTAATATTTTTAGGCCATTTATTAAGTTTCCTATGGAAAAGTCTTAAGTCAGGTATTTTTTTTTTGGTGTGTAAACTGTATTGAAATAGTTGGGTAAAAGATAGTGTTAATACAAGTTACTGTGGATGATACCCAGCAAGTTCGAAGAGGGTTTCAAGAGTGAGAGGTTAGGGGTGAGACTGTTAATGACTGGCAAGTGATGTGTGGAGGTGTGGAGCTTGGGTAGGGCAATGAAAGAACCAGGGTGTTCTAGCAGCTTCTGTTTTCTCTTTTCCTCTGCCTTCACTCATTTTACCTAATATCAGACCGATGTTAACTGTGATATTCTTTCCTTTCATACACTTACTCTTAGGACTTGTAGTTTTGCATCTTGGTGTTCCATGAATACTAAAAGATATTCTGCTCCCCATTTCAAAAATAAAAACATATTAGAAGAGTTTTTATTTATGTCAACAAAAGAAAAGTCTTGGTAGCAACTTTCATGTTTTTGTAATCATTCTCAATCTGAAGTTCATCAGAGTTTTGGTATATTAAATTCCCCTGAGGTCAGTATTGCATTTGAACATTGATAAAAAAAAAATGAGACATGTATTTTCTTTATGAAAAGCCTTATTTGTCTTGTCTTTTGATAGAGCTTTAACATATACAACATTTTGGGGTTTAATGAAAATGTCACCGTCCCTGTGTCATGGATTCACACTGAACCCCAGGCACCTGCGGAAAGGATGCTCTGAAGAATGGATATACCCCAAGACCCTCAGACGACATTGCCTTTATTTCCTTTCATGCAGCCATGAGACTGTAACATGTTTTTGTTCCTGTGCAGTGAAATACTCTGTTGTGGCTCAGATTCAAATCTAAGAAAGTTCAGAGTTAATAGAAAACCAAATGGAAGGCCAGGGAGCTGCCGAAGGAAATAGAAGCATTACGTTGTGGCCTCTTTGGCCAAAATTGCCGTGCCAGGGAAGTCAGGAAGCCATGCTGGGTGCTGTGTACCTCTTCTGTTAGTTAGATTGTTTTTCGTCTGAGAACCTTTACAGAATTTCTCTTCTGCTGCTGTATTTTTAAGAAATAAAAATCAACATAAGAACATGGAGGGTTATGAAGCATGAAGTTCCATAAATATTTATGCTGAGGCACAAAAGTGGACAATTCCTATTTTCTTGACATATTGGGGTCGTATTTCACTCTTGACCTCTTGAGTTGAAAAATACAAGGAGTTAGTGTACCCTTTTCTTTCTTCTCTCTTTCTTTTTTATTTTTCATTTCTATAATGAGTTTTAGATGCTGGGAACTGCCCTGTAAGGTTCATGTAAGTTTCAGTGGACTTTATTTTCTATCCTGGCTTATAAATATGGCTTTAGAAGTTTGCACTCTTACCAAAAATAACATAATTTATATCCAGTTTTAGTTAGTCGTAAGCTATTTAATGTGTGTGTGTGTTAAAATTAAAACTAAATGTTGTTTTTGTCAGGGCTAATAAGTAGGATTGTTTGTAAAAGCATATTTTAGTCTTCTAATTTTATTTTGTCCCTCACTTAAAATGTTTAGTTCAAAACAAATGTTTTTGCCCTTTGAAATTATGTTAAAGAAACTTATGAAGTAATTATACATGTTCATTGTGGAGAATTTAGAAAATGCAAGTGGGCAGAAAAGGCGAAAAATCACCTGTAATCCCACTCTGTTTTTTCTATTCTTTTTGTAACTATTGATACATATAAAAAGTCTATTCAGTTCAAAGGAAAAAAATGTATTTAGAAAATTCTGAAGTATTGGTAATGTTTTTCTGTGGAAATGATTAATTTTTGGCATTGCCCCTTTTCTTGGGTAGTTTTATTTACTTTCTACATAATACCAAAAAATGGTAGATGCAGTTTTGTCAATTAAACCTAAAATCAACTTGGAAAAAAATAAACTAGAGCATTTTGTGTCCCCTTTCCCACCCCTGTTGATTCCAGTTGATTAGTAAATTTAATGCATGTTTTTGCCCTCAGATTATTTATGTTTAGTATGAGAGAAAGCAGTATATTTTCAAAAACTGTATGGCATAAGTTAAGTGAAAAATTTTCAATTGAAATTTTTTTTGGGGGGATGAGAATAGTCAGGAAATAGTTTATTTGGAGAATAAAGAGAATTTTTTGAGCTTAAAAAAGAGTATGATGGGCAAAAATTAAGAATTATAGAAATCAAAGCCTAAAAGGGTATGATGAAGATTTCTAGTACAAGTCAAATGAAAAGCTAGACCCCAGAAGGCGATGGGAATGCTTGAGAGTTCACTGACACAGCTGGGACCACCGACTAGGTCTGAAGCTCTTCACCCAGCCCACTGCTCATCCCCTCCTGGAGCCAAGTCCTGAATGAACAGCCCAGTTTGGATGCAGAATGGCACCCTGTGCTGAAGGCAGCCCAATTAGAGGGATGTTGCCCCTGTGGTGCAGGCATGTGCTTGGGCCCCTGGCTCTATCTTTTTCATAGTCTCGGGGGTTTTCACATGTCATCCCATTTCTTTCCTAAATTGTCAACTTCTGCCTTGCTGTTACAACTTTCCCTTATCCTATGTACAGATATTTTTACCATCCTAAACTCTCTCTCCTAATGTCTCCCCCAGCTTTCTTTAGGAGTTGTCCACACTTGCCCATCTCTATCTCTGAATCACTTGTGAATTCACTGTAATTCAGTGTGAATTCACTCTCCTGGCCCAGCCCTCCACTGGAACCATTCTTGGGACCTTCACTAATCCTAATGTGTGCACTGGTTGAGACTCGTGACCCATTATTCTGGAAATCTCCCTCTGAGACTTCTGGTCCCCTTGACTGTCAGCTGTCGAGTAGCATTCTTGGTTGCTTGCAGTTGAAATTCATCTTGGCTATCGTGTGAGAAAAAAGGTTGGTGTTCAGAAAGTTGGCAGACATTGCTGCTTTCTCTTTCTCCCTTGGTTTGCTTTGAGTGGCAATGTCTCTAACCCTTTTCTTGATCTACATATTCTTAGCCTTCCTAAAAGGGGGTGGCCATGTCACACAGTGATGGCCAAGTGGATACCCACTAGGGGGCATCTGAAAAAAAAAAAAAAAAGACCTTTTCTTCTTGCCTGGAATCCAGTTGTGTGACCGGGTCATGCTGGAGGATATTTGAGTCACATTACTCATGAGGCAGCAAGCCTGTGGATAAAAGGCCAGTATGCCAGCGCTGGCAGAAAGGAAAGAGAAAGAGCATGGATTCTAGCTCACTTTGTAGAAGTTCTGCACTAAATGTTGACCAAAATACTTGTTAGGTGACAACTTAATGTCATTTATTACCCAAGCCACTAGTTGGTGTTTTGCTGCTTTATCCAAAAGAGATTCTGTAATTGACTCAGAACACTGTTTGATGGCTCTTAGAATAGATGGAAGACTGGAAAATGAGGGAAATGAATGGGAAGGGAAGCCATGGCAAGGACCACAATCAGGCCTGTACCTTAGGGTCAGTGCAGTTAGGATGCTGTCCCCGGCACTGCCCCTGGACCCTGGACCTTGGATGTTGCTCTCCCGGTAGCCCCAGAACAGTACTGTCCAACAGAAAGATCCTATAAGACAATGGTGTAATTTTACATTTTCTAGTAAGCACATTAGAAAAGTGAAAAATAAAAAGCTAGCTGGCTGATTTTAATACAAGTTCTCAATCCACACGTATCCAGAGTATTAACCTTTCAGCATGTAATCAGTATAAAATAATTATTAATGGGATAGTTTACATTATTTTTTGACACTAAGACGTTCAGCATCCTTTGTGTGTTTTGTGTTTACAGCAGCTTTCAGTTGCATTTGTAGCTTGGCCAGTGCTCTGTAGCCTCACGTGGCTGGTGGCTAGGATTGGCCAGTGTTGCTCAGGATGCAAACCCTTGGGTGGGAGTAACTGACAAGTGAAGCCTAAGTTGGGGACATGGCCAGGGAGAAGAGTGACTGACACCTTTTGTTTTCTTCAGTAGGGGAGCCTCTCACATGTGAGAATTGAAAACCGGGCAGCTACAGAAGACCGGTGTTCACTGCAGCAGTTTTTTCCTTCTCATATGTCTGATCAAGTCTATTTGTTTGCTTTATAAGAATGGGTGTTCCTTGGGATTCCGTTCTTGACCTTTTGACCTTCCCCTTTTGCCTTTTAGGTAATTTAATTCACTCTCTTGATTCCAGCTATACCACTTAATGCTGATGATTTCTATGTCTGTATCTCTAGCCCTGTTACTTTCTAGTTTTAGTCAGATACTAATTTCTTGACCAGATAGAGCCCCTTACATGTGTCACAGACTTCTCAACATGTCGCAGGCTAAACTCTAAACCTGTTTTCCTCCTCTGACCCCTGGTCTCATTTAACAGCACCACTATATTGACCTCTTATCAGTCACCAGTTCCTTTCATTTAACTCCTGACTCAAATTTCTTCTTCTATGAACTATATTCATGTCCTGGTATCTTCTACAGAACTGTTGTAGCCCTCTTAGAGCTTGTCTTTTGCTTTCTTTTTGTCTTTCCTCTTTGCCTCTTACCATTCTCTCTCATCTTCCAAGTATTCTCCTACCTGCTGCAGCCGGAGTGATGTCCCTAAAGCACACACAGGTTATCATTCTTCTGCCTAAACTTTGTATGTGTATTTTATGTATTTTTTAAATTGAAACACAGTTGATGTAAAGTATTATGTAAGTTACAGGTGTATAATACAATAGTTTACAACTTTTAAAGATTATACTCCACTTATTTTAAATTATTGGCTGTGTTCCCTCTTTTGGACAGTTTATCCTTGTCGCTTATTTTTTCCTTGTACCTTATTTTATATCTGATAGTATGTACCGCTTAATCCCCTGCCACTGTAACTCCCCTCCCCCACTTCTTCTCCCCATTAGTAACTACTCAGTTATTCTGTATCTGCAGGTCTGCTTCCTTGTGTCATAGTCACTGGTTCATCGTATTTGTTTTTTTTAGATTCCACGTGTAAGTGATATCATACTGTATTTGTCTTTCTCTGTTTCACTTCACTCAACGTAATGCCCTCCAAGTCCGTCTATGTTGCCGCTGCAGATCCTCTGCCTAAGCTTTTCCAGTTGTTCCCATTGTCTGTGCATTGAAGTCCAACCTCTTTGTGTGGCACACAGGGCCTCCTTGCTCGGCCATCTGTTCAGTCTTCTGACCTTGAACTTGAAGTTTTGGTGGTATGGAACGGGTTGGGTGAGCACACACTGGAAGCTAAGGTGACTCTGTTGCCTGGAACACCTGCTTCACACTTGTGTGCTTTTCTGTTTCCACTCCCCATCATGCCCTTTTTACTTTTCTTCGCCAGCTAATTCTTGCGCATTTGGAAGGTTCTCTGAAGGCAGAATATCTGACAGTTTTCGTTTTCCCCCAGTCTGGAAGTTGGACTAAATACCCCTCCTTTCCATTTGCTATGGTACTTATCTCTGCCTCTGGGAAGTTTTATTCTATTTCTTGCCATGTATTGTTGAAACTGTTTGTTATGTGACTGTGGGTACTTTGAGGTCAGGGCAGCTTCTTAGTCTTCTTTACCAGCCAGTTTCTTGCGCCATATCTGGCTCCATCCATTTTTATTGAACTGAATCAGTAAATGTGAAAGGAGGCTATGGGTGGAAAGATAAACTGGCCCAAATTGCAAATAGCTTTGCAGACAAAAAGCATTCAAGTGATTGATGAATGAAGAAAAACAAGGTAGTTATATTGTTTTGTAAGTCTTGTCAGTTTGGGGAGAAAAATGACGTGAGTTCATTAATCCTTTGTTATCCCTGTTATAGCAGTTGGAGTGCATCCACATAAAGTACTGTTACTTCGGAGCTATGTTTCAGAGGGGATATGGCCATGTTAGCTGACTCCGTGACGTCTAGAATCACATCACATACCATCTCTGTTCCTTGTGTCCTGGGGATGCTGAGACCTACATCTGTTCTGTTTGTGCTTTGCTTTTGTTGAGGTGAATATGAAGGAAGGATTTGGTAGTGTTTATGCCTAGAGTAGGGGTTGGCAAACCATTGCCTATTTTTATAAATAAGGTTTTATTGGAACACAGTTGCACCATTCACATATGGATTAGTATCTTTGGCTGTTTTTGTGTTCCCACAGCGTAGTTCAACTGTAGTGACAGAGATCGTGTGGCTTGCAAAGTCTAAAATATTTACTGTTTGATTGTTTATATAAAAAGTTTGAGGAGAAGGCAATGGCAACCCACTCCAGTACTCTTGCCTGGAAAATCCCATGGACGGAGGAACCTGGTAGGCTGCAGTCCATGGGGTCGCACAGAGTTGGACACGACTGAAGCGACTTAGCAGGAGCAGCACACAGTTATAAGCATAATGTAGATGGATCCTAAACTACATATCATGTGTAATTCATAAATGCGATTGTGCTTACATAAAGAAATGATCCTCTTAAGTGTAGAATTAATGGACTTTTAGATATGCAGATGACACCACCCTTACGGCAGAAAGTGAAGAGGAACTAGAAAGCCTTTTGATGAAAGTGAAAGAGGAGAGTGAAAAAGTCGGCTTAGAGCTCACCATTCAGAAAACTAACATCATGGCATCTGGTCCCATCAGTTCATGGGAAATAGATGGGGAAACAGTGTCAGACTTTAATTTTTTGGGCTCCAAAATCACTGCAGATTGTGATTGCAGCCATGAAATTAAAAGACGCTTACTCCTTGGAAGGAAAGTTATGACCAACCTAGATAACGTATTAAAAAGCAGAGACATTACTTTGCCAACAAAGATCCATCTAGTCAAGGCTA
>NW_011494876.1:513667-516472 GCF_000754665.1 Bison bison bison | reverse complement strand
GATAACGTATTAAAAAGCAGAGACATTACTTTGCCAACAAAGATCCATCTAGTCAAGGCTATGGTTTTTCCAGTTGTCATGTATGGATATGAAAGTTGGACTGTGAAGAAAGCTGAGTGCCGAAGAATTGATGCTTTTGAGCTGTGGTGTTGGAGAAGACTCTTGAGAGTGAGTCCCTTGGACTGCAAGGAGATCCAACCAGTCCATTCTAAAGGATATCAGTCCTGGGTGTCCATTGGAAGGAATGATGCTAAAGCTGAAACTCCAGTACTTTGGCCACCTCAAGTGAAGAGTTGACTCACTGGAAAAGACTCTGATGTCGGGAGGGATTGGGGGCAGGAGGAGAAGGGGACGACAGAGGATGAGATGGCTGGATGGCATCACCAACTCGATGGACATAAGTTTGGTTGAACTCCGAGAGTTGGTGATGGACAGGGGTGCCTGGCATGCTGCAATTCATGGGGTCGCAAAGAGTCAGACACGACTAAGTGACTGAACTGACAAAATATCCTTTCTGTGTTGGTGCTTGTATTTAAGACTGTAAACATCATCAGCTTTTGCACAGTTAATGTCTCTATTAGACTCGTTAAAAAAGTGTCTTCTATGGTTAATAAAACGTAAAGACTGCACCTGCAAAAAAAAAAAAGTTTGCTGATTTGTACCTTTGTCATCGCTGTTATTTAGTCACCAAGTCGTGTCCAACTCTTTGCGACCCCATGGTCTATAGCCCAGCAGGCTTCTCTGTCAGTGGGATTTCCCAGGCATGAATAGTGTGGATTGGGTTGTCATTTCCTTCTCCAGTGGATCTTCCTGACCCGGGGATTGAACCCAAGTCTCGTGCATTGGCAGGCAGAGTCTTCACTGCTGAACCACTGGGGAAGCCCAGTTTGTACCTTAATATTGACAGCTACTTAATATTAGAAAGACAAAGCCTTATACCCAAATTGGGTAGTAATCTCAAATTGGGAATTAGGAGACTGCAGATTGAAAATGGCAAGTATCCTATTTGATGGTATGGTTTTCTTAAATTTTTTGTTTTTGTTTCCATTTTGCTCCATGTGTTATGAAGAAAAAGTGTCCACATTTTTTATTGTGCCTCATATATATGAAATGCATATTCTGAAACTTTTAAAATTAATTTCCTCAACCGTGTACAAAACACTGAACACCAGAGTCAGGTGTGTGAATTCCAAGTTGGAGAAAAAAATTTGTATCCTTGGCAGACTGCTTGGTCTGTGGAGGCTTAAATATAGGACTTCCATTATAACAGTTTAAAATACCAGTTTATGTGTCTCCCTCCCTGTTCCCTGCTGCCTTCTGTCCTCCAGTGGGCAGAGTCCCTTCTGATATGACCAGTTCTTTATTGTTAACTGTTCCTCTAAAGAAAAGTGGGCTACTGAAAGCAGAGTCCTGGAAGTGTGAGATTGAGGTGCTGTGTAACTGACGCTGGCATGTTCCCAAGGGTGATGTTATAGTTATTTGTTGACTGGTCTAGTCAACAAATAGTATGGGCCAGGCAGGACCTAAGTCTACTCAAATGCTAGAGCAGGGCCCAAGAGTGCCTGGGGTTACTCCTCCGCTGTTGAGTGGTGGGGAGGTCAGGGGTGCTGGAGCTGTGAAAGATTGAGGCTGGGAATGGAGTGGAATGGAAGATTGGGGTAATCAGCTGATTTTTCAGTCTTGCCTCTGTCATTGTGTATTACTCCAGTAAAGCTAAGTCACTTTGGATTCATTCATCAAGCAGACATGTTTGAAATGGCTGTCATGTGAACGCCAGAGGCCCTGCTAGGTGTTGGGAGTTCAGAATGAATACATGAGCTCCTTCCCATGGAGGGGTATATAGATGGGTGTGCTTGGAGCAGTGAGGCAGGAGGTGGGAGGATCCCCACAGAACAGTGCATATCCATTAATGCTCTGAGTATTTTAGGTTAAAAAAGAAACAAAAACAGAAAACCCTTTTGATGTCTTGCAGTGAACACTGTACATTATGCTTTTCTTTAACGGCATTTTTTGCTTATAAAAAATTTCCACTCTCATAACAATTACTTTGTTTTAAGGATATAATTAAATTTATGTATTTTAGGTTGCCTGCCTGATTCGAGTTCCTTCTGAAGTAGTTAAGCAGAGGGCACAAGTATCTGCTTCTTCAGGAACATTTCACATTTTCTCTAACATCTTATGTCAAGAGGTGAGAATATGGGTTTTTTGTGGCTGCATCGGGTCTTAGCTGTAGCATGAGGGACCTAGTTCCCGGACTAGGGATCAAATCTGGGTCCCCTGAGTTGGGAGCACAGTCTTAGCCACTGGGCCACCAGGGGAGTCCTGAGAATATGTTTTTAAGCTCTCGTATTGAGGATATTTTATTGTAGCTGATAGGAATATTGTGGCCCTCATCCCAGGAGCCTTAGAGCTTAAGGCTAAATTTACTGTCCAATTATAGCAACTGTTAATGCTAATATTATCTTTGCCTTTCCATTGTTTTTCAATTTCTTATTTTCAATTTTATTTTTTTTTTCAAATTTCTAAACAAATGCACAATTAAGTATGTGTCCTACATTGTAATTGGCCTGTCGTTCTTTTAGAATCAGAAATAGAATAAATAGTGAATATAAGAAGTGAATAAAGATGTATTGAAACATCACTACAGAATTTGAGGACCATGGAAGAGACCTGTAGTAATGGACTGATATAGTGACCCGCGTCATAATATTTATATATACTTGTAATTTGTCTTATGCTGGTTCGTGTTAAACTGTGGGTCAGAAATCATGCTTGCTGACCGTGTGACTGGGGACCATTGAGCTG